>NC_090440.1:110670829-110973860 GCF_031143425.1 Pleurodeles waltl | reverse complement strand
AGTACTTTGGGCAAAAAGGCAGAAAATGATGGCTGTGATATTCCGGCAACCAGGGCACCAGTTGTTTGAAAAGAGCCACTTGCCAGCATGTGAAGTACAGCTAGCAGCTTGGTTTCTGTTGGGATGGTGCGGGGTGTCAGCAAGGTGGGTACCAACTGTGGCTCTATGTTTCGCAGCAGCTGCTGATTGGCCTGCCAGTTCATCCTGTACCTCTGGATGATGTCATGTTCCCTGAGGCCATGATGGGTTGTTCTGGTGCGGAATATCCTCTCCTGCCTTCTGCGCTGCCTTTGGGATCCCTGCTGGTGTTGTGGTAGCTGCTGTTGTTGCTGCTGGGCTCTGCGTCTGCGTGCACGCTGGATGAGAAGCACCAACATGTCTCCCTTTTGCTGCTCTGCTGTTGCTTCTGTGTGTTCTGATTAAATACAGGTGTGTTTGCCCCATTTTAACGCCTGCCCTGACCCAGGTGTTAATTTTTTACGCAAATCGGGCTGTGCGTCATTTTCCGGCTCCGCCTCCCAGCCGTGCAGCATTTTTGCATGGAAGCATAAATACGACGCACGGCCGTTTAAGTCATTTTTTGGACGGGAACGCCTACCTTGCATATGATTAACGCAAGGCGGGTTGCTGCATCCAAAAAATGACGCACACGGCAGGATTTTGACGTCCACAGGCTCGGGCGTCAAAGTTTAAATATGGGGGAAGGTTTGTGCTGAATGTGCGTGAAATTTTTGACGCACATTCGGCGCAGACAGAGTACAAATATACCCCTATGCAGCGCTAAAAAAGTATAAATATGGGCCTTGATCGCAAGAATTCTAAAATTGTAGCTCCATACTTTAGACACCTTATTAGACAGCACACATGCTGACATATGGATGCTTTGATCCTTAAGAGTGTTGAGTTTGAATCCGAAGTAATTAATTATTTGAACCTTTCCGACACTTTTAGTATATTTGAATATCTTCATTGGAGCATGAAGTACTTTATTTAATGGAAGAAACGTTACATAATTGAAGAGTGTTGCCCATAAAGAGGTGATTAGAATTTATAATTAAGAAACTAGGGGCCAGATGTATCATCTGATTTTGCACTCGCAAACAGCTAAATCGGCCATTTGCGAGTGCAAAATCGGGGTCTGCAATGCATCAACTGCATTCGCAGACCAAAAACCGAAAATCGCAAAAATTGCGATTTTCTGCGTTGCGACCTGGATTTTGAGAATCGCAATTTGCGATTCACAAAATCCAGGTCACAAAGCAATTCTGCAAAAAATGGCAAATTGCGATTTTTCGCAGAATGGTATTTTGCAAGTGCAAAATACCATGACCTGCAACCAGGTGGTAACCTGGTGCAAAATTTAAAAATGCAGTAAAACTGCATTTTTAAATTTGAAATGTAAAGCACACAAGGCAGCTATGGGCCAAAAGGCCCATAGCTGCGAATGGGGCCAGTATCGCAATTTGCGATTCGGTAATTGCATTTGCGATTTTTAAGAAATCGCAATTGCTGACTCGCAAATGTGATACATGGCCCTTTGCGAGTCGGTAATTTCGATTTCTTAAAAATCGCAATTACCGAATTGCAATGGGCCAGATTCATACATCTGGCCCTAGACGTCTTCTATTTTACATGTGAGTCACACTTCCCAGTCAGGCAACAAATTTAAAATATCTTTAGAACACTAGAGACACTTTGTAGCTCTATGGATGTGCTGTGGATGTGCTAACAACATATTGAAACTTACATGAGGATGTTGTCATTACTTGTTCAACATATTGTACCTACTTATATGCTTTTTGGTACAATGTGTATTTTATTCAGTGTAAGTAATAATATGAAACTCTAATACTCTGCTATCAAAATGTCTATTAGTATTCCGCTCTAGTATTAAGAGACTAAAAATAATGAGTTGAATGTTCGTAGCTCTGTCTCCTTGAAGAGCAATCCGACACCCATCGACCTCAATAACGTTTATAAACTTTTGTTGAGTTCTACAAACAACTTGCACTTTAGCACAATTATAGTGACGGAAATTAAATTAACTTTACCGTTGATGAGTTCAAGTCTTGAGTTGGATGATCGTTGTTACGTATCCAACACATATGACCTACTCCTATGTTTTATTTTTTTCTGGTGCAAGAATTACTGTATTGTTTTTTTTTAGAATTTAAGGAATATAACACTTTGCTCTTGGAAGATTTTTAAGTGTGATTTAGGGCCAGATGTATCAAAGCTTTTTGCATTTGAATGCAAAAAGCCATTTCAGAATGTATCAAAGGCATTCTGAATGCAATTTTAAGGAATCGCTAAAATAGCGATTCCTTAAAATTGCAACCCTGTTTAGAGAGTCTCAAATTGCGATTCTCTAAATACGAAATCGGAAATAAGGAATCCTTATTTGCGATTTCTAAAGCACATGTAACAAGCAATTCCTTAATGCGAATTGGGCATTAAGGAATCGCTATTTACCACCAAGTTGAACTTGGTGGTAGCCATGTGCAAATTTTAAAAATGCATTTAAAAGGCATTTTGAATTTTTACATGTAAAGCACACATGCCCTTTTGGCATGTGTGCACCTTACATGTTGTAAAAAAATATTTGGGGGTGCAGCAGAGAGGGCCTAAGGCCCCCAGCACCCTGGACTTTGCATTTCCAAAAATTGCAAATTCCAGTTAGGAATTCGCAATTTTGGAAATGCTAAAAATTTGCAAATATGTGCCTACAGGACCACAGGTGCGAATGGGGGCTGGTATCGCAATTTGCGATTCGGTAATGGCATTTGCGATTTTTAAGAAATCGCTATTACCGAATCGTAAATGTGATATATTGCATTTTGCGAATCAGAAATAGCGATTTCTTAAAAATCGCTATTTCCGATTCGCAAAAGGCCTTTTTCGTACATCTGGCCCTTAATCTTTACTACACATAAATGAATTAGTTGAATATCGAAATCTGTGTCTCTATCAAACAGCTTTTTGATTTTTTGCCCATACATAACAGTACTTCTGAAGCCAGACACGAAGGGGCATATTTTAGCGCACCTAGCGCCTCCTTGCGGCACATTAGCATAATTTTATTCACGCTAATTTGGTCCAACGAGGCCAAAATCACGGCACCATATTTACAAAGTGACAGAATGAATGCATTGCTCCACTGTGTAAACCATTGCGCCGCATTATGCCTGTGCCAGGCATAATGAAGCAATCTAAGAGATTTCTTTGCATCATTTTTATCAGCATTTTTAATGCCTGTAGTAGCCGGTGTTAAAAGGGGGCTCCCATTGCTTTCAGTGGGCCGCTGGGTGGTATCCGGGATTAGTGTCAACAATGTTTATGCTAATCCTGAAAAAACACCAAACTAGTGTTTCAAAATGTTGATGGTAGTTCTCTAACTACCGCCATGGTGTGCCATATGTTAAATATGGCACACACATGGTGGAGTTAGGTGGGTGCTAGGAGGCGCAAGAAAAGTGGCATGGCACTAGGTGCAGTGCCACTTTTCATAAATCTGACCTGAATTCTTTAGGTGTTTGGTATAAATAGAATTGATTATAACATGCACACGAGCATACTAGAAAGAAGATGAACACTCCCTTATCATTCAACCTCTCAAATGGTGATGGATTTTTACTGTACCTAAAACACTGACTATGGGTTTTTCCTTAATGCTTAAATTAGTTGGCTCTACTTCAATTTCTGTTTGGGCCACAATGTGCCTAACTATTACCAATCTTTTTATTGTGCATATGCCCTCTACTTTTTTGGGCACTAAAGAAAATATGCAAATTAGTGCCCAAATGTAGTATGATGCACTCTTTTTGACCTGACCAGACATTGTTTCACTTTGAAATCCCTTTGAAGTGGCCACCGACTCCATAGGTAAATATGGATGCTCCTGCTGGAATCTCTAGTTCTTATTATGTAGAAAGACTAACCTGGGAAGTGCCCTAGTAGCAACGGCTAAAGCAATAGTCTCAACAATGAACTGTAAATTGGCATCAGAATGTCATAACATAGGTGTTGCAAAGTTCACAGAAAGTGGCTTTTTTGTTCACTGCCCCATATGGAATCGTGTCACTTCTGGGTAAGATTCACAGTGGATTTGTTAATATCAGAAAGGTTTGGTTTGACATGGTGGTAGAAATTCGCAAATTTTGGGACTCTCTATATTTCTTTCATATTCCTAGGTTGATGCCACTCTTGCACCACTGTGACCTTGTTGAAGTCGCAGGCTTCAAAGATGCATTTCTCCAGGTGATCATAGAGACAATGTTTTCTTAGGCACTGTGGTACTTCACGTTAGTGTTCCTGTCATCCTAATATATAATAATATAAGCATCTAATATTTTTTTTAATGTTATTTACAAGATACTGGAAGTCTGTCGGGACATAACATAACTCAAATGGTATGACTAAATAGTGAAAATGCCCATATTGGGTTTTAAATGCGCGCTTCCACTAAGCACCTCGGAAATCTAATTCGATAAACACTTTAGTAGTCTTGATTTGATGCAGTAACACAGATATTAATTGGTAGAGGATAAGAGCTGAGGATTTTGATTTAATTTAATTCCCTAGAATCTCTAAAAGGGTAATAATCTTCTCCCGGTTTTGGAATGTAGTCGGGAACAACAACAGAGGACATGGAGTGTCAAATTAAACCCTTGTGTAAATTAGATTTTAGATATTCTTTGAAAACAACTTCTTTTTTACTGTAAGTCGCTAGATTCTGCCACATGATACCTATGTCCCAGGAACTAAATCAACAGTACAATCATAGTCACAATACATCCAGAACGTCTTTATATGCATCTGGTAATCCTTCTACCACAGCCTCCTCTTGTGATCAACATATCATTCGTTCTTACATCTTCTAAGAGGAGAAAGGGCACCCAGCGTTGAGTCCTGCAAATCAGGCAGTGGAAAGGGCAAAGGGGCAGGGCATGGGACCACTGGCACTGCCAATGCCAGGTGAATGGGCTGTGCAGGGGCACCCAGGGGCACACCACACCACATCACCACCAACCTTTGCATGGGGGTTTCACCGCCATGCAAAGGTTGGTGGAAATGTGGGAAAAGACCTGGAATGTAGCACTGAACGTAATACTGGTCTGGTGTCACAAGACAGGTGTGTAAGATGCTGGAAAACTGCCAGTGCTAGGCCATTGGCCCATAGGGCATTCCCCATTGAAAACAGTTGCCACTGCCACCTGCGCTATTGGGGGTGGTCATATAGACAATGACAGTCAGGTGGTCATAGAACTGCCTCACTTGAAAGGAGGGACCAGGATGACTGCCTGCAGAATCACCATCAATCTACCTTGAGGCCCTGACCTCAATTAACAGGCCATGCCATAAACTCATTTACCATCAGTACTGTCTCATACAAAATGATGTACACAACACAATTATAATACCCATACTGGCCATCCCTGGGTCTACCCCTGTGCCTGTGTCAAATTAGCTGCACTGCCGCCATGCGGCATCTCATGTATCATGGTGCAAGGATGGCTGCATTGAGGGGAAGATAAAAGGTGTGCAGGAAGGTGCACCTACCTGCACAGACAGAAGATGAAATTGAACTCTGATAGGTCCATGTATGCTGTGAAATGTAGCACACATACCCATACATCAACATGAGGAGCTATCAATGGTAGCAAGAGCATAGTGTCTTGGCAATGCCAGCCCTGGGGTGGTGTAAGAGGCTGGCCTGGCTTGTAGTGGGTACCAAGGGGTACTTACACTTTGTACCAGGTCCAATTATCCCTTATTAGTGTAGAAGAGGTGTTTCTAGCAGCTTAGGCTGATAGAAGGTAGCTATAGCAGGGCAGCTTAGGCTGAACTAGGAGACATGCAAAGCTCCTACTATACCACTAGTGTCATATGCACAATATCATAAGAAAACACAATACACAGATATACTAAAAATAAAGGTACTTTATTTTTATGATAATATGCCAAAAGTATCTCAGTGAGTACCCTCAGTATGAGGATGCCAAATATACACAAGATATATGTACAAAATACCAAAAATATGCAGTAATAGCAAAAGGAAGTAATGCAAGCAATGTAAAGTTACAGTAGATTGCAATAGGAGCACATAGGTATAGGGGCAACACAAACCATATACTCCAAAAGTGGAATGCGAACCACAAATGGACCCCAAACTTATGTGAGCTTGTAGAGGGTCGCTGGGACTGTAAGAAAACAGTGAGGGTTAGAAAAATAGCCCACCCCAAGACCCTGAAAAGTAGGTGTAAAGTGCACCTATATTCCCCAAAGAGCACAGAAGTCGTGATAGGGGAATTCTGCAAGGAAGACCAACACCAGCAATGCAACCGAAGTGGATTTCCGGACGAGAGTACCTGTGGAACAAGGGGACCAAGTCCAAGAGTCGCGACAAAGTCGAGAGTGGGCTGATGCCCAGGAAATGCCAGCTGAGGGTGCAATAAAGCTGCCACTGGATGGTAGAAGCTGTGGATTCTGCAAAAACGAAGAGGGCTAGAAACTTCCCCTTTGGAGGATGGATGTCCCACGTCGGGAAGAAGCTTGCAGAGGTGTTCCCATGCAAAAAGACCGCAAACAAGCCTTGCTAGCTGCAAGGGTTGCGGTTAGGGTTTTCGGATGCTGCTCTGGCCCAGGAGAGACCAGGAGGTCGCCACTTGGATGAGGAGACAGAGGGAGCGCCCAGCAAGTCAGGAAGCCCTCACAGAAGCAGGCAGCACCCGCAGAAGTACCGGAACAGGCACTTGGAAAAGGAGTGAACCGGAGCTCACCCGAAGACACAAAAGTGAGTCCCACGACGCCGGAGGACAACTCAGGAGGTTGTGCACTGCAGGTTAGAGTGTTGGGGACCCAGGCTTGGCTGTGCACAAAGGTAATCCTGGAAGAGTGCACAGGAGCCGGAGCAGCTGCAAATCACGCGGTACCCAGCAATGCAGTCTAGCGTGGGGAGGCAAGGACTTACCTCCACCAAACTTGGACTGAAGAGTCACTGGACTGTGGGAGTCACTTGGACAGAGTTGCTGAGTTCCAGGGACCACGCTTGTCATGCTGAGAGGGGATCCAAAGGACCGGTGATGCAGTCTTTTGTTGCCTGCTGTTGCAAGGGGAAGATTCCGTCGACCCACAGGAGATTTCTTCAGAGCTCCTGGTGCAAGAAGGAGGCAGGCTACCCCCAGAGCATGCACCACCAGGAAAAAGGCGAGAAAGCGGCAGGATCAGCGGTACAAGGTTGCAGTAGTCGTCTTTGCTACTTTGTTGCGGTTTTGCAGGCGTCCTGAGAAGTCAGCGGTCGATCCTTTGGCAGAAGGTGAAGAGAGAGATGCAGAGGAACTCTGATGAGCTCTTGCATTCGTTATCAAAAGAATTCCCCAAAGCAGAGACCCTAAATAGCCAGAAAAGGAGGTTTGGCTAGCTAGGAAGGAGGATACGCTAGCAACACAGGTAAGAGCCTATCAGAAGGAGTCTCTGACGTCACCTGCTGGCACTGGCCACTCAGAGCAGTCCAGTGTGTCAGCAGCACCTCTGTTTCCAAAATGGCAGAGGTCTGGAGCACACTGGAGGAGCTCTGGGCACCTCCCCTGGGAGGTGCAGGTCAGGGGAGTGGTCACTCCCCTTTCCTTTGTCCAGTTTCGCGCCAGAGCAGGGCTGGGGGATCCCTGAACCGGTGTAGACTGGCTTATGCAGAGATGGGCACCATCTGTGCCCATCAAAGCATTTCCAGAGGCTGGGGGCGGCTACTCCTCCCTAGCCCTGACACCTTTTTCCAAAGGGAGAGGGTGTAACACCCTCTCTCTGAGGAAGTCCTTTGTTCTGCCTTCCTGGGCCAAGCCTGGCTGGACCCCAGGAGGGTAGAAACCTGTCTGAGGGGTTGGCAGCAGCAGCAGCTGCAGTGAAACCCCGGGAAAGGCAGTTTGGCAGTACCCGGGTCTGTGCTAGAGACTCGGGGGATCATGGAATTGTCTCCCCAATGCCAGAATGGCATTGGGGTGACAATTCCATGATCTTAGACATGTTACATGACCATGTTCGGAGTTACCATTGTGAAGCTATACATAGGTAGTGACCTATGTATAGTGCACACGTGTAATGGTGTCCCCGCACTCACAAAGTACGGGGAATTTGCCCTGAACGATGTGGGGGCACCTTGGCTAGTGCCAGGGTGCCCACACACTAAGTAACTTAGCACCCAACCTTCACCAGGTGAAGGTTAGATATATAGGTGACTTATAAGTTACTTAAGTGCAGTGGTAAATGGCTGTGAAATAACGTGGACGTTATTTCACTCAGGCTGCAGTGGCAGGCCTGTGTAAGAATTGTCAGAGCTCCCTATGGGTGGCAAAATAAATGCTGCAGCCCATAGGGATCTCCTGGAACCCCAATACCCTGGGTACCTTAGTACCATATACTAGGGAATTATAAGGGTGTTCCAGTATGCCAATGTGAATTGGTGAAATTGGTCACTAGCCTGTTAGTGACAATTTAGAAAGCAGAGAGAGCATAACCACTGAGGTTCTGGTTAGCAGAGCCTCAGCGAGACAGTTAGTCATCACACAGGGAACACATACAGGGCACACTTATGAGCACTGGGGCCCTGGCTGGCAGGGTCCCAGTGGCACATACACTAAAACAACATATATACAGTGAAATATGGGGGTAACATGCCAGGCAAGATGGTACTTTCCTACACAACCCCCCCCCCCCAAACGAAGGACAATAAGACTAGCCATGACCTGATGAGTCTTCATTGTCTAAGTGGAAATATCTGGAGAGTCCATCTGCATTGGAGTGGGTACTCCCAGGTCTATGTTCCACTGTATAGTCCATTCCCTGTAGAGATATGGACCACCTCAACAATTTAGGGTTTTCACCTTTCATTTGTGTTAGCCAAAGTAGAGGTTTGTGGTCTGTCTGAACAATGAAGTGAGTTCCAAACAGGTATGGCCTCAACTTCTTCAGTGCCCAGACCACAGCAAAGGCCTCCCTCTCTATGGCAGACCAACGCTTTTCTCTAGGGGTCAACCTCCTGCTGATAAAAGCAACAGGTTGATCCTGGCCCTCAGAATTGTGTTGTGATAATACTGCCCCTACCCCTAATTCAGATGCATCAGTTTGAACTATGAATTTCTTGGAGTAACATGGGCTTTTTAAGACAGGTGCAGTGCACATGGCCTGTTTCAGCTCCTCAAAAGCTTTCTGACAGCTAGCTGTCTACAATACCTTTTTAGGCATTTTCTTGGAGGTGAGGTCATTAAGTGGGGCTGCAATGGAGCCATAGTTCTTAATGAACCTCCTGTAATATCCAGTGAGGCCTAAGAAGGCTTTCACCTGGGTCTGGGTTGTAGGGGGAACCCAATATATGATAGTTTGGATTTTCCCCTGAAGTGGTGCAATCTGTTCTCCACCTACAAGGTGTCCCAGATAAACCACTTCCCCCTGCCCTATCTGGCACTTTGAAGCCTTGATAGTGAGGCCTGCCTTTTGCAGGGCCTCCAAAACTTTCCACAGGTGGACCAGGTGATCATCCCAGGTGGAGCTAAAGACAGCTATATCATCCAGATATGCTGCACTGAAAGCCTCCAACCCCTGCAGGACTGTATTCACCAACCTCTGAAAAGTGGCAGGTGCATTTTTCAAACCAAAGGGCATCACTGTGAATTGGTAGTGCCCTCCAATAGTCGAAAATGCAGTTTTTGCTTTAGCATCCTCTGATAACTTGATCTGCCAATACCCTGCAGTCAAATCAAAGGTGCTTAGATACTTGGCAGATGCCAGTGTATCTATTAGCTCATCTGCCCTGGGTATAGGATGAGCATCAGTTTTAGTTACCTGGTTGAGACCTCTGTAATCTACACAAAACCTAATTTCCCTTTTTCCATCCTTGGAGTGAGGCTTTGGTACAAGCACCACAGGAGAGGCCCATGGGCTTTCAGAATGTTCAACCACTCCCAGTTCAAGAATGTTCTGAACCTCTTGTTTTATGCAGTCTCTGACATGGTCAGGCTGCCTATAGATCTTACTTTTGACAGGCATGCTGTCTCCAGTATCTATAGTGTGCTCACACCAAGAAGTGGTGCCTAGCACAGTAGAAAAGAGTTCAGAAAACTGACCCAGGAGATTTATGCAGTTGTCTTTCTGCTCAGCAGTAAGACAGTCTGCCAAAACGACACCTTCCACTAGAGCATCTTGTTCTGTGGAAGAGAAGAGATCAGGGAGAGGGTCACTCTCTTCTTCCTGTCCTTCATCTGTTGCCATGAGCAGGGTGAGATCAGCCCTGTCATAGTAGGGTTTTAGGCGATTGACATGGAACACCCTAAGGGGACTCCTGGCAGTGCCCAAGTCAACCAAGTAGGTGACTTCTCCCTTCTTTTCAACAATGATGTGGGGTCCACTCCATTTGTCTTGGAGTGCTCTTGGGGCCGCAGGCTCCAAGACCCACACCTTCTGTCCTGGTTGGTACTGAATCAGAACAGCCTTCTGGGCATGCCATTGCTTTTGGAGCTCTTGGCTGGCCTGAAGGTTTTTACTGGCCTTTTTCATGTACTCAGCCATTCTGGATCTTAGGCCGAGTACATAGTCCATTATGTCCTGCTTAGGAGCTTTTAAAGGTTGCTCCCAACCCTCCTTCACAAGTGTTAGGGGACCTCTTACAGGGTGTCCAAATAGGAGTTCAAAGGGGCTGAAGCCCACTCCTTTCTGGGGTACCTCTCTGTAAGCAAAAAGGAGGCAAGGTAACAGGACATCCCATCTTCTCCTGAGTTTTTCAGGGAGTCCCATTATCATTCCTTTGAGAGTTTTATTAAACCTCTCGACCAGTCCATTTGTTTGTGGATGATAAGGTGTGGTGAATTTGTATGTTACACCACATTCCTTCCACATGGCCTTCAAGTATGCAGACATAAAGTTGCTACCCCTGTCTGATACCACCTCTTTTGGGAAACCCACCCTGGAAAAGATTCCCAGGAGGGCTTTTGCCACTGCAGGAGCTGTAGTGGTCCTTAGAGGAATTGCTTCAGGCTATCTTGTGGCATGGTCCACTACCACCAAGATAAACCTATTGCCTGAAGCAGTAGGAAGGTCAAGGGGGCCAACTATGTCAACCCCTACCCTTTCAAAGGGAAACCCAACCACAGGTAGTGGAATAAGGGGAGCCTTTGGGGTGCCACCAGTCTTGCCACTGGCTTGGCAGGTCACACAGGACTTACAAAAGTCTTTTGTGTCCTCTGACATCCTAGGCCAATGAAACAGGGGGACAAGCCTTTCCCATGTTTTAATTTGACCCAGATGTCCAGCCAAGAGAATGTCGTGTGCCAGAGTTAGGAGGAAGTCTCTGTATTGCAGGGGAATGACCAATCTCCTGGCTGCTCCAGGTTTTGGGTCCCTTGCCTCTGTATACAAGAGGTTGTCCTCCCAGTGAACTCTATGTGAGTCACTGACATCCCCATTCTGCTGTTTGACAGCTTGCTGTCTTAGACCCTCTAATGTGGGACAGGATTGCTGTGCCACACTCAGCTCCTCCCTGGCAGGCCCCCCTCCACCCAAAAGCTCAGCAGTGTCTGCTGCCAGCTCCTCTCGTGAAGGTTCTGCACAGGGGGGAAATTTTTCTTCCTCAGAAATTGAATCATCTGTAGAGGGAGGGATAGTGGGTAGGGATTTACCCTTACTAACCCTAGCTTTAGAGAGCACTTGGTCCATTGTTCCAGGATCCAAGTCACCCTGTCCTTTTTGCTTTTTGGCCTGAGCCCTTGTCAAAGCAAAAATATGCCCAGGAATGCCCAGCATTGCTGCATGAGCCTCCAACTCCACTTCTGCCCAAGCTGATGTCTCTAAATCATTCCCTAGTAGACAGTCTACAGGTAAATCTGAGGCAAACACAACTTTCTTTGGACCAGTAACCCCCCCCCCCCAGTTGAGATTCACAACAGCCATGGGGTGGCTAAGAGTGTTGTTATGAGCGTCTGTCACTTGGTACTGGTGACCAAGTAGGTGTTGTTCAGGGTGTACCAGTTTCTCTATTACCATGGTAACACTGGCACCTGTGTCCCTGTAGGCCTGAACCTCAACACCATTGATTAGGGGAAGTTTCTTGTACTTATCCATATTAAGGAGACAAGCAACCAAGTTGGCCAAATCAATGGCACCTTCAGAGACTAACACAGCCTCTGTGGTCTCCCTAACAAGACCAACCCCAACTAAATTACCAAAAGTGAGCCCAGCTACTCCCTTGGATTGGCTATTAGTAGGTTTGCTCCCACCACCACTGCTTTTACCAGGGGCACTAGAGGTTCCAGTTGGGGTTGTGGTAGAGGGAGGCTTGGTGCTTTTCTTTGGACAACTGGCATCAGTTGTCCAATGGCCTTTTACTTTACATAAATAGCACCATGGTTTCTTTACTTGATTAGAAGAAGATTTGGACCCACCACCCCCACCAGAGTGTTTTTGTGGGCCTAATGAAGACTCATTTTTAGATTTGTCCCCACCCTTGTCTGAAGACTTACCATCCTTCTTCTTGCCATCCTTGTCACCCCCTGTATTAACTTTTCTGTTCACTCTTGTTCTGACCCATTTGTCTGCCTTCTTTCCCAATTCTTAGGGAGAGGTCAGATCTGAGTCCACTAGATATTGGTGTAACAAATCAGACACACAGTTATTCAGAATATGCTCTCTCAAGATTAGATTGTACAGGCTTTCATAGTCAGAAACTTTACTGCCATGTAACCACCCCTCCAAGGCCTTCACAGAATAGTCAACAAAGTCTACCCAGTCTTGTGAGGACTCTTTTCTGGTTTCTCTGAACTTAATCCTGTATTGTTCAGTGGTTAAGCCAAATCCATCCAAGAGTGCATTCTTCAAAACTGTAAAAGTATTGGCATCACTTTCCTTTACAGTAAGGAGCCTATCCCTACCCTTTCCATTGAAAGATAGCCATAGGATAGCAGCCGACTGCCTTTGAGGGACCCCCTGTACCATACAGGCCCTCTCAAGTGCAGCAAACCACTTGTTAATGTCATCCCCCTCCTTGTAAGGGGGAACTATCTTATGCAGATTCCTAGAATCATGCTCTTTCACAGGATTACTATCTGGAATACTGCTGCTGCCACCATGGGGTCCTAACCCCAACCTCTGTCTCTCTTTTTCTAAGTCTAGAGATTCCCTGTCTAGAGCCAGCTGTTGCTGTTTAAGCTTCAGTCTGGACTCTTCCACTCTCAATCTATTGAGTTCCCTTTCTAACAGTCTGTCATCAGGGTGGGTGAGTTGGGAATGCTTTGACACAGAAGAATGATGTGAATGAACAGAGGGAGACCTTTCCCTAACAGTTGGCACCCTAGCACCCTGGCCTGCAGGAACAAAAATATCCCTACTGTGATGGGAGCTTCCATTACTACCAGCTATGCTAGGTGGTCTGCTAAGGGGCAGGTTAGGAAGGGCACCCTCTAACACTCTTACTGGGGGCTCCCCTGAGTCAGAGTGTGAGCTATCTCCTAACTTCTCAATTGAAGTGCCAGCTAAGGCCTTATTATTTTCAATAAGCATGTTAGACAATAATTCTCTAGATGGATTCTTTCCCACTCCTAAACCTCTATCAATGCAGACTCCTTAAACCCTTCTAGTTAAGGTGGTCATAAGCTGAGCTGACCAAGTTAGTAGACGTTCCTACATCAGACATGATAGAAAAGGTTTAGGAACAGATAAAAGAGAGAAAAAGTTTCAGGACTTTTTAAGGAAACAGAAAAAAAAACGTTTTCAACTTTTTAGAAACTTTTTGAAAGTTTAGGAGTAGTTTTCAGCACTTAGCAGATAGTGTAAGAGAAGAAAAGCAAAACCTTTTGGTTAGGTGTACATACACTGAACTTGTTCTGTATATTATTCTCTTATGAAAAGTACACAATGACAAAGTGGTAAGTAGTTACAAGTACTTATCCCACCACTGCACAACCAATGTAGGAGGCTGGCCTTGCTTGTAGTGGGTACCAAGGGGTACTTACACTTTGTACCAGGTCCAGTTATCCCTTATTAGTGTAGAAGAGGTGTTTCTAGCAGCTTAGGCTGATAGAAGGTAGTTATAGCAGGGCAGCTTAGGCTGAACTAGGAGACATGCCAAGCTCCTACTATCCCACTGGTGTCATATGCACAATATCATAAGAAAACACAATACACAGATATACTAAAAATAAAGGTACTTTATTTTTATGACAATATGCCAAAAGTATCTCAGTGAGTACCCTCAGTATGAGGATGCCAAATATACACAAGATATATGTACACAATACCAAAAATATGCAGTAATAGCAAAAAGGAAGTAATGCAAGCAATGTAAAGTTACAGTAGATTGCAATAGGAGAACATAGGTATAGGGGCAACACAAACCATATACTCCAAAAGTGGAATGCGAACCACAAATGGACCACAAACTTATGTGAGCTTGTAGAGGGTCACTGGGACTGTAAGAAAACAGTGAGGGTTAGAAAAATAGCCGACCCCAAGACCCTGAAAAGTAGGTGTAAAGTGCACCTATATTCCCCAGAGAGCACAGAAGTCGTGATAGGGGAATTCTGCAAGGAAGACCAACACCAGCAATGCAACCGAAGTGGATTTCTGGACGAGAGTACCTGTGGAACAAGGGGACCAAGTCCAAGAGTTGCGACAAATTCGAGAGTGGGCAGATGCCCAGGAAATGCCAGCTGAGGGTGCAAAGAAGCTGCCACCGGATGGTAGAAGCTATGGATTCTGCAAGAACAAAGAGGCCTAGAAACTTCCCCTTTGGAGGATGGATGTTCCACGTCGTGAAGAAGCTTGCAGAGGTGTTCCCGCGCAGAAAGACCGCAAACAAGCCTTGCTAGCTGCAAGGGTCGCAGTTAGGGTTTTTGGATGCTGCTGTGGCCCAGGAGGGACCAGGAGGTCGCCACTTGGATGAGGAGACAGAGGGGACGCCCAGCAAGTCAAGGAGCTCTCACAGAAGCAGGCAGCACCCGCAGAAGTACCAGAACAGGCACTTGGAAGAGGAGTGAACTGGAGCTCACTCGAAGACACAAAAGGGAGTCCCACGACGCCGGAGGACAACTCAGGAGGTTGTGCACTGCAAGTTAGAGTGTCGGGGACCCAGGCTTGGCTGTGCGCAAAGGAAATGCTGGAAGAGTGCACAGGAGCTGGAGCAGCTGCAAATCATGCGGTACCCAGCAATGCAGTCTAGCGTAGGGAGGCAAGGACTTACCTCCACCAAACTTGGAGTGAAGAGTCACTGGACTGTGGGAGTCACTTGGACAGAGTTGCTGAGTTCCAGGGACAACGCTCGTCGTGCTGAGAGGGGAGCCAGAGGACCGGTGATGCAGTCTTTTGTTGCCTGCTGTTGCAGGGGGAAGATTCCGTCGACCCGCGGGAGATTTCTTCAGAGCTCCTGGTGCAAGAAGGAGGCAGGCTACCCCCAGAGCATGCACCACCAGGAAACAGGCAAGAAAGCGGCAGGATCAGCAATAAAAGGTTGCAGTAGTCATCTTTGCTACTTTGTTGCGGTTTTGCAGGTGTCCTGAGCAGTCAGCGGTCGATCCTTTGGCAGAAGGTGAAGAGAGAGATGCAGAGGAACTCTGATGAGCTCTTGCATCCGTTATCTAAAGAATTCCCCAAAGCAGAGACCCTAAATAGCCAGAAAAGGAGGTTTGGCTACCTAGGAAGGAGGATAGGCTAGCAACACAGGTAAGAGCCTATCAGAAGGAGTCTCTGACGTCACCTGCTGGCACTGGCCACTCAGAGCAGTCTAGTGTGCCAGCAGCACCTCTGTTTCCAAGATGGCAGAGGTATGGAGCACACTGGAGGAGCTCTGGGCACCTTCCCCTGGAGGTGCAGGTCAGGGGAGTGGTCACTCCCCTTTCCTTTGTCCAGTTTCGCGCCAGAGCAGGGCTGGGGGATCCCTGAACCGGTGTAGACTGGCTTATGCAGAGATGGGCACCATCTGTGCCCATCAAAGCATTTCCAGAGGCTGGGGGAGGCTACTCCTCCCCAGCCCTGACACCTTTTTCCAAAGGGAGAAGGTGTAACACCCTCTCTCTGAGGAAGTCCTTTGTTCTGCCTTCCTGGGCCAAGCCTGGCTGGACCCCAGGAGGGCAGAAACCTGTCTGAGGGGTTGGCAGCAGCAGCAGCTGCAGTGAGACCCCGGGAAAGGCAGTTTGGCAGTACCCGGGTCTGTGCTAGAGACTCAGGGGATCATGGAATTGTCTCCCCAATGCCAGAATGGCATTGGGGTGACAATTCCATGATCTTAGACATGTTACATGGCCATGTTCGGAGTTACCATTGTGATGCTATACATAGGTAATGACCTATGTATAGTGCACGCGTGAAATGGTGTCCCCGCACTCACAAAGTCCGGGGAATTTGCCCTGAACGATGTGGGGGCACCTTGGCTAGTGCCAGGGTGCCCACACACTAAGTAACTTAGCACCCAACCTTCACCAGGTGAAGGTTAGATATATAGGTGACTTATAAGTTACTTAAGTGCAGTGGTAAATGGCTGTGAAATAACGTGGACGTTATTTCACTCAGGCTGAAGTGGCAGGCCTGTGTAAGAATTGTCATAGCTCCCTATGGGTGGCAAAATAAATGCTGCAGCCCATAGGGATCTCCTGGAACCCCAATACCCTGGGTACCTTAGTACCATATACTAGGGAATTATAAGGGTGTTCCAGTATGCCAATGTGAATTGGTGAAATTGGTCACTAGCCTGTTAGTGACAATTTAGAAAGCAGAGAGAGCATAACCACTGAGGTTCTGGTTAGCAGAGCCTCAGTGAGTCAGTTAGTCATCACACAGGGAACACATACAGGGCACACTTATGAGCACTGGGGCGCTGGCTGGCAGGGTCCCAGTGACACATACACTAAAACAACATATATACATTGAAATATGGGGGTAACATGCCAGGCAAGATGGTACTTTCCTACAGGTGGTGCAAGGTTACAGTACTGCATTAGTGTAAGTGAAACATGTAAGACTGGAACAGCGGCATACTGACATGTGTGGTGATGTGGCTTGAGCACTGCAACTCCCATTGCAAAGCCCCACCATGAAATTGGAGGCGTATGGAGGGTTGAAAATGATAAGATGATGTCAAGCCACAGAAAGGATATACATCACATCTAGTAGATATGACGCAGCAAATTGCCCCACCTGAGCTTCCCCTCAGGATGGGCAAAGGGCTGATAGACTGCAACCATGATGTACAGGACCAATGTTTCGGAACTAAGATAACAATGAGCCTCCAATCGCAAGTCAGTAACGTGACATATCAACTGCCACAACACAGAAAGATTGCCGCTGATCTGCCTGTCCTGGAGTACCCCTATGACCTGGATGACCAGCTGACAACCATCAGCCAAGAGACCCTCCAAGAAGTTCTCAAATCCCTCCAGACACCACCTCCAGTCGCAAGGAGGAGTAATAGTGTAGCAGCCATCCCATATGCCTCACCCAACACCCCAGTAGTATGGCCTGCCAGCACCGACACAGCTGAGGACTCCGAGGACCCAGGGACCAGCTTTGAGAGGATAGTGGTAGGAGTCCAGCAGAAGCTGGCCAAGGAGGTGTGGGTGGAGATATGGACTATGGCAGCCAGCTTAGAGGGTATGCACACGTGCCTCGTTACGGCCAATAAACAGATTGCAGCCAAATGAGGCACACACTCCCCAATGCATAGAGTCCAGCAGTGTCTGAGGGACATAGCTGCTGCCAGGAGGGAGAGGACACAACAACTGACCTCCCAAATTGGCAGCATCGTGATTGAGAACAAACTGGACTCCATGCACTGTTATGTGGCCTCCCTCAGGGCAGACATGGGGCCTACCACAGGGATGTTGCTGCTATTCTAAAAAAAATCAGCAGTTCCTCCTTGCTGCAGTAATGCCATATGTTGCTCCACAGATGGCAGCTGCCGTAAATTGGGAGACCACATCTCAAACCACTGAAGTGTGTGTGGCCCCTTCTAGCTCCCCACCACCATCAAGGGCATAGGAGACACCACACACATGAAGATGTGGAACAGATCATCTTCAGCTGTAAGAGTTCCCATTAGCACCAGCCCTTGCCAAATCAGCAGTGTTCTCCTTTGTCCTGTGTTGATATCATGCCAGTGTTAGCACAGTTGGATATGTCCACTCTTCAAAGACACTCTGTTGACTGGTCTGCTATGGACTGTCATTGTCTCTCAACTGCAGATTGGCAAATCATGTTCCTCCTTGCCGATTGACACTTCATCCAAGCATGTCTAGATGAAGTGTAGACATTGAAATCTTGATGCACAGTTTGATATTCAAAGTGTATAATAATTCCTAAGCAATTGAACCTTGAAAGTCTAGACAGAGTGTGTTCTTGCAGTATCATTCATGAGCTTATCACAGTTTATTCCTGAAAACCAATGTGTTCATTCATGAGCTTATCACAGTTTATTCCTGAAAACCAATGTGTTCATTGATTACTGTTATAGTGTGTCCTTACAGTATCATTCATGAGTCTAACACAGTTTATTCCTGAAAACTAACATATTTATTGATTACTGTTATTAAGTAGTTTCTAGTCAAAGAAATAACTTGAATCAGTTCAAGGTTCAGAGCATAAGATTGTATTCTACAAAACTCTCATATGAAAGCTTGCATAATCCTTATTTATTTTCCAGGTACTCAG
This sequence comes from Pleurodeles waltl, assembly GCF_031143425.1. NCBI lineage: Eukaryota > Metazoa > Chordata > Amphibia > Caudata > Salamandridae > Pleurodeles > Pleurodeles waltl. Next base: position 110,955,185 of record NC_090440.1, on the reverse strand, counting down.
AGCTAATAAGGTCATGATAGAGGAACGCTCTTGATCATTCATGTTATCAGTATATAGATATTATGAACGAAGCTTATGAAAGTCAATGTGAATAATCTGGCTATTGTGTTCTTAACTTTTACTTCCACAGGTCTCCTTCCCCACTGTTCCCAGCCTAAAGCCCCATCCCCCACTTGGCCATTCTTTAACTCTGTGCCATAATGGCTATTTGAGTTTGGAGCTGCCAAGAGGTGGACATATTGGGAACTGGCACAAACCCAGAGGATCCGGACTCCCTGACAATCTGTAATTGCCATTGGTCATTTTTGCAGGAAAGATATTAAATGCAGGCTGTTGTCAGATGTGCCACAGCGCCCAACATTTCTACACAGGACCCCAACACTGACAGCTGAATTACCGCACCTACCTGTCAAATACAAAGGAAACAGAGTCACCTTGAGTGATGGGTACACTGTATGGCAGATGCATAGACAAGTAGATGTGTTGTTGCTGCCAATGTGACAGCTCAGTTGTAAACAGGTGATGAACATGTCAAGAGAGGGATTTGGAGGCAGGACGGAATCCTTAGGCCAACACACAATGTTCACTGTGCACTCGTGGAAGAAACCTGAGACACAAGCATATGACACATAAAGTAAGGGAGTACCCAATTTTTTTTATTAACAATGAAACTAAACTAAAAAATTCAAGAAACCCTATCCTAACCTGACTTAAACTATTCTAACGATACTTAACCAACAAATAAACCTAACTGCCTTATGCTAAACTTACCTAACACATTTAACAACACACTCTAAACATTGCCCCCCCCCACCCCTCTTACGATACGAGACACATGCAGGACAACATATACTAAACTACACATATACTAACTATATCTAAACAAATATATATATATATATATATATATTTTTTTTTTTAAACACATACATACCCCATATATACCCTATAACATGTAAAAAGTAGAAAACCCACCCCCTAAGCCCACTTATCCTAACTAAACCACATACCAACTCTAACCTAACACTAACCCCCTAAAACCCACTACAAAACATAAATACAAATGAGGAGGGAGGGGACAGAACTGGGAGGTGAGAGTTCCATAGACAGTCATAGCTTTGCCTTCTTGAGTGTTTTCTTTATGTACTTGAGTCTCTGTGTATTGGCTGTCACCTCCTTCTCCAAACTGTCCAACCTTTTCAATACCAGTGTTACGTCCCTCTGCAGATCCTGCAGCATTTTCTGGTCCATGGCAGCAGGTGGTGTCGGCTCATGTACCGATGTTGAAGCTGTTGCAGCTGTGGCTGTAGTCGTGGTGGCAGCTGTGCCCCCCTGCACTGCTGTGGAGCTGGGTCTCCTCTGTGTGGCCACTGCCAGTATGGGGCCTCCTTTGGGTGAATGTCCGCCATTCCCCAGTTGACCTCTAAGAGCGATAGCAGCCAGCTATCCTCCGAAACCCAGATTCCACTGCCAGGAAATGTTGGTAGCAGACTGCCCTCTTTTGGAATGCTCGCAGTTTCTCATTGCTCATGTTGGCAGCTGTTAAACTGAGACAGCCAACCATCAGTGTCAGCATTGTGTGGAGTATGTACAGATTATTGGCTTACACTCTACATCTAATTACACATGCATTCCAACTCACATTATGGGAAAGACAATGGCCCTGATAAATGCAACAACGCTGCCTTAGCATCATTTCTTTAACACCAAAGTGACGCATAAGATTAGGAACCAAACCAAATGAGGTGTGCGTTGCTTTTGTGCAAAATGTAATGATACAAAGGCAGCGTAAACTTCACAAAGATCAGTCCAAATTTCCTCATCATCCGTATTAATTTTCAGCCATACATCACCAGTAACTTGAACATGTTATTGGGAGGAGGGGATGCAGTTGGTAACTATAAGGGGTCAATGCTGATAGGTACACATGCAAGCCTGATCAATATGACTGTCACCTACACTGTGAGCCTCACATCTACCTACAAATTTGGTATTCCTCTCCCCCTGTGCCTAAGAGGGGGTGGCCATGAAATCCATCATCTCAACTGTCCTGGTCATCCACCAAGGCATGCCCCCTCACACTGGGAGTCAGTGAGTGGACCATATGTTAGGAGGGCTAACAACCTGGAAGCTGGTATACATAGGTCTATCACACCTACATTAATTTGTCCAGGTGTAGACACCCATCAATACCTGATCTGCCAATACTGTTCCTTACACACCCATTTCCATGCCAGCACATGTTTGGCCTTCACCTGCATGTACGCCAATTACATTCCACAGAAGTGTTACGTACATGGAGTGCAAAATACAGAGCACCATGCAGAAGGACGATTGCCAGCCCAGTCCTCCATTTACATGACAATACAGGGATGCACCAAATTGGGTTCAAAATGGTGCATCCCTGTGTTGTGAGAATGACGGAGTGCCCCACTACCAATATTCTCACAGCGTTGGACTTCTTAGTCACATATGGCCCTACATGTGGCTTGTCATCACCTTGTTTATACAATGCTGCCCATTGAGCACCACGAGCCTCACAAGATATGACCCTCTGGTGGTGCATGGGGAACCTTTCAATGGGACACAATGTCACCATCTAGCCTACTTCGATAGCGGATCATGTGACAGCTTTTCACATCTAGCATTGGGTGCAACACACATGACACACTCACACCAAACCCTGGATTACTTCACAGGACACACATTATCACACTTACTGGATACATCTGGGTCCTCAAATCGAACCACTTTGCTGATTGTGCAGGGGGCAGGTTCACCTATACGATATGAATGGAAAACCATGCTTAGTGTCATATCGAAGTCACTACTAGTGGACAACAAATTTCAGTGTGTACTATTTTAGAGGAGTGAACTAGTTATCCTAGTGTAAAACTGTGCAACAAACACACCACTACAAACACATGATGACACACTCAGGTGAGTGAGAGCCACACATCTGCACACTTACACTGGGCCAGAGACTCATGTAGTGCTACAGCCTGCAACATCCATATGTGGGCAATCTATAGAAGATCGAACTCCATGGTAAAAAGGGGAGATCTGTAACAAATACATGACACTACCCAGGTGCTTTGCAAGACAATTGACTCAAGTACTCAAGCTTGTCCTGCAAGGCATCCAGAGGCACTTTGTGATGGACATGCAGCTCAATTATTAATCTGCAATGATCATGCGTTGATTAATCCATGACCATGACTGATGTTGCAAAGTCGTCTGATGGCATGAAATGCCCCATTTACATTGCCCACTAAGGTGTGTAAGCCTCCTTTGCTGACATGATGGTGGGGGCAGGGATCATGTGCGTGAAATGATGACAAAGTAGCACTACACATGCATTGACATATGTTGTTGACACAATCCAGGTAAATATGTTAGGCTGGCGGTGTCTTGGCGTATCATACATGGCACTATGCCGGGGCACAGGTGTTGCCGTGGCCCCTGAAATGTCTGACTTAGTGATCATTGTTCATGACTCACCAGACATCTGACCTGCATTGGTATAATGGTAGGACTGGTAAATTCCATGTCTAGACTGGTGCAGTTACACTTCATTCTGGTTGCATGAAACCTGTCCACTAAGCATTGCATGCAGCACTCCAACACATCTGCTACTGTCATTCAAGAGCGGTAAACAGTAAATAGTATGCCAATGGGAGACTCACCAGCAGGGCCACTGATCTCAACACCACGATGAAACTTGCAGATCCTGCTCCCTGGCCACCAGATCTGCCCAGCAATGCTTGAGCTGGTGCTTATTCATGGTGTTCTTATAGTCCCTCTTCAGGTGGTGGAGCACCTTGCCCCACCTCAGCTGCCTCGCCTTGGTCCGATAGCCCTGTATTACCCAGTCCCCTATCGCCAACATCATCGGCAGGCAGTGGAATACCAGCCACACAAAGCCACCCAACTCTTCCTCTCCTATCCTGGTCAACCTCCCCCTACCAGACATTTTATAACTTCAAAGGTTGACCACCAATATTTAGGAAAATAACTTTAATGAAAATAACAGAAACTTAAACCCAATAACTAATCCCAACCTGACAACCATCCGGGACAGACACCCACAGTACAAATATACACAAAAAACACACAAATTTACAAACACTGGGACAAAATACAATCAATAATTAACAAAACACAACAGGAGGCATACCACAAGATACAATACGCAAGGAAATCACAACCACCATCTCCAGAACACAACCACACAGGCACAGACTGTAAAGAGAAAGTGAAAGTACACCCACTGTACCATGCTTGTAAAAAGGATTTCCTATTACATCACTTACTGTCCCCGTGCATCACGTTTTCAGTTATGCGTGTATTTATATGACGCATTTGACATTTGCATGGGTATTTTAGACACATGATGCATGTACGTCATTTTATTGAAGCATTACCATTAAGCGTCAAATTCACTGAAAATCAGCATTGAGAAGAGTGCGAAAGTGGAATTCACGCTAAGGGCCCAGGTGTCATATTCTTTGCATTTGCAGATGTTTTAGATGCATTTGCGTCAATTTTGTTTGACTCAGTTACTGATTGCAGGTTTTTGCTGCATTATCTTTAGGTGCACCCTTTATCAACATACAAATGACATGAGCTGTGCTGCCGTGTGGCATATTGTGTCTGGCCACATGTGGTACTCCATGCAACAATGTGATTTGGGTGGGATTGGTCTGTTACAGCAATGTGTGTGTTACAGAATCAACAGCATGCAAATATTTGCACGCCATGCATATGTATGCATGTGTGACAACAGTGTATCCACATATGTATGGCAGTCAGTACTATTCAACAGTTATGGTATGTGATTGTAAATTGTGTTTACTTATGTGATGTGTGTAGTTGCCTTACAGAGTATAACATTTTAGATGACATACACAGCTCAGGCATTGTTGATGATGGCTGAACCAATGCTACCTAGGAAATGTTACCCGACAACTGTCTCCATATGTAGATTTGGAGTTTATGGAGACTTGAATGTGGCCTACACATATGTCTGACATGTGTACATCTTTGGTACATACTGTGGAAGACACACTCTGCCTACTTTCCACTCATTATGTTTTGACCGCAAATGTTTGATTAAACTCATTGCATTTCGCAATAGTTGTGGGGTTTGTGTGGTGGACCTGCTGCCCTAGCTGTCTACATTCTTATCAATACTTAAGTGCATTCCACAGACATGTCCATGCAATGTGTGAGGTCATGTGTAGCCTGTGTCAGGATTGGGCCCCATGGCAGTGGCAGAACAGATTACCATGGATATACTGCACAGGTCCAACTTCTTCCATTGCTTGTTATAACTGGGCAAATCATGATGACCATTGTTACCAATTATGTCCCCCCAGTGTCACACATGTCCCATGCAGCCATTGCAACTTACACACTGAGTTGTGACAGTGTTCTGCTCCAACATGACAAACTTTCTAATTTTAGTCATCCACTACCTATTGTGTGGGCACCTTGCATACTAGCTATTTGGACATGATGTAGTTGTATGTGATGAGCTAATGATGAATAAGTTTGGAACATGGTTGTACAAGATATGTTGTGGTCCATATATTGTCTCCTTCAGTTGTCATATACCAGTGATAAGGCTATTAGTGATGTTTGTGATGGTGGCAGTACAATCTTACACATCACATCTCATGTTGCAACAGTACATGTCAGATTCGTATTTGTAACATGCTCCCTGAGGTTAGACTCACAATCCTATGGTATATGTGGTGGAGATTGAAGAGACCAAAGCAGGATTGGTTGTATAAGTGAAGTATTTATTTACAAAATTGACAAGGTGATTAAAGTGGGGCTTAAGTGAAAATGTTTTCAACTATGTGCTGTCTGCAGCATATCCCAGCAGCTGTGTTGTGCTGTTCCCCCTCCATTTCTACACCACCATCCTCCTCCTCCTCCTCAGGCAGGTCATCAACCTGGTCATACATGGGAACGTTCATCCACACACACATGTTGCACAGGATAGCACATGTCATGATGATTTTGCAGACAATGTGTGGGGCATATAGAAGGCTGCCTCCTGTGATGTCCAGGTACCTGAATCTTGACTTCAGTATGCAAAATGTCCTCTCCACGATACTCCTTGTCTTACAATGTCCCTCATTGTATATACGCTCTGCTGCTGTGCTTGGGTTTGCGAATGGGGTTATAATCCATGGCTGTATGCCATAATCCTGATCCGCTGCAAAAGATAATAGGAGTAAGTTGTTGTTAAGGCTTGCAACAGGTTTGTCATGTAGCATGGAAGTTGTAATCTTGAGGTGGTTGTGACTCATATGTGTTTGTGGTATGGTGTGGAGTTCTGACCTTAGGCAAAGTTTTCTTAGCACTGTGTTGTTGGACATGGCCATCTTGAGTATTGGCTCAAGGACCTGGGAGATTTAATTTGGTATCCTAACTGATTGGCAGTATGTGTGTACCATGTGTTGTGTTGTGCACCTTTGTATTAGTGTGCTATCACTAGAGGGGACATAACACATCCTCACAGCACAATGTGGTCAAATGTGGTGGCAGCATGGCAGCACTACAGAGCCTGGACAGCCCAGCCATTTTGACATGTGTCATTTGAGATGAAGTGTAATGCTTAGGCCCATTTCAATGAGTACGGGATAATGGGGAACACAGCTCCAACATTGGGAGGACTGTGCTGCACAATTTTGACTATGCAGGAAAGCACCATCTGTGACATGTTATTAGGCAACCCTTTGTTGTCACCTGCGCCAGTGGCTTATATGCAGCCGTGCACAGACACCACCAACCTTGCACCAGGGTGATTGGCTAGCTGCCCTGTGGAGGTGGATGTGGATGTGTCTGTGCAGGAAGGGACACCTCTCTTTACATATGCTGTTTTGATAGACAATTGGTTCTTTCAGTGTGTGCAGCAGTATGCAGCATGCATTGGTTGGCATATTCATATGAGTTCAAATCACAGTCTATTTACTTATTGCAACCTGCAAATGGCACCCTTGGGGTGGTGTTTGATGTTGGAACTGCCTCAGGTTTTAGATGACACCTATACCTGGTGACAGATCTGCAGCAACTCACATTGCAATCCCCTTCCACGCAAAGTGCTGTGTGGGGGGGGTGGCCGATTTCAAATGTGACTCCAAGTCACATAAAAGTAGTCATCCACAAACTTGTACATACAGTGCAGGCCATGACAACGGCACTAGGGGCTCTTACATAAGTCCCTTAGGTATCCTGAGTGGTAGCTGATGTATGTGTCAGCTATTAGGTGTCCAAGGGTGTGTATCCAATTGTTTCAGGATGTTCAACATTACTACCAGTGTCTCTCCTATCTTCCAAAACATGATTCAGCATTCATACTGTCAACACATGCACAGTGCAGGCTGTTGGATGGTGCTCAGCTGCTTAGTAAATGTGTCCCTTGACACAGGGCATGTAAGGTCAGTGATGTCCTCTATACTCCTACAGGGTCCCACTATGGCATCTGTGAGAGAACAGGGATGATTGCAGAGGCCCCCTAACTTTTTGCCCCATTTTCCTCTTTTTGCTGGTGTTTTCCTGACTCTGATGGTGCCCTGGGTACTGATAACCAGTCCCAGGGCCTGTTCTCTGTGTAAAATCAATACGCAAATTAGGATAATTATAATTGGCTAAGTCAACGTACCTATAAGTGCCTAGTATATGGTAGGGCATGTAGGTTTACAGAACCACAGCATATGTAGTGCACCCATAGGTGCACTGCTGAGATGCCCAGTGTCATTTTAAAGGCAGGCCTGCCTTGCTGGCTGCTTTTCAATAAAAGTTATATGCAAATTCGACTTTGGAATTAAAAGTAGTTCCAAAATATTAAACAAGCTTATTTTTACATATACGTCACCCATAAGGTGTGCTCTATGTGCCCCTAGGGCTGAGTGCCATGTAACTATAAGCAGGGGCCTTATAAAAATAGTTTTATAAGCCCTGGTGAGGTAAAAACAGACAAATTAATTTTTCCCTCATTGTAGTGAATTGCCTTCATAGGCTAGAATGGGGAGACTTTGTTTTAATTTTAAAAGTCCCCTTAAGTAATGGATACCAAGAGTTTGGTATCAAATTAATTGTTATAATAAATCCCACAACTTCCCGTTGTTGGATTTAATATAACTTGTTCAGGTAAAGAGTTTTAAACTTTACCTGAAGAGTTGCCAATTTTAGCCCTGCATTGTTCTTGCTGTTGATTGGCCAGCCTGTGGCATCCTGGCCTGGCTGCCTTGGCGAGGTGTGAAGTGGCCTGGCTTCACACAAAGAGATGTGCCTGTGGGAGGGAATCTCCCCTCAGCAGATGGTGAGGCAGGAAGAGGGAGGGCTGCCAAACTGGTCTTCAAAGGCAGAGAAGGACATTTGGAGCAACCCAGAAACCCCCACATCCTGCAACCCCAGACAACTAGGTGCCCCCTTGATTAGATTAGGAGAGGGCAGGAGAGGGGTGTGTTTATGATTTTTAGCCACACCAGAGGGTGGGCTCAGCCAGATGTAACCTCCAAAAATCAATTCAGCCATGAAGGATTTTTGAAGAATGTTGCCTCCTGGAATTAATTTTTGCCACACTTCCCAGGAAGTGGTCATCACAGGGAGAAGGACCCTGCACCTGATTGCAGAATCAGGACCCCCCTGTTTTTCACCCAGGAGCAAGGATAAAACTGGCAGACCTGCACCCACACCTCAGTTCCCTACCACATCCCTACCAGGAAGAACTACAGAAGAAGAAGGACTGCCCTGCTGGACCCCTGGTCTGCACCTGGAACCTGCACTCTGAAGGACTGCACCAGCTGCACACTTGGGCTTCACCACAAGAAGGATTTTGCGTGGTTCAAGGAAGGACTCCCTGTTTGCTACAGGTGAAAAATTGCTAACCAGAGTCCCCTGCACCAACTCCTGAAGTAACCGAGCAGCTGACCACTATCCAGTGGCCAAAAAGGAGTTTGCACCAGGTGCATTCTGGGAGCTGTAGTCCACACCCCAAGGATCATCTCAGAGCTTCTGGACCCTTGGGGTGAGCTGTGGACCCCAAAAGAACCTTAAAAGAACATCTGGGAGAAAACCCAGAAGTTAGGAGAAGTTTGGAGAACTTATGAAAAAAAAGCTCTATAGAGGGACCGACCCGCCGCGGCAACTCTAGCCGGCTTGCCTCAACTGCGACCCGGCCTGATTTGCGGGTTCGTCCCGGTGAAGAAAATCTCCAAAAAAGAGACTAAGTCCGAACGTACAAAGTTGATCGGGACCTCCCAGCCAGCGTATCTGAGGAGGGCTCCAAGGACATCGGATCAAGATCCAGGTTTACCCCGGTCGAAGGATTTTCACCTTGAAAAAACAACTAAGTCAGAAGGTAAAAATCTCCACAGAGGAGTCCTGCGACGCGTATCCGGAGAAGAGTTCCAGGAGGTTGGATTGGACTGGCAGGTTCGTCCCGGTGAAGAAAATCTTCAGAAAAACGACTAAGTGCGAAGGTAAACTTTTGACTAAGGCCTCCCGCGGCCTGTAGCCGAGCCAGGCTCCATCGCGGTCGGCCTTAAACTTTGACTTTGCCCCGGTCGAGATGCGACCAGATGACCAGATTGGCGCTTTTTGTTTCTAGGCGCTAGAAAACAATAATTCTTTAAAAATTCATATCTCCGGTTCCCCTTATCCGATTTTATTTGTTTTTGTGTCATTTTAAAGATAAAAATCTACTCTATGTTTATAAATTGGTTTCAGATTTTTATACTGTTTCCTGTGTTTTATTTAATTACTGTTTTGTGATATTTGAATGTTTTACACTCTGTCTCCAAAGTTACGCCTTGTCGCTCGTTGCCAAGCTACCAAGGGTTGAGCTAGTTTTAATTTATTGAGACCTAACTGGACCTAAGTGGAGGTTAGTGGCCTATTGCTGTAGGTACCAACCTGCCCTTACCAATAACCCATTTTCCAACAGCATCCATGTTCTGCACTGTCTAACAGTGACTCTGCCCCATGGTGGCCCATTTATTTTTTATGGTACAGACATGATGGTATTGTGAGTCAGTAAGTGGTGCATGTGAGGGGGCACTTCTCACAACTCTAGCACATGGCATGTGATGGGCATTAATTTTGTATTCCTATGTCTGTGAGCCAATGCGTCAGGCAGATGTATATGCACACTACAGGTAAGTCAGGTACGTGTTGATGAGATGTAGTTGGCATTGGCAGCAGTTGTCTAGCATTTGATGTTTGTCCTGGCAGTGACCTGCACGCCATGATTTGAGGGATCTGTGCCTATGTGAGACTTACGTAACATGTGCATGGTGTATGACATTGACATTTTTGTGCTATTCTTTGTTTGGTGTACTGTGTTTCAAGAGTACATAGTAGGCAACCTGTGGGCACTTGTAGTGTTTGTGTATATCTACTGTTGCCAAAGGGTACATCTCTGCACCTTTCCTTCACGTGGTGTGCCTGACAAGTTGTGGGTGCCCTACATACATGTGGGTGTCTGTGTTTGAGATGTGCACTGATTATGCTGCACTGAAGCAGGGTGCATATGTGATGTTAGCTGCACATCTGTGTTACCCTTGCCATGCGTTTTTGTAGTGGTGTATGTCTTGTGTGTCCTACAGGGTTGGTGTGTTGTGTGTATATTGCTAGGTTTGTTGACTTACTTACAAGTAGGTGATTTCCATATTGTCCATCCTGGAAGTGTTTGTTGGTCCTGCTGTGCCGGAATATGTAGGCATCATGCACACTCCCAGGATACGTGGCAAAAATGTTTGTGAATAGTCCCCATTGGTCCACTATGGCCTGCACATTGACGAATGCGTGTGCTTGTGATTCCGGCATATGTGCTCAGTTGCTGCAGGTAGCACAAGTCGGACATGGGTGCAGTCAATTGCACTAAGCACATGCAGGAAGCCATGAAATTGGTAGAACCGCTGTTTTATCTCCTGCTGCTTTCGCTGGGTGTTGGGGAAGCTGATGTGGCAAGGTGTCAGGGAGATTATTGGGTCTAACATCTTTGGCAGGAATGCAGAGAATGACAGCTGTGACACACCAACAACCAGGGCACCAGTTGATGAAATGAGCCACTTGCCAGCATGTGCAGGACAGCTAGCAGCTTTGTCAAAGGTGATATGTTGTGTGGGGTCTCCAGGCTGGCTGTGATTTGTGGCTCATTGTGGTGCAGCAGGTGAAGTATGGCTTGCCGGTTGATTCTGTATTTCCTTATGATGTCTTGTTCCCTGAGGCCATGGAGGGTTGTCCTGTTTCTGAATACCCTCTCCTTCTTTCTGCGTTGCCTTTGTGGGCAGCATCGTGCTGGTGGTGGTTGCTGTGGTTGCTGCTGTCCTCTGAGTTGTCTCGCAAACTGGAGCAGTAGCACTTCCATCTGGTCCTGTGGGTCTGTGTTGTTGCTTTTGTGTGTTTTCCTTAAGTAGTGATGTGTTTGCCTCATTTTAACACCTGGTCTGACCCGGGTGTCAAAATGTGACGCAAATCAGAGTTAATGTCATTTTTTGGCTCCCACCCGTGCGTCTTTTTTGCCCAGGTGGATAAATATGACGCTAGGGGCTTAGAGTAATTTTTTGGACAGGAACGCCTACATTGCATCTCATTGATGCAAGGAGATTTCACGCATTCAAAAAATGACGTTAACTCCAATATTTTGACCCTAGCATCAGAATATAAACATGGAGTTAAGTTTGCACTGAATTAGCGTCAAAATAAATTACGCTAATTCAGCACAAACAGTGTGTAAATATGGGCCTGAGTGTATGTACTATGCTTCATTAGTGGATTCTATATCTAGCTCTGGGAGGCATCTGCCAGTAATACTGTCCACTGGTAGTACAGTCCTAATTAGTTGGGACAATTATGGTATGAATGGCCTTTCAGTTACAGACAGATCTCTGGATCAGGTGGTTAATCCACTATAAGAAACGTATAGGTGACGGTTGTAGGAAAGCACCCTCTTTTTAGCATGTTACTCCCAATTTCTGCCTGATGTCAGTGTGTTTGACTGTGTCACTGGGATCCTGCTAACCCGGACCCAATTGCTTATGTTCTCTCTCCTCTCAAATTCGTCACTACATACTGGTAACCCAATATTTCCTCCCAAAGTGTCAGACTGGTGCCCCCTTATAAGTTCCTCATATATGGTACTTATCTAACCACGGCATTGGGGTTGCAGGATATCCCTATGGGCTGCAGCATTACTTTTGCCACCCACAGGGAGCCCATGCAAAAGCTTCTACAAGACTGCCATTGCAGTCTGTGTGAAATGGTGCATTCACCATTTCACAGCCATTTACCCTCACCATTTACCATTTACCCTCACCATTTACCCTCACCATTTACCCTCACTTATAAGTCACCTATATTTCAGGCCTTTCAACCCTGAAGGCTGGGTGAAAAGTGCCTGTGTGAGACTTTGTGAGTGCGGGGACACCATTTTATGTGTGCACTGGACATAGGTCAATACCTATGTCCAGCTTCACAATGGTAATTCTGAATATGGACATTTAAGGTGTCTAACATCTTGGAATTGTACCCCAATACTGATTCTAGTATTGGTTTTACAATTCCATGCACTCTGGGGGCTCCACAGTGCACCCCTCAATACTGCCATACCAACCTTCTGAGGTTTTCCAGGCATCCCCAGCTGCTGCCACCTCACAGTCAGGTTTATGCCCTTCTGTTGCTTGAGCAGCTCAAGCCCTGGAAGGCAGAACAAAACATTTATTTTGGGAGAGAGGTATTACACCTGCTCCCTTTGGAAACAGGTGTTACAGGCATGGGAGGGGAAGCCTCCCAGATCCTCTGTGTTAGACCTGACAGCCTTAGGGTAGTCACCCCTAACTTTTTGCCTGCCTCCCTCCTCGTTTTTGGATACTGTTTTTGCTGGTTTTTAGACTCTGCGCACTTTACCACTGCTAACCAGTGATAAAGTGTATATGCTCTCTCTCTGTAAACATGGTAACTTTGGATCATACCTGATTGAACTATTTAATCTACTTATAAGTCCCCAGTCATGTGCACTCCAGGTGCCTAGGGCATATAGATTAAATGCTACTAGTGGACCCGCAGCACGGATTGTGCCACCCACTTAAGTAGCCCCTTTTCCTTGTCCCAGGCCTACCATTGCTAGGCCTGTGTGTGCAGTTTCACTGCCACCTCGACTTGGCATTTAAAAGTACTTGCCAAGCCTAGAACTCCCCTTTTTCTGCATATAAGTCACCCTTAATGTGTGCCCTGGGTATCCCCTAGGGCAGGGTGCTGTGTAGGTAAAAGACAGGACATGTACCTGTGTAGTTATATGTCCTGGTAGTGTAAAACTCCTAAATTCGTTTTTGCACTACTGGGAGACCTGCTCCCTTCATAGGCTAACATTGGGGCTGCCCTCATACACTGTTGAAGTGGCAGCTGCTGATCTGAAAGGAGCAGGGAGGTCATATTTAGTATGGCCAGAATGGTAATACAAAATCCTACTGACTGGTGAAGTCGGATTTAATATTACTATTCTAGAAATGCCACTTTTAGAAAGTGAGCATTTCTTTGCACTTAAATCCTTCTGTGCCTTACAATCCACGTCTGGCTAGGTTTAGTTGACAGCTCCTCGTGCATTCACTCAGACACACCCCAAACACAGGGTACTCAGCCTCACTTGCATACATCTGCATTTTGAATGGGTCTTCCTGGGCTGGGAGGGTGGAGGGCCTGCCCTCACACAAAGGACTGCCACACCCCCTACTGGGACCCTGGCAGACAGGATTGAACTGAAAGGGGACCTGGTGCACTTCTTAGCCACTCTTTGAAGTCTCCCCCACTTCAAAGGCACATTTGGGTATAAAACAGGGCCTCTGCCCTACCTCATCAGACACTTGCTGGAGAAGAAACCGGAACCAGAAACTACATCCTGCCAAGAAGAACTGCCTGGCTGCTCAAAGGACTCACCTGTCTGCTTTCTACAAAGGACTGCTGTCTTGCTGTTGCCCTGCTGCCTTGCTGAACTCTTGTCTGGCTGTGAAAGTGCTCTCCAAGGGCTTGGATAGAGCTTGCCTCCTGTTCCTTGAAGTCTCAGGACCAAAAAGACTTCTTCCTTTCACTTGGACACTCCGTGCGCCGAAACTTTCGACGCACAGCTTGTTTCGCGGCGAGAAAAACGCCGCACACCGACGCTGATCGACGCGACGCCCTCGGGGCGATCGAGACTTCGACGCACAACCTCGCAAGGACAAAGCCGCTCGACTTTCCAGGCGAAATCGACGCGACGCCCACCGTGAGCGCGAAACTTTGACGCACGGCCTCGCAAGGACAACGCCGCCCGACTTCCAAGGAGAAATCGACGCGACGCCTGCCGTGAGACCAAACTTTCGACGCACGGCCTCGCAAGGACAACGCCGCCCGACTTCCAAGGAGAAATCGACGCGACGCCTACCGTGAGATCGAAACTTCGACGCGCAGCCCCGCAGAACGACGCGCAGCCGGAAAACAAGCAGGAGAATCCACGCACAGACCCGGGACATCTGGTAATCCCCGCGATCCACAAAAAGAGACTGTCTGCGCGCCGGAAAACGACGCCCGACTTCCCCGCGTGGAAAAGACCGACGCAAGTCTGTGTGTGCTGAGGAGAAATCGACGCACACACCCCTTTTTCCACGCATCTCTTCTCCTGTGGCCCTCTGAGGAGATTTTCCACCAGAAACCAGGTACTTTGTGCTTGAAAGACACTGTATTGCATTCTAAAGGACTTAAGACACTCTATATCACTTCCCTGTGATATTTCTACAATTTTCCATTGCAACTTTATTCTTTTTGACCTACAATTATCCTGATAAATATTATATATTTTTCTAAACACTGTGTGGTGTATTTTTGTGGTGCTATATGGTGGTATTGTATGAATTATTGCACAAATACTTTACACATTGCCTTCTAAGTTAAGCCTGACTGCTCGTGCCAAGCTACCAGAGGGTGGGCACAGGATAATCTTGGATAGTGTGTGACTTACCCTGACTAGAGTGAGGGCTTTTGCTTGGATAGGAGGTAACCTGACTGCCAACCAAAAACCCCATTTCTAACATTGGTGATCAGCGGTGAGGATAGGACTTGTATTTGTGCAGTGACATACAGTAGCTAAGTATTTCACTACATACCCACAGTTGAAGGTCAACTTGGTTTTTATCTCTTTTTGAAAATCCGTTTTTTTTCCTGACAATTTTCAAAAACTAAATCCTCACTCAACATGTCTCTGACTGGGTCTCAGACAGGGGACTTTGACCTAGTCCAGTTGGATACATACACGGTCAAACAACTAAGAGGATTCTGCAGGGCATTAAGGGTACCCACCCAAGGGGCCTCCAGAAAGGAGGACTTTCAAGTGGCGCTGAGGGCCTGGGCAGAAGCCCATTTAGAGGATGATGAGGAAGAGGAGCCAGAAAATGGCCCCTCAGAAGGATTTCCACTATCTATGGATAGTGTTACCACTGCAATTGTGCACCCTTCCAGACCAGGGAGCAGTGTCTCCATGCAAAGCCTGACCGCAGAGGAAAGGAGAGAAGAAAGGGAGTTCCAATTGCAAATGGCAAAACTGAAAATTGAGGCACAACAGGAGGAGAAGAGGGCAGAAAGAGAAGCCAAACAAGCTGAGGCTGAAAGAGCAGCCAAACAGATTGAAGCTGAAAGAACAGCCAAACAAGTGGAAGCTGAAAGAGCGTTGGCTGAAAAGAAACTATTGTTGGCTCATGAACTGAGTCTCAAGGAGCTGGAGATCAAGGCAAGACAGTCTGAATCCAGCAATAATGGTGGCAGCATACAGACAGGACCTGCTGGAGAAAAGAAGGTTCGTATACCCAAAAATGTGGTGCCCAGTTTTGTGGTGGGAGATGACATAGATAAATGGTTAGCTGCTTATGAAGTTGCACTAAGGGCTCATGAGGTTCCTGAAGGGCAATGGGGGGTAGCTATGTGGGGTTATGTGCCGCCATTGGGGAGGGACACACTTCTCACATTGGATCCACCGGATCAAAACACATACCCACTCCAGAAAGCCACTTTACTTGCTAAGTTTGGGCTGACCCCTGAGGGATACCGTCAGAGGTTCAGGGACAGCACCAAACAAACCACACAAACATGGGTAGATTTCTTTGATTTCTCTAGTAAGGCACTGAATGGATGGGTGCGGGGCAACAAAGTAGCAGATTATAAAGGTTTATATGACTTGATCCTGAGAGAGCATATGCTTAATGTTACTTATACCGATTTGCGCCAGCACCTAGTGGATAGTAAGCTGACTGATCCCAGGAAGCTTGCTGAGGAGGCGGACCTCTGGGTTAGCACCAGAGTGTCCAAAAAGGTACCTGGGGGGGACTCCCACAAAGGTGGTCAGGGTTCCCAACAGAAGAAAGAGGGGGGAGATAAACTTACAGATAAGGAACTCTCTAAAGGCCCCCAAAAGAATTCCCAGGGAGGGGGTGGCAATCCTTCCTTTTCCAAATTTGGGAAGAAACCAGGGACATTTGACAGGTCAGGAAAATCTAGCCCCAAATGCATGGAGTGTTACCAATATGGTCACTACAAAGGCGATCCACAGTGCCCCAAGAGGGCACCGTCCACTACCGGACAGGCGCCTGGGTTGACTAGTGTAGCACTCGGGGGGGAGATGGACCCCACTAGCTTTGGGGAGCAGGTAGAGATTTCCCTAGTGTCCCTGGGAGAAGGAGAAATGATGTCCAAGGTCCACATGCCTAAAAATACTTCCAAGTACCGGCAGTGGGTCCTCATTGATGGGCAGAAGGTGGAGGCTCTGCGTGACACAGGAGCCAGTATGACTACTATCAAGAGTCAGCTGGTGTCCACAGAGCAGATAATCCCGAATACATTCCACCAGGCCATAGTCGCTGACAACCGCGAGAGTCACCTACCGGTGGCTCGGGTTCCCTTTGAGTGGGGGGGGGTCTCTGGTACTCTGAAAGTAGCTGTGAGTCCTGCCATGCCTGTAGATTGTCTGTTAGGCAATGATCTAGAGCATACTGCTTGGAAAGAAGTAGAGCTCAGATCTCACCTGGAGATGTTAGGGTTACCTGAGTGGGTCTGCATGACCACCCGGTCCATGGCTGACCGAGAGGGAAGTCAAGGGCATCTGGAGCCTGGAACGATGGCCCAGGGAGCTGCCAAGAGGAGGGACGAGGGGCGCGGGAAACCGGCCCCAGAAGTTCCCACAGTGGCTGACGGGGCTCCTGAGGAGGAGACTCCCGAGCCAACTGGGGAAGACATTGCCACCCTAGGTGACTTACCGGAGCTTGCTGGCTGGCAAGTTGAGGGTGGACCCACCAGGGAGGAATTCTGCCAGGCGCAGAAAGAGTGTCCCACTCTAGAAGGGTTGAGGAAACAAGCCTTAAACCAGGCAGCAGGTGACGCCTCTGGCAATCACCACCTATATTGGGAGAATGATCTCCTCTACAGTGAGCCTAGGGTTCCGGTCTTTGGGGCAGCACGTGTGCTGGTGGTCCCCCAATGTTACAGAGCCTTCCTACTGGGTCTGGCTCACGACATTCCCCTGGCAGGACATTTGGGACAAGACAAGACCTTCAACAGGCTTGTCAACCACTTTCACTGGCCCAAAATGAGGACACACTCAGACAAGTTCTGCAGGGCTTGTCCTACCTGCCAGGCTAGTGGTAAAGCAGGAAAGAGGGTTAAAACCCCCCTGATTCCACTTCCTGTCGTTGGCACCCCCTTTGAAAGGGTGGGCGTCGACATTGTTGGCCCCTTGGACCCCAAAACTGCCTTAGGCAACAGGTTTATCCTGGTTTTGGTGGACCATGCCACCCGGTACCCAGAGGCAATCCCTCTGAGGACCGTAACTGCATCGGTGGTAGCCAGAACCCTGATGGGGATATTTACCCGTGTGGGATTCCCCAAGGAGATAGTGTCTGACAGAGGCACTAACTTCATGTCCGCGTACATGAAGCATCTGTGGGATGCGTGTGGTGTAACCTACAAGTTCACCACACCCTATCACCCCCAGTCTAATGGGCTTGTGGAGAGATTCAACAAGACCCTGAAAGGCATGATTGGTGGCCTCCCTGAGGCCATGAGGCGTAAATGGGACGTCCTCTTACCATGCCTTCTCTTTGCTTACAGAGAGGTCCCCCAGAGGGGGGTAGGGTTCAGTCCCTTTGAGCTTCTCTATGGGTACCCCGTCAGGGGACCCTTAAGCATTGTCAAGGAGGGATTGGAGAACTCTCCAAAGACACCCCCTCAGGACGTGGTCAGCTACATGTTGGCCCTCCGCAATCAGATGACCCGCTTCTGGAAAGAGGCCCAAAGTAACCTGGAGGCCAGTCAAGAGGTGATGAAACAATGGTATGACCAGAAGGCCACTCTGGTAGAGTTTCAACCTGGAGACAAAGTGTGGGTAATGGAGCCAGTAGAGCCCAGAGCTCTCCAAGACCGCTGGTCTGGCCCATTTGAAATAAAGGAGCGGAAAGGGGAGGCCACTTACCTAGTGGACCTCCAAACCCCTAGGAACCCCCTAAGGGTGCTCCACGTGAACCGACTAAAAGCTCATTTTGAGAGGTCGGAGATCAACATGCTTCTGGTCACAGATGAAGGAATGGAAGAGGAGAGTGAACCTCTCCCTGACCTCCTCTCTGCCCAAGAAGGTGATGGGTCCGTAAGCGGGGTCATTCTGTCTGACTCCCTGACTCTAAACCAGAAAGGAGACCGCTATGAGCTGTTAGAGCAGTTCTCCCCCCTCTTCTCCCTTACTCCGGGACTGACCCACCTCTGTGTTCATGATATTGACACCGGTGACAGTCTCCCTGTGAAAAACAAAATTTACAGGTTGTCAGATAAGGTGAAGGCCAGCATCAAGGAGGAGGTCTCCAAGATGTTGACGCTAGGGGTTATTGAGAAGTCCAGTAGTCCCTGGGCCAGCCCAGTGGTGTTGGTCCCCAAGGCTACTGCCCCCGGCGCGAAGCCAGAACTCCGGTTCTGCGTGGACTACCGGGGTCTCAACTCAGTCACACGGACTGATGCTCACCCCATCCCCCGAGCTGATGAGCTCGTGAAAAGGCTAGGCGCTGCCAAGTTCCTGAGTACGTTTGATCTTACTTCAGGGTACTGGCAGATCGCCCTGACTGAGGGGGCTAAGGAAAGGTCCGCCTTTTCCACCCCTGACGGCCATTACCAGTTCCGGGTGATGCCGTTTGGATTGAAAAATGCCCCCGCTACCTTCCAACGGTTGGTTAACGGGGTCCTGGCTGGCAAGGATGCCTTCTGTGCAGCCTACCTGGATGACATAGCTGTCTACAGTTCCAGCTGGGAGGAACACCTGCTCCACCTCAAGGAGGTGCTTCAGGCCCTGCAACAGGCAGGCCTGACCATCAAGGCTAGTAAGTGCCAGATTGGGCAGGGTTCCGTGGTGTACTTGGGACACCTAGTAGGTGGTGGCAAGGTGCAGCCACTCCAGGCCAAGATCGAAACTATCAAGGCCTGGCAACCACCTCGAACCCAGACTGAGGTGAGGGCCTTTTTAGGCCTCACCGGCTACTACCGCAGGTTTGTCAAGGGCTATGGTACCATTGTGTCCCCCTTGACACAACTCACGTCCAAGAAGCAACCTAGGTTGGTGAATTGGACAGAGGCTTGTCAGAAAGCCTTTGACGCCCTAAAGGAAGCCATGTGCACGGCCCCCGTGCTCAAGGCCCCTGACTACTCCCAGGAATTTATCGTGCAGACAGACGCTTCAGAGCATGGCATAGGGGCAGTCCTAGCACAGATAAATGAGGAGGGCCAAGATCAACCGGTAGTCTTTATTAGCAGAAGGCTATTACCACGGGAACAGAGGTGGAGTGCTATTGAAAGAGAAGCTTTTGCTGTGGTCTGGGCACTGAAGAAGCTGAGGCCCTACCTGTTTGGGACTCACTTCCTAGTTCAGACAGACCACAGGCCCCTCAGATGGCTCATGCAGATGAGGGGTGAGAATCCAAAACTTCTGAGGTGGTCCATTTCCCTACAGGGGATGGACTTTACGGTGGAACATCGCCCAGGGGTTGACCACGCCAATGCTGATGGTCTCTCCAGGTACTTCCGCCTTAGCGATGAGAGCTCCCAGGAGGTCGGGTAGCTCTCCCCACTTTCAGCTGGGGGGGACACATGTTAGACCTGACAGCCTTAGGGTAGTCACCCCTAACTTTTTGCCTGCCTCCCTCCTCGTTTTTGGATACTGTTTTTGCTGGTTTTTAGACTCTGCGCACTTTACCACTGCTAACCAGTGATAAAGTGTATATGCTCTCTCTCTGTAAACATGGTAACTTTGGATCATACCTGATTGAACTATTTAATCTACTTATAAGTCCCCAGTCATGTGCACTCCAGGTGCCTAGGGCATATAGATTAAATGCTACTAGTGGACCCGCAGCACGGATTGTGCCACCCACTTAAGTAGCCCCTTTTCCTTGTCCCAGGCCTACCATTGCTAGGCCTGTGTGTGCAGTTTCACTGCCACCTCGACTTGGCATTTAAAAGTACTTGCCAAGCCTAGAACTCCCCTTTTTCTGCATATAAGTCACCCTTAATGTGTGCCCTGGGTATCCCCTAGGGCAGGGTGCTGTGTAGGTAAAAGACAGGACATGTACCTGTGTAGTTATATGTCCTGGTAGTGTAAAACTCCTAAATTCGTTTTTGCACTACTGGGAGACCTGCTCCCTTCATAGGCTAACATTGGGGCTGCCCTCATACACTGTTGAAGTGGCAGCTGCTGATCTGAAAGGAGCAGGGAGGTCATATTTAGTATGGCCAGAATGGTAATACAAAATCCTACTGACTGGTGAAGTCGGATTTAATATTACTATTCTAGAAATGCCACTTTTAGAAAGTGAGCATTTCTTTGCACTTAAATCCTTCTGTGCCTTACAATCCACGTCTGGCTAGGTTTAGTTGACAGCTCCTTGTGCATTCACTCAGACACACCCCAAACACAGGGTACTCAGCCTCACTTGCATACATCTGCATTTTGAATGGGTCTTCCTGGGCTGGGAGGGTGGAGGGCCTGCCCTCACACAAAGGACTGCCACACCCCCTACTGGGACCCTGGCAGACAGGATTGAACTGAAAGGGGACCTGGTGCACTTCTTAGCCACTCTTTGAAGTCTCCCCCACTTCAAAGGCACATTTGGGTATAAAACAGGGCCTCTGCCCTACCTCATCAGACACTTGCTGGAGAAGAAACCGGAACCAGAAACTACATCCTGCCAAGAAGAACTGCCTGGCTGCTCAAAGGACTCACCTGTCTGCTTTCTACAAAGGACTGCTGTCTTGCTGTTGCCCTGCTGCCTTGCTGAACTCTTGTCTGGCTGTGAAAGTGCTCTCCAAGGGCTTGGATAGAGCTTGCCTCCTGTTCCTTGAAGTCTCAGGACCAAAAAGACTTCTTCCTTTCACTTGGACGCTCCGTGCGCCGAAACTTTCGACGCACAGCTTGTTTCGCGGCGAGAAAAACGCCGCACACCGACGCTGATCGACGCGACGCCCTCGGGGCGATCGAGACTTCGACGCACAACCTCGCAAGGACAAAGCCGCTCGACTTTCCAGGCGAAATCGACGCGACGCCCACCGTGAGCGCGAAACTTTGACGCACGGCCTCGCAAGGACAACGCCGCCCGACTTCCAAGGAGAAATCGACGCGACGCCTGCCGTGAGACCAAACTTTCGACGCACGGCCTCGCAAGGACAACGCCGCCCGACTTCCAAGGAGAAATCGACGCGACGCCTACCGTGAGATCGAAACTTCGACGCGCAGCCCCGCAGAACGACGCGCAGCCGGAAAACAAGCAGGAGAATCCACGCACAGACCCGGGACATCTGGTAATCCCCGCGATCCACAAAAAGAGACTGTCTGCGCGCCGGAAAACGACGCCCGACTTCCCCGCGTGGAAAAGACCGACGCAAGTCTGTGTGTGCTGAGGAGAAATCGACGCACACACCCCTTTTTCCACGCATCTCTTCTCCTGTGGCCCTCTGAGGAGATTTTCCACCAGAAACCAGGTACTTTGTGCTTGAAAGACACTGTATTGCATTCTAAAGGACTTAAGACACTCTATATCACTTCCCTGTGATATTTCTACAATTTTCCATTGCAACTTTATTCTTTTTGACCTACAATTATCCTGATAAATATTATATATTTTTCTAAACACTGTGTGGTGTATTTTTGTGGTGCTATATGGTGGTATTGTATGAATTATTGCACAAATACTTTACACATTGCCTTCTAAGTTAAGCCTGACTGCTCGTGCCAAGCTACCAGAGGGTGGGCACAGGATAATCTTGGATAGTGTGTGACTTACCCTGACTAGAGTGAGGGCTTTTGCTTGGATAGGAGGTAACCTGACTGCCAACCAAAAACCCCATTTCTAACACTCTGGAAATGCTTTGAAGAGCACAAATGGTGCCCTCCTTGCATAATCCAGTTTACACTGGTTTGGGGACTTTCAGCCCCTTCCTCTGGCATGAAACTGGACAAAGGAAAGGGGAGTGGCCACTCCCATATCCATCACTGCCCCAGGGGTGGTGCCCAGAGCTCCTCCAGAGTGTCCCTGGGTTTTGCCATCTTGGATTCCAAGGTGGTGGGGCACTCTGGGAGCATCTGAGTGGCCAGTGCCAGCAGGTGGCATCAGAGCCCTCCCCCTAATAGGTGCTTATCTGTGTAGCTGACCAATTCCCCTTTCAGGGCTATTTAGGGTCTTGCTCCTGGGTGTTTCCTCAGATTCGGATTGCAAGACTCCAGCATGAATCCTCTGCATCTTTTACTTCACCTTCTACCAACAAAACTGCATCTGGACCCTCCAGGAACTCTACAAACTGCAACAAAGATGCAAAGAAGACTACTGCAACATTGTATCTTCAGCTTCTGCCAGCAACTTGAACTTCACAAAAGGAGCAAAGGAATCTCCCTTGAGGTGAAGGAGTCACTTTCATGCTTCAGCAGGCACCCCTCTGCAGCAATGACCGGTGATGTGGGTCCCCTCTCCTGATGAAGTGCATGGATCCAGCAACACGGGTGGTAGACTGAAGTTATCCCGATGGTTCTAAGGTCCAGCAGTCCACCTTTGGTAGAGGTGAGAGCTTGCCTCCCCATGCAAGAAAGAACTCTTGTGCACAGCATGATTTGCAGTTGCCAAGGCTTGTGTGTAACCTTCCACTAACTTCTTCATGCACGCACAGCTCCAGCCCCAGCCCCAGCACTCCTTCCTGCGATGCACAGCTTCCTGAGTGGTTCTCTGGCGACATGGGATCCCTTTGTGTTGTGCTGCATGGGCCTCCATTTGCACCTTCTTTGTCCCTGTGCTGTGGGACTCCTGTGCATGCTGTCTGGTCTTCTGAGGGCTCTCTGAGTTGCTGAGAACCCCTTTTGTCTCCCCCCTCCTGGGCAGAGGCCACCAGGTCCCTCCTGGTCCCGGGCAGTGCCATTTTCTGCTAACCGTGAGCTTTGTGTGTGCCAAGGCTTGTTGGTGGAATCTAGCAACGCAAACCAGACTGCAATCATCCATCTGGCATGGGACATCATCTGCACCAACCAGAAACCTGCACCGTCTTCTTGGGTGCAGTACTGACTGTTCTTCTTCTCCAGTGGTTCTTTTTTTGCACCTTCATCCGGGTTAGTAGGGGATCCTGTTCTCCATAGACTTTTCAGTGGTTCTTGGACTTGGTCCCCTTCTTCCACAGGTCTTCAGGTCAAGGAATCCATTGTTGGTGTCTTGCAGTCTCTTCTTGTTCTTGCATTATCTTCTATCATGACTTCTTGTGTGTTCTAGGAAACTTACTGTGATTTACTCCTGTTTTCCTGGGCTCTTGGGTGGGTTCTATTACTTACCTTTGATGTTTTCTTACACTACCAGTGCCCCTCTACACACTACACTTCCCCAGGTGGGAAACCAACTTTCACATTTCACTATTTTAGTATATGGTTTGTGTTCCCCCTAGGCCCATTGCAACCTATTGTGATTTTCCATTTTTTACAGCTATTTCTGCATTCCTTTGTATTTACTGTGTATAATATTTACCTCCTAAGGGATTATAGGGCCAGATGTAGGTAGGGAAAAATTAGCGACTCGCAAATTGTGATTCCTTGCGACTCGCAATTTCCGACTCGCTAACTGCAATGCAGGTAGAAAATGCGAGGACACTTTGCGACTCACACACAGAGTCGCACCGCATATAGCGAGTCCGCTGTTTGCGATGTCGCTTTTTGCGACCGCGCAAAAAATGGACAAGCAATTTGCGAGTGGGTGTCGCAAATTGCGGCTGTGCAGAAAATTGAATGCAGGTGCTGCAGAAGACTCTGGAAAACACTTCCTGGCACATGATGATGACATCACAGCCAGGAAGTTTACAAATACACCTGGGAGGAGGGAGGACCACACCCATTTCAACTTCAGCACAGCAAACAAACAGAGCTCCTGCAACCATGGCTGAAAACCCAAGGAAGAGGAAACTTAAGTTTGCTGAAAAAGAGTTGGAGGTGCTGACTGAGGAGTGCTGTCAGCACCGTGACCAGTTGTTTGGCAGGTCAGCCCTCACCGTGGCAGAGACAGAGAAGAGAAGACTCTGGTAGGAGATCCAGGACAAAGTCAACTCCCTGGGGATCAGCCTCCGGAGTGTGGAAGAATTGAAAAAAAAGGTGGTACGACCTGCGCTCCCGGACCAAGGAGAGGGTGGCAGAGCGGCTCCGGGAGATGAGAGGCACAGGAGGGGGACCATCGACAGTACCACCACCCACACCCCTGGAGGAAAGGGTAGAAGAGACTCTAGAGCCTGAGGCTGTAAGCGGGATGGGAGATCTGGACACCCCTGAGGCTGGACCATCAACCGGTGAGTACAATGTGACATGCATGTACCCTCATTAATGCCATACTCCCACCCACCTTGTACACAGGAGCATGCACAACCAAAATAGCTCCATTTCAGAGTAGCAAACACCAGAATGATGCATTATGGGCAATGTAGTCAAGTAGGCAGTTCATAGGCAATAGTTTATTAAGAAGTTGATAACAGATAGTAGATACTGACAGTGTGTTTCCTATGTCCCACAGGTCTCCCACAAGACACCCCCACCAGCCCAAGCAGCCAGGGGCCACTGGTCAGCCAGCAGGCACATGAGGGAACAGTACCAGCCACCACTGCGACCTGCACCACCGACACCATGTCCCCTCAGGAAACACCTGTTGCAGTAGTGGTGTGTGAGCCTGCACCAGATACGAGCCAGAGTGCCACGGGAGACATCACAGTGCCTCCACCGCGTCACAGGCGACGTGGAACACCATCCTCAGAGCGGCAGGCAGAGTCAGGGGATGCCTCCACATCACAAACCGAGGCCGCACTCCTACAGGGTCAGCGCCTGCAAACACAAGAATTAAGGAGGATTAGTGGGGCATTGCGGCGCTTGGAGCGCCATCATGGCAACAGTATGCAACAGGTACATTCAGAGTTGCAGGTGATCAGTTCCAACATGGGTGACCTTGCACTCTCCATGCGCCAACTAGTGGCAGGACTTGCTAACGCAGACTGAGAGTGGACAGCGCAGGGACCGCCAAGAAAATGTTTGAAAAAAATGGGGGTGACCATGCAGAAATGGGGATTTTCCTCAACTCTGCATGTCAGCTTGCACTCACTTCTTCACGAAATAAGATAAGTCCAAAGTATTTCCTTACATTCAACAGGCAACTAACAGTGAAAATGTAATTTATTTTTTCAAAGTATGAAGCAGTAAAGGGCGTAATTGAGAAAGTGGAATAAACCCAGGGTTGGCTCCTTTGCTATGGTGAAGGAGCGTCGCTCCCTCCCCCCCCCCCGCCAAGATCCAGGAGATGAAAAATGAAAAGATAGTTCCAGAATCGCTTCATTTTTCATCTGCTGGCTCGGCCAGCAGTTCTGGTGAGGGGTGGGGCTGGGCCACGGACGGTGGGAGAGGGGAGGAGGAGAGAGTGCTCTGAGTGCACATGTGTGTTTGGCCAGACATCTGAAATTTAAAAACTTAAATTTCTCCAACCCGGCTAAACTGCACAGACCCCAGACTTGTGTCTGAGCAGCAGTGAATGCTGCTCAGACTAATCCTGACTCTGCTATGCTATGTTTAGCATGTAAGCAGCGCCAGGATTGTTGGGGAGCCTGTGCTGGTGTCCCAGTGAATGCTGGCACACACATGGAGGAAAGAGGAGCGCGAGGCGGCAGGAGACGGTGATGAGGTTTTTCTTTTTTTCTTTTCCCTCTTCATCTCCGTCCACTCCCCATGAATCCCCTCCCCTTGAGATTTGTGGCGGCAGCCATTGATTAAGCCTCATCCAGACGAGTATACAAACTTAGAAAAGTATGAGAAATTGGTCTGAAATTTCAGTATAAAGGTGCGTGCTTCCGCTGGACACTTCCGAAGAGACTGCACTGCTGAAATCCCTAAACCCACAGTGTACCGTGCAGATTACTGAAAATGTCAGCACCACGCTGACCCTTGCTTGATTACAAAAAGTATTGCTCTGATATCCCAGACACTTAGCACTTGCTATGTTGACCCAACTAATCAATTGCAAACCGTGTTTGGATGTGAGAAGAAGGAGGCGTGAGGAAATAATGTTGAATGACAGTGAATTATTCTGAAGATCCAACTCGCCGAGGCTATAATGCTTTTAGTTCCCTGGCAATCTGATTGCACACATTGTCGTCTGACCCCTGCCGGTCGCGGTGTCGCTTTGACATTGCGGGTTCTTTTTTACCTTCAGGTATTTCGTGTCACGGTTCACGGTGTAATAGCTTGTTTTCAGACCAGGTCCAATACCGAGCATCATAATCAGTGCATTTTGCTCTGCAGCTGGTGTGGATTAGAAAAAAACACCCTTTCATATTACGCTCTGTTCAAATATGAAGGTAATTGTCAATTGTCATGTTTACGGGTCTCGCTGTTACCATAAAAGGACTAAAGGTACTGTGCAAAAGATTGTATAAATCATTTTTCTCATCCAATCAAATAGGGACACTGACTCTATTTTTGTTTGACTATGTTCTAAATTCAGTGAGAATATGAAGCAGGCAAGTATATCGAACATGAATAATTTGTCTGTTTGCATGTGTTGACAGGACAGACGCCAGTAATCTTATTTTTCCATATACTGTTTGGTGTTTACCCTACCCTTCTGCTTTGGCTCACAATTGATGAGTGGGCAATTAACAGAGGATAACGCCGGACACAGAGGGGATTAAATGATGTTGATACAATGTGTCCATTGTTGTTTTTGTATATTTTATTCATAAGATATTACAAACTCAACAGTGCTGTGTACCATACTGGAAACTATGACATTACATTACATGTAGCACTACTTTTCTTGCGGCCTCTGTGCCCCCCTTCCGCCACCATGCATGCACCATATTTAAACTATGGCGCAGCATGGTGCAGGGTAGGGCGCAATAGCGTCAGCATTTCTGATGCTATAGATGTACTGTTCAGGGTTAGCGCGAAAATGTTGGCACTAACCCTAAACAGTACATAGGGGCCTATTGGAAACAATGGTGTGCCCCCTTTTAACACCTGCTCTGAGCAGGCGTTACAAGTACCAAAACAATTACACAGAGAAATCTCTTAGATTTCTTTGCACCATTTTTTCACACACACCTTTTCGGGGGGAATGCCCGCTTTACATACATTATGCGTGGCACAAGCATAATGTTGTGCAAAGGTTTAAAGAGTTGTATGTAAATAACTTTTAGGTGAAAAACCTGGTTTTATTTTCAAAATGATATAATTAAAGGGATTTTATAGGGTTATTTACCACAAACTTGACAAATCCTGATACTGTAAGGGCTGTGGCAATGAAGATCACTGCAGTGTTGGTTAGAGGTATGTAATCTCATCACTCAGAATGTTCTCGATCTTCTCTCGATTGGCCACGCCCCTCTAGAGATTCCAGACACAGTCTGCCTTATAGCTTCTGGAGGTCACCGATGTCAAGTAAGCACTGGGCGCCATGACACCAGAACTAACCCCTAGGTGCACGCAACCAGACTAACCTGAACGTACATTATGGGTTATAGGAAACAGTACCATTGTTGCCGGTATTTTAACAGTGTTTTTGGGAGGGTGAAAAACGATGTAACTGTTACTATGTGTCACCATTTCATTAGTATAACTCTAAAGTCTCTTGGGGTTCTTGCTTTTAATTCCCTTTTTTCTACTTAGTAAGGGAAACAAAAGAACACGCTATTTATTTAATCTAAATGGTTATCAGTATTAAACACATAAAGAAAGTGTATTCTACAACACACTGCCTAAGTAACAACTTGCCTTGAAATATATGTTTCATTAGAAACATGGTGTAATCCATGGGAAATGCAGTTAACTGCATTATGTATAATACATAGTGAATCACTACACCCATAAAAAAGAAAAACACGATTAAGTACCACAAAAGGAGAACATTTACACATTTTGTTAAAGAAACACACAAAGTTGGTTCAGATTATTAAACAAAACGAGGTGTGTAGGGAATGAATATTATAGAATCTCTCAGTCAAAAACTACAGAAACATTTACTCTGATACCAATATATTATTTGATTAAAGACGTTTAAAAGGCGGCAGAAGGGAAAGGAAGGAAGCCCTGGGACTCGTGAAGACTAATATTGTGGATGAAATTAGTATCTAGGTAATAATTCATGCCATTCCTAAAAGTCTGGTTTCTTTTCAGCCCACATGTTGAAACTGTAAAATGCTGCCATTAAGATGATGTACATCAAAAATTATGAATAACATTAACAGCATTATGGATGCTATCAATGTTGTATCAATGTTGACTCAGTACAATTTAGACCGAGAAAACCTCAGTCCTGTGGAAGAAAACAAATAATATATCTAGAGATTGACTAGTTTGTGTGGAGGGGATGATGGGCTAGGGGGGGAGATGTGATTACAGTGACCATTCCCGTGTAGGTGAAAAACGAGAATATGCACATTTTCCGTATATTATGTTCCTTTGTGAAATAAATTCAAGGGAGGATTCCACGGAACAGGATATTAAAATGTGCTACTTCGTTAGACTTACATGAAAGTCGCGTCTTGTTTTTTTACAGGCGAATCGTATATTTCGAAAGGACCTGAGTGTTTTTATGTTAACACTTTACTTCAGAACTGAGAATCAAGAAATTAAATTACATACCGTGTCAGTGCCTCTAATAAACAGAAACACTAGTATCTACTGGAGTCGGAGATTGGAGAAAACAATAAAGTGTTCCAGTGCTTATGAGAAAATAGAAAAGGATGCGGTACCCTCCTCCTGAGAGACATTTCAGAAAATAACTGTTTTTCACTAAAGTGGCTTTTTGTAAAGAGCACACCTCCCACAACCCGTGGTTCAGGTTTGAGGACGATGGCTGAAGCAATGAGGCACTGCACATGTATGAGTGCATTGCTCAAACTGTTGTTCAGCTTAATTATTGTAATTAGCTGGAGTCAGCAGGCTTTGGGCTGATTTTTTATTTTTTATTTAACTATAATACACACTTTATCAACAACTGTCTCATCATTAACATCAAGTGACGTGTAAATGTGTTGTCTGCTGAGAGGAGATCCAGGTTAATACAAGGTACGAGCATCTACGAAACATCTGATTGGCTGGCAGTCACTCACGTGAGGAATCAGACCACTGGGTCCATGAGGATAAAAATGTCATTGTGTATTGTGTTCTTGTTAGATCATTTCAACCTCTAGTGCTTTGAGGCACAGCTCGGGACCTGTATGTGCTGCTCAAAGTGTGAATGTGCATGGAGGCCAAGCAAGCGTTTTTAATGCTTGGCACCAAAAGTCTTAAAAACCTAAATGGTCGGCAGAGTATAAATTAAGCCACCCATAACATGCCAACCAGGGCCTATGGTTTCAGGGGAAACCTTTCTACGAAGCCTGGGAAAGACCCTTCAGTATTTTTAGGACTATATTTTTAAGGTTGTATTGAATGGAATTACTGCTAACATCACACCAAAAAAACGCTTTCTGAGAGTTCCAACACACTAAGGGGCATATTTACAACAACCCTGATGTGCCACTCTTCTTGTGTCCCTCTGTGCCCCTCTAATGACACCACGGTTGTGCTGTATTTACAATACGCCGCATCATGGCAGTCGCTACCACAACAGTGTCAACATTGATGCCAGTGCAGCAAAGCACAGGGAGGCTCATTGAACAATTCAGCAGCGTCATTTTAACACCTGCCTTGGGCAGGCATTAAAAATGACAGAAAAAACAAAGAAGTTAAATCTTGCAAATTTCACTGAGCTATTTTTTCGGGCCTCCCTGTGGGGGGGGTTGCCCCCCCTGCATACACTATGTCTGGCGCAGGCATAATGTTCCATAAGGGGTTGCAAAGTGGTGCAATGCATGCATTGCGCCACTTGATAAATATGGTGCGGGGGAATGGCCTCATTAACGCCGCCTTGATGTAAAAAAAAATGACACTAGGCAGCGTTAAGGGCTTGTAAATATGCCCCTAAGTAGTTGAACATTATCAGACCCAGGTATTACTGGCTCCTAGCTCCTTGTCAGCAGGACCCCAGTGTTCCAGTGCTTGCATTTTCTTCTAGAAATCAATGCTGTCAGATGCAGCAATCCAATTGGACCAATAAACGCAAAACCGAGACTGCAATTCCTATTAAGCATTTGATTGCCAAACTTAAACCTAGGACGGAAAGCAGAGGAATGACGGCCTGGAACATCCCCCGGGACATAACGTAATATATCAAATATTGCACAAAACTGAATAGGTCACTGACTGATCTATTTAAAACATCCATTACGGAAATACCTTCCATGTAAAAGCATCTCTCTGTTAAATGGTATCTTAGCAACTACACATCAACTTCTGCACATTCTTTTCCAATACAAGCAGGGTCTACAGCGCTCAATCATTACTGTTAATTAAATGCTGTCAGTCATCATCCCGCAAGCCCTATCTTTATCATGGGCGGAAGAAGGATATAAGTGGCCCGCCAGTACTCATGCAGTACTGTAGCACCTGAAATTCCCATGAGAATTAGTAATTGCGAGCTGCAGCATTATTGTGATATTTCGAATTGTACCCCGGAGACAATTCACGCGGGAGATGGGGTGTTGCACCATTTATTCCAGTTATTCTGGCGCGCGTTCCATCCACACTTTTCTCAAGGATTTTGCAAATGATGGGGCAACAGAAGTGATTTGTAAAACTCTCACTCATAAGCCTTTTTCCAGCAGTCACCAGCCGCACCCTTGTTTAGGTTTTCTTAGAGCGAGCGCTATGGTCCTGCTACAGTACACCGTGGCTGTGACAGCAACAGCATTAAACACATTTTAAAATGTGTACTGTTGGCTGAAGGAGCCAAGCCATCATACACAGAAGTATCTTCAGTGCTCTGCATCACAGTTCATTTTCCTGCTCGCCAAATACCCTCGGGAGAATTTGCTAATTATAAACTTGACATTCAGGTAGTGTGTGTTTAGTAATTATGAAATGCCTTGGGAGAGCGCCTTAGTTGCACCAGCACTCAAAGCTGTACTGGCCGGAGTGGCATTTTGACATTCATATGGGGACTGCAGGAAAGGAGGCTGTTTTTCGAGCTGTGTAGCATGCCGTCTAGGTCTCAAAGAGTCTACTCGAGAGGCATCCCTTGTGAGCTGATTGCATTAAATCAGCTCTTCTCTTGCTTACATCAGGCACATGTGGAGTCCATTTACAGTCCAATTGGGAACGTAGCTGCAAACAGCTACACCCTGGTGGCACAATGAATTGTCCTGCATCTCAGAGCTGGGGAACCCTGCCCACCCCCCAAGGCTAAGCAGGAGACGATGCCAGCACAAACATGAGAGGGAGCAAAGGAGTGCTGATTTTTATTTCATGACTTTGAGTTTCACTGTCTGAATTATGTCGAAACATTTCTTCCTACTTCTCCGACTCAAGCTGGGGTTCTGCTTCTCTGCAAAGGGGGATGAATGACCATGCGTAATGGCCTTGTTTGTCCATACAGAAAATATTTCATCACGAGTATTTTCTTCTCGAACTCGTCGCTTATTTGTATTTTGTGTGAGTTCTTTAATATGAAGTATTCCCTCACGTTTAAAAAGATTCACACGAGATACCACTAAACCACACGAAGCACTCAAAGCATAGTTTTGCCTAATTTTGTGGAAAAATACACAATTCCTCACACTGGATTAAGTCTGATTGCATTTATTCTGTATGTGCCTGTTGGTTACTCTTCATCACTCATAACACACTGGTTGGATCAATTCCACAACCCAGTCTGTTTTGACAATATGTCATGGGGAGCTGCCATCACACTTGGATGGACCAAAGATGGCATGTATGTGGATTGCCTGCACCTTGTGCATGCCCATAGTTTTCCCTCCTTTCTGGCTATGTTATATATATTTGTATAGTGCATTATAACCCACAAGGGTATCTTGGTGCCGAGCAGGTGTGTGTACTTACCTAGGGAAGTGAAGTTACTTGAATAGCCAGACCTTCAGCTTCTTGCGGAATTCAAAAAGACATGACAAGGCTCTGATGTGAAGTGTGAGGTTATTCCATTCTTTAGGAGGGAAGAGAAGATCTGTCCTAAGGATCTGTGACTAGATGTAAAAAGCATTTTTGAGGTCGTGAACGGCCCGATGCGAATGACCTGATTCACAGAAAATGCTTTTTGGGATGTACAAGGTCCAAATTGAGATTATATAACTTTTTACCAAATAGCAAGTTGAGGTTTGCGATTTGGCATTTGGAAGAGCGTGTTGAGGGAGTTCTTTCCTAATACCGAATTGGAATGGTATGCATAAGTATTTTGCAAAGGAAAACAGGCTGTGTTTAGAAAAAAGTTAGAAAGTTTTATTTAAAAGCAATCACAGACATGGTGGTCTGCTAACCCCAGCAGGCCACCAACCCTGTGATGGCTGCAATTCTTAATGGGTCATTGTTAGAAATGGGGTTTTTGGTTGGCAGTCAGGTTGCCCTCTGTCCAAGCAAGAACCCTCACTCTAGTCAGGGTAAGTCACACACAATCCAAAATCAGCCTGTGCCCACCCTCTGGTAGCTTGGCACGAGCAGTCAGGCTTAACTTAGAAGGCAATGTGTAAAGCATTTGTGCAATAAATCATACAACACCATAGTATAACACCACAAAAATACACCACACAGTGTTTAGAAAAATATATAATATTTATCTGGGTATTTTCAGGTCAAAACGATCAAAGTTGCAATATGAATTTGTAAAGATATCACTGACAAGTGATATAAAGTGTTTTAAGTCTTTAGAAAGCAAACAAAGTCTCTTTCAAACACAAAGTACCTGGTTTCTGGTGGAAAATCTCCTCAGAGGGCCACAGGAGAAGAGATACGTGGAAAACTGGTGTGTGCGTCGATTTCTCCTCAGCACACACGGACTTGCGTCGTTATTTTCCACGCGGGGAGTCGTGCGTCGTTTTCCGGCGCACGGACAGTCCCTTTCTGTGGATCGCGGGGAGTACCAGATGTCCCGGGTCTGTGCGTGGATTTTCCTGCTTGTTTTCCGGCTGCGCATCGTTCTGCGGGGCTGCGCGTCGAAGTTTCGATCTCACGGCAGGCGTCGCGTCGATTTCTCCTGGGGAGTCGGGCGGCGTTGTCCTTGCGAGGCTGTGTGTCAAAGTTTTGATCTCACGGCAGACGTCGCGTCGATTTCGCCTTGGAAGTCGGGCGGCGTTGTCCTTGCGAGGCCGTGCGTCAAAGTTTTGATCTCACGGCAAGCGTCGCGTCGATTTCTCCGGGGAAGTCGGGCGGCGTTGTCCTTGCGAGGCCGTGCGTCAAAGTTTCGGTCGTCCCGAAGGCGTCGCGTCGGTCAGCGTCGGTGTGCGGCGTTTTTCTTGCCGCGGAACAAGCTGTGCGTCGAAAATTTCAGAGCACGGAGCGTCCAAGTGGAAGAGACAAGTCTTTTTGGTCCTGAGACTTCAGGGAACAGGAGGCAAGCTCTATCCATGCCCTTGGAGAGCACTTTTACTGCCAGACAAGAGTTCAGCAAGGCAGCAGGCCAACAGCAAGGCAGCACTCCTTTGTAGAAAAGCAGACAGGTGAGTCCTTTGAGCAGCCAGGCAGTTCTTCTTGGCAGGATGTAGTTTCTGGTTCAGGTTTCTTCTCCAGCAAGTGTCTGATGAGGTAGGGCAGAGGCCCTGTTTTATACTAAGTTTTGCCTTTGAAGTGGGGGTGACTTCAAAGAGTGTCTAAGAAATGCACCAAGCCCCCTTTCAGTTCAATCCTGTCTGCCAGAGTCCCAGTAGGGGGTGTGGCAGTCCTTTGTGTGAGGGCAGGCCCTCCACCCTCCCAGCCCAGGAAGACCCATTCAAAATGCAGATGTATGCAAGTGAGGCTGAGTACCCTGTGTTTGGGGTGTGTCTGAGTGAATGCACAAGGAGCTGTCAACTAAACCTAGCCAGACGTGGATTGAAGGGCACAACAAGGTTTTAGTGCAAAGAAATGCTCACTTTCTAAAAGTGGCATTTCTAGAATAGTAATATTAAATCCGACTTCACCAGTCAGCAGGACTTTATATTACCATTCTGGCCATACTAAATATGACCTTCCTGCTCCTTTCAGATCAGCAGCTGCCACTTCAACAGTGTATGAGGGCAGCCCCAATGTTAGCCTATGAAGGGAGCAGGCCTCACAGTAGTGTAAAACGAATTTAGGAGTTTTACACTACCAGGACATATAACTACACAGGTACATGTCCTGCCTTTTACCTACACAGCACCCTGCTCTAGGGGTTACCTAGGGCACACATTAGGGATGACTTATATGTAGAAAAAGGGGAGTTCTAGGCTTGGCAAGTACTTTTAAATGCCAAGTCGAAGTGGCAGTGAAACTGCACACACAGGCCTCGCAATGGCAGGCCTGAGACAAGGTTAAAGGGCTACTGAAGTGGGTGGCACAACCAGTGCTGCAGGCCCACTAGCAGCATTTAATCTACAGGCCCTAGGCACATATAGTGCACTCTAGTAGGGACTTATAAGTAAATTACATAGCCAATCATGGATAAACCAATCAATAGTATCATTTACACAGAGAGCATATGCACTTTAGCACTGGTTAGCAGTGGTAAGGTGCCCAGAGGTCAAAAGCCAACAACAACAGGTCAGAAAAAAATAGGAGGAAGGAGGCAAAAAGTTTGGGGATGACCCCGTCAAAAAGCCAGGTCCAACATGACCCCCTACCAGCCTAAAGCCAGGGGAGAACAATCACTATCCTGATGTACTTCCCTGTTTGAGGCGACAGAACAAGGACCCAGGCCCACAACAGCAGGGGCATGCTCCAGTTCTTCGCCTTCCTGACTCCAATTGGATCCCTCTGTCCATACCCTCAGGGCCCACTAAGCTAGCCCATGGGGACCTTTTCTCCTTACCTGCGGATCCCATCTGTGTAGCACCTAACCTTACTTTGCTCACAGATGTATCCCAGGAGCAGGATAGTACCACCATGACCAACACAGTGGTGTTGCCCACTCTACCCCCGGGGTGTGACACTTGTCCCCTCCCCAGGGATAACTCTGTCCACCCGGACAGCAAGCCACAGTGGTTACTGACAGCTGCCAGGGATGAGAGCCAGGCCCCAGGCCTCTCAAAGCTCTCCCACCACTGTGGCTGTGGAGAGGGGGGGGCGGTAGCCCTAGGTGCTGGGCACCCTTTAACCACTCTCCCTTCCACCAGGTCAGGGATGACAGCCTGAACCTGGTCCTCCCCTCTGGGGCTCTGTACCCTCCCTCCTGGAGCGGTACCCCCAGAGTCCAACGTGGTCAGGGTGCTTATAGAAGTCGCCCTGTACCATTCCTCCACCAGTGCAGGGCTGTTAACCTGCAACTGGCCCTCCAACCTGGGGTCTGTACCTTCAGGTTGGACTAGGGCCCGGGGTGAGGCTTCCCTCCCCCTACCCTCCCTTCTGGGGTCCAGCACCCTCCAACTAGGAGTGGCCTCCTCAGAAGACAACATGGTAGGGGCACTGTTATCAGTAGCCCCTCCCTCCAGGTCCGGGGGGACACCCTGAACCTGGTCTTCCAGCCCAGGGTCGGTACCCTCAGACTTGATCACTGCCTGGCGAACCAGGACTTTCTGGGAGGCACACCTACCCCCCACCAGGTCAGAGTTTAACCTCTGCACCTGACCATTCAACCCAGAGTCACCACCCTGAGGTTGAACAATTGCCTGACACGCCAGGACTACCTGGGGGCATACCTACCCCCCACCGGGTCAGAGTTTAACCTCTGAACCGGGTTCTCCAACCCAGGGTCACCACCCTGAGGTTGACCAATTGCCTGGCACACCAGGACTTTCTGGGGGGCACGTCTACCCCAGGCCAGGTCAGAGTTTAACCTCCGAACTTGGCCATCCAACTCAGAGTCACCACCCTGAAGTTGAACAATTGCCTGGCACGCCAGGACTTCCTGGAGGGCACACTGACCCTCCACCAGGTCAGAGTTTAACCTCTGAACCTGGTTCTCCAACCCAGGGTCACCACCCTGAGGTTGGGCAACTGCCTGGCACACCAGGACTTTCTGGGAGGCACACCTACCTCCCACCAGGTCAGAGTTTAACCTCTGAACCTGGTTCTCCAACCCAGGGTCACCACCCTGAGGTTGAACAATTGCCTGGAACGCCAGGACTTTCTGGGGGGCACACCTACCCCCCACCAGGTCAGAGTTTAACCTCTGAACCCGGTTATCCAACCCAGAGTCAACACCCTGAGGTTGGACAACTTCCTGGTGCACCAGGACTTTCTGTGAGGCACACCTACCCCCCCACCAGGTCAGAGTTTAACCTCTGAACCTGGCCATCCAACCCAGAGTCAACACCCTGAGGTTGGACAATTGCCTGGCACAGCAGGATTTCCTGGGAGGCACACCTACCTCCCACCAGGTCAGAGTTTAACCTCTGAACCTGGTCATCCAACCCAGAGTCAACACCCTGAGGTTGGACAATTACCTGGCACAGCAGGACTTCTTGGGAGGCACACCTACCTCCCATCAGGTCAGAGTTAACCTCTGAACCTGGGTATCCAACCCAGAGTCACCACCCTGAGGTTGAATCTTTGCCTGGCATGCCAGGACTTCCTGGGGGGCACTCTCACCCCCCACAAGGGACACACCATCCCCAAGGGCCACACAAGAGTCTGGTTGGCGCAGGTCTCCTGACCTCTGCCCATCCGGCAGAGTCTGGGTCTCCCCCAAACCAGAAACAGTTTCACCTGGGTAATTCCTGGGGGGCTCTGCTCTCAGAGCTGACCCCTGCCTCTCCAGGTCCTCCACTGGGGTCTGGAACCCCCTCTCAACCCTATGTCTGGAATTCTGCACCCCCTCACTAGGAGTGGTACTGCCAGACACCAGAACTGTTGGGATGCTGGCTACAGTCACCGCCCCAAGTTCTTCTGACACTGCGGGGCTTCCCTCAAAAGGTGGCCCTACGGTACAGGCTAGGCTTCCCTCCTGGTGTTCCCTCATGGAACCCTCTAGGACCTGGGACCTACCTGGGACACTACAATCCTTTCCCACCACACTCGGTTGGGAACCACCTAGACCACTCCCTTCAGGAGCACCCCCAAATGCCTCTTCAGACTCTCTGGTACTCACCCTGAAGTCTGCCTCCATTGTAAGCTCCCTGGGGTCAGAGAACTCACACTCCACCTGGTGTTGGCGTAGCTCTGGAAAATAAGGACCAGACATATGCTCTCCAGCAATTACATCACTCTGCCCTTCACATGTATTAACCACAGTACCCTTCACCCAACCATCCAGTGACTCAACCTTGAAAAAGCACTCTACATCACCTTTCTGAGACTGGTGAGACAGTATCTGACTGTCCCTGACACTCAACCCATACTCTTCTGGGATGTCTCTACACCCTATATCCAGGACGTCCACCAGGGGAGAACCCTTTTCTCTGTCACTCTCTGCTAGAGCCAGTAAAGTGTCCCTCCCCCCAGTAGGAATATGACTCCCTGTGCCACTTCTCCAATCCTTCTCAGGGACCCTGTGCATAACGGGAACTACCTCATACCCTTGAACCACCTGGGGTGTGTCAACTCCCTTCTTCAAGTTGGGCACCACATCTCTGGGCTTGTGCCCTTCTTCAGCAGTACTGGATGCAAGATTTTTGCTGCCACCGTCTGAACTGGACTCAGCCCTTCCGGCCTCCAGTTTCAGCTCTTCACAGCTCAGCTCTTGAGCTGCAGTCCTTTCTTCTTCTAGGGCTAAGAGTCTTGCTGCCTCAGCCCTTTCAAGCTGCTCATCTAGCTCTTCCATACACCGCTCTAGAGCTAGGAGCCATTAATCTCTCACTGGTTCTCTTTCCTCATCTGAGTAGTCTTCCTCCTCATTTGAGCAGTCCCCCTCCTCATCTGAGGGGTACTAAGGCCCTCATTCTGACCTTGGCGGGCGGCGGAGGCCGCCCGCCAAAGTCCCGCCGTCAGCTTACCGTTCCGCGGTCGAAAGACCACGGCGGTAATTCTGACTTTCCCGCTGGGCTGGCGGGCGGTCGCCTTCAGGCCGCCCGCCAGCCCAGCGGGAAAGAGGCTTCCACGATGAAGCCGGCTCGGAATCGAGCCAGCGGAGTGGAAGCTGTGCGACGGGTGCAGTTGCACCCGTCGCGTATTTCACTGTCTGCTCAGCAGACAGTGAAATACATTTAGGGGCCCTCTTACGGGGGCCCCTGCAATGCCCATGCCAGTGGCATGGGCACTGGAGGGGCCCCCAGGGGCCCCGCGACCCCCCCTACCGCCATCCGGATCCCGGCGGTTGGACCGCCGGGATCTGGATGGCGGTAGGGGGGGTCGGAATCCCCTCGGCGGCGCAGCAAGCTGCGCCGCCGTGGAGGATTCAATGGGGCGGCGGTACACTGGCGGGAGCCCGCCAGTGGTGCCGGTCCGACCACGGCTTTACTGCCGCTGTCGGAATCCCCATTGGAGCACCGCCGGCCTGTCGGCGGTGCTCCCGCGGTCCTCCGCCCTGGCGGTCTTTGACCGCCAGGGTCAGAATGACCGCCTTAGTCATTTGTTTTTTTTCTGCCTCTCTCTCTGCCCATCTTTCTTCCCCCCCGACTATGTAGGCATGTAGCATTTCCATCTTAGTAGATTTCCTTGATACAGGAAGGCCCCATTTTCTGCAAAGCCTCCTTAGGTCAGCCTTAGTGAGGTGGTCAGTAGGCACAAAGAGTGAGTAGGTAAGCAATCTCATTGCTGATAAAGTCTTACTGGCAAAAACCAAAATCCAAATTCCAAAATATCAATAGTATATCCAGGAGGACATCAGAGAACCAAAGGCAAAAAAGATGAAAAATCAAGTTGACCTTCCACTGTGGGTAGGTAGTGAAATACTTAGCTACTGTATGTCACTGCACAAACACAAGTCCTATCCTCACCACTGATCACCAATGTTAGAAATGGGGTTTTTGGTTGGCAGTCAGGTTGCCCTCTGTCCAAACAAGAACCCTCACTCTAGTCAGGGTAAGTCACACACAATCCAAAATCAGCCTGTGCCCACCCTCTGGTAGCTTGGCACGAGCAGTCAGGCTTAACTTAGAAGGCAATGTGTAAAGCATTTGTGCAATAAATCATACAACACCATAGTATAACATCACAAAAATACACCACACAGTGTTTAGAAAAATATATAATATTTATCTGGGTATTTTCAGGTCAAAACGATCAAAGTTGCAATATGAATTTGTAAAGCTATCACTGAAAAGTGATATAAAGGGGGTTATTCTAACTTTGGAGGAGTGTTAATCCGTCCCAAAAGTGACGGTAAAGTGACTGATATACCACCAGCCGTATTACGAGTTCCATAGGATATAATGGACTCGTAATACGGCTGGTGGTAAATCCGTCACTTTTCCGTCACTTTTGGGACGGATTAACACCTCCTCCAAAGTTAGAATAACCCCGAAAGTGTCTTAAGTCTTTAGAAAGCAAAAAAAGTCTCTTTCAAACACAAAGTACCTGTTTTCTGGTGGAAAATCTCCTCAGAGGGCCACAGGAGAAGAGATACGTGGAAAACTGGTATGTGCGTCGATTTCTCCTCAGCACACACGGACTTGCGTCGTTATTTTCCACGCGGAGAGTCGTGCGTCGTTTTCCGGCGCACGGACAGTCTCTTTCTGTGGATCGCGGGGAGTACCAGATGTCTCGGGTCTGTGCGTGGATTTTCCTGCTTGTTTTCCGGCTGCGCATCGTTCTGCGGGGCTGCGCGTCGAAGTTTCGAACTCACGGCAGGCGTTGTGTCGAATTCTCCTGGGGAGTCGGGCAGCGTTGTCCTTGCGAGGCCGTGCGTCAAAGTTTTGATCTCACGGCAGGCGTCGCGTCGATTTCGCCTTGGAAGTCGGGCGGCGTTGTCCTTGCGAGGCCGTGCGTCAAAGTTTTGATCTCACGGCAAGCGTTGCGTTGATTTCTCCAGGGAAGTCGGGCGGCGTTGGTCCTGAGACTTCAGGGAACAGGAGGCAAGCTCTATCCAAGCCCTTGGAGAGCACTTTCACAGCCAGACAAGAGTTCAGCAAGGCAGCAGGGCAACAGTAAGGCAGCAGTCCTTTGTAGAAAGCAGACAGGTGAGTCCTTTGAGCAGCCAGGCAGTTCTTCTTGGCAGGATGTAGTTTCTGGTTCAGGTTTCTTCTCCAGCAAGTGTCTGATGAGGTAGGGCAGAGGCCCTGTTTTATACTAAGTTTTGCCTTTGAAGTGGGGGTGACTTCAAAGAGTGTCTAAGACATGTACCAAGCCCCCTTTCAGTTCAATCCTGTCTGCCAGAGTCCCAGTAGGGGGTGTGGCAGTCCTTTGTGTGAGGGCAGGCCCTCCACCCTCCCAGCCCAGGAAGACCCATTCACAATGCAGATGTATGCAAGTGAGGCTGAGTACCCTGTGTTTGGGGTGTGTCTGAGTGAATGCACAAGGAGCTGTCAACTAAACCTAGCCAGACGTGGATTGAAGGGCACAACAAGATTTTAGTGCAAAGAAATGCTCACTTTCTAAAAGTGGCATTTCTAGAATAGTAATATTAAATCCGACTTCACCAGTCAGCAGGACTTTATATTACCATTCTGGCCATACTAAATATGACCTTCCTGCTCCTTTCAGATCAGCAGCTGCCACTTCAACAGTGTATGAGGGCAGCCCCAATGTTAGCCTATGAAGGGAGCAGGCCTCACAGTAGTGTAAAAACGAATTTAGGAGTTTTACACTACCAGGACATATAACTACACAGGTACATGTCCTGCCTTTTACCTACACAGCACCCTGCTCTAGGGGTTACCTAGGACACACATTAGGGATGACTTATATGTAGAAAAAGGGGAGTTCTAGGCTTGGCAAGTACTTTTAAATGCCAAGTCGAAGTGGCAGTGAAACTGCACACACAGGCCTCACAATGGCAGGCCTGAGACAAGGTTAAGGGACTACTGAAGTGGGTGGCACAACCAGTGCTGCAGGCCCACTAGCAGCATTTAATCTACAGGCCCTAGGCACATATAGTGCACTCTACTAGGGACTTATAAGTAAATTAAATAGCCAATCATGGATAAACCAATCAATAGTATCATTTACACAGAGAGCATATGCACTTTAGCACTGGTTAGCAGTGGTAAGGTGCCCAGAGGTCAAAAGCCAACAACAACAGGTCAGAAAAAAATAGGAGGAAGGAGGCAAAAAGTTTGGGGATGACCCGGTCAAAAAGCCAGGTCCAACAGTCATGAATTGTGACAAACCTCATTAATATTCATAAGGTAGGTCTCTTTGCGACCCACTATCAAAAGAGTTTCATACATTAGAAATAGTGATTTCCTAATTGCGATTCACAGGGAATTGCAATTATTAAATCTCTATTCCTAACTTTCATACATGTAGCCCCTCATTCTGTGTATGTGTAAGATGTATGCAATTAGGAGGCTTGTGGGGCAGAGGTGTCTGCATGATTGATGAAGGGGATGTGATTATTCAGATTGAAGCAATCTAAGTTGTGTAGTGCCTTGAATGTGTGGAAGGGGACTTTGAATTGGGCTCATTTTTGTATTGGGAGCCAGTGTATTTCCCTGATGTGCAATGTGATGGGAGTTGTGTGTGCAATATTGAGCATGAGTCTGGCTGCAGTGTTCTGGAAAGATTCTAGTATTTTGGTGAGTTGCTTGATAATACAGACATATTTC
Source organism: Pleurodeles waltl (assembly GCF_031143425.1). Classification (NCBI taxonomy): domain Eukaryota; kingdom Metazoa; phylum Chordata; class Amphibia; order Caudata; family Salamandridae; genus Pleurodeles; species Pleurodeles waltl. The sequence goes on along the minus strand of NC_090440.1, from coordinate 110,912,978 downwards.
TAAATGTTTTACTGAGGATCACTACCTCTGCTTTATTGAGCTTAAGACACTTTTCTTTCATCCAGTTCATCCAGACACTTTGCTTTCATCCAGTTTGTTGACTTTGTTATTCAGGCCTGTTAACTTGTTCCTTGTGTTGGGGGTCTTGTCTGAGAGAGAGAGAGTGTGAGTGGCACCTCGTCAACATAGGAAAGCATGTTGATGTCGTGTGTAAAGATGACATATGCCAGAGGGATTATTTGAGACTTGAAGAGTGCAGAGATGTGTGGATGAACATTGAGGTACTCCACAGATGACCTTGCAGTTGAGTGCCTGATTGACAGCTTGTGTTCTTTCCATTAAGGAGCAGATACAGCAAAGAGCAGGCAGGCTCTTGGATGCCAATCTGATGCAGGCAGAGAGAAAGGAATGAGAAAGGGGTCAGAGACCATGTCAAAAGCTGCAGAGAGGATCAAGAGGATGTAGGTTGCAATTTCTCCTTCATCCAGAATTATGCTGATGTTATCTGTGGTGACAATGAAGCTGCTTCTCTGTTGTGGTTGTTTGCCATAAATAGAGGTGACTCTGATACAGAACTAAATCCGACAGCTTGTTGCAGAGATCTTGTGAGAGAGTGATGTTGCTGGAGGTATAGTGAAGTCTTTGATGAAGGTGAAGATTTCCTTGCTGCTCTTCATGCTGGTGTCTATGCCGTCTGTGAGGGATATGCACTTGATGTTCTGAATCTGCTCTCAATAACATTTTAGGATGGATTTGATCACATCTTTGTTCAGTGTGTTTTTGCACATTCCACATTTGTGCTCCAGTTGCTTGCAGTGTTGTTTCAACATCCTGAGTTCCTCTGTATACCATATGGTGTGTGTTAGAAATGGGGTCTTTGGTTGACTTTCAGGTTACCCCATGTTCAAGCAAGGACCCTCACTCTAGTCAGGGTAAAAGAGAATCACCCTCAGCTAACCCCTGCTTACCCCCTTGGTAGCTTGGCAGAGCAGCAGGCTTAACCTCAGAGTGCTAGGTGTAAAATATTTGTACCAACACACACAGTAACTTAATGAAACACTACAAAATGACACAACACCAGTTTAGAATAATAGGAAATATTTATCTAAACAAAACAAGACCAAAACGACAAAAATCCAACATACACAAGTCAAGTTATGATTTTTTAAAGATTAAACTCAAAAATAGCGCTTAGAAACAAAAATGCTTTGATGAGATGTTAACACGGCGTTGTGACGGAGTCGTTCCCAACAAGCCGACACCAGCAGCGCCGGACACAGAGTCGTGTAGACCCCCAAGTACAGTACCTTTGGTGAAGAGTGAAAACAAGCTGATGCGCGAAGTCGGGGATCGCGGCGTCTGTGCGAAACGTTGAATCCACGCACTTCGAGCGGCGTCGGTCACGACGTGGTGCGGTGACTTCCACGAAGTCGCGGACTTCAGTTGGGCTGCAGCGGCGTCGGGTCTGCGAAGAGCATCGCGTTCCAGTGACGGTCACGGCGTCAGGTGCAGGCGGCGTTACCGGATTCAGCAGCGGCGTCGGTCCGGAGTCGTCCGAAGTCGATTTCCTTGGGTTTCCACCAGCTTTCTTTTCAAGGGCCCAGGGACTGGATAGGGCACCACTTGTCAGAGCAGGAGTCTCTCCAGAGACTCCAGGTGCTGGCAGAGAGAAGTCTTTGCTGTCCCTGAGACTTCAAACAACAGGAGGCAAGTTCTACATCAAGCCCTTGGAGATTTCTTCACAAGATGGAAGGCACACAAAGTCCAGTCTTTGCCCTCTTACTCTGGCAGAAGCAGCACTGCAGGAAAGCTCCACAAAGCAAAGTCACAGGCAGGGCAGCACTTCTTCCTCAGCTATCAGCTCTTCTCCAGGCAGAGGTTCCTCTTGGTTCCAGAAGTGTTTCTCAAGTCTGTAGATTTGGGTGCCCTTCTTATACCCATTTTAGTCTTTGAAGTCACCTTTCTTCAAAGGGGACTCACACCTACTTGTGAAATCCTGACTTGCCCAGGCAAGGCCTCAGACACACAGCAGGGGGTTGGAGCCGGCATTGTCAGAGGCAGGCACAGTCCTTTCAGATGAGAGTGACCACTCCACCCCTCCCTCCTAGCAGAGATGGCTAATCAGGAAATGCAGGTTACACCCCAGCCCCCTTTGTGTCACTGTCTAGTGCGAGGTGAAAAACAACCCAACTGTCAAACTGACCCAGACAGGGAATCCACAAACAAGGCAGAGTCACAGAATGGTTTAAGCAAGAAAATGCTCACTTTCTAAAAGTAGCAATTTCAAACGCACAATCTTAAAATCAACTTTACTAAAAGATGTATTTTTCAATTGTGAGTTCAGGGACCCCAAACTCCATATGTCCATCTACTCTCTAGGGGAATCTACACTTTAATCATATTTAAAGGTAGCCCCCATATTATCCTATGAGAGAGACAGGCCTTGCAACAGTGAAAAACGAAATTGGCAGTATTTCACTGTCAGGACATATAAACCACATTACTATATGTCCTACCTTATCCATACACTGCACCCTGCCCTTGGGGCTACCTAGGGCCTACCTTAGGGGTGCCTTACATGTAAGAAAAGGGAAGGTTTAGGCCTGGCAAGTGTGTACACTTGCCAAGTCGAATTTACAGTGTAAAAATACACTTACAGACACTGCAGCGGCAGGTCTGAGACATGATTACAGGGTTACTTGTGTGGGTGGCACAACCAGTGCTGCAGCCCACTAGTAAGATTTGATTTACAGGCCCTGGGCACCTCTAGTGCACTTTACTAGGGACTTAACAGTAAAACAAATATGCCAATCATGGAGAAGCAATTACGTACACATTTTAAACAGGAGCACTTGTACTTTAGCACTAGTTAGCAGTGGTAAAGTGCCCAGAGTAACAAAAACAGTAAATTCAGAGTCCAGCACACATCAACAACCTGGGGAACAGAGGCAAAAAGTTAAGGGAGACCACGCCAAGGATGAAAAGTCTAACAGTGTGCAGTTAGGTCTTGCTGTTGGGTTGCTATTAGGAGGCACAAGGCTGTCGGCGCATGCCATGATATAGCTGTGAAAGTTATTGATTGCTTTTGGCAGACTTCTGGTGTGCTCAGGCAGGTGTGCAAAGAGGGCAGAAGCCCAGTCCTTTTCAGTTATATTTTTACAGCTGTAGCAAGCTTGTACACCGGTGGTAAGTCTTTGGTAGTACAGGATTGGAATGTTGAAACAGATGACAATGTGGTGTTTCCTGGACATTGGTGATGATTTGTTGACTGCAATGTTGCTGTGGGAGGTGAAAATTGGATCCAATAGGTTTCCAGTGGCACAGATGAGTCTGTTAACAAGCTGGGTGAGGCAAGGTTTCTGAGGGTCATGGAATTTGTGTTGATGTGGTCTTACAGGTGAAAGTTAAGGTCTCTGAAGAGGGTAAAGGTGCTGGAGTCCTTGATGGGTGGTGCAACAAAGTCTTTGATATGTCTGGAGAAATTGGAGAGAGGTCCCAGTGGCCTGTAATCAAGGGTTCCATGCAGGAAGAAGTTATCTGTGAAGCAAAGGTTGAACATGATGTGTTCCTTGTAGCTGTTGGAGGGGTCTGTGGAGGTAGTGCAGCTGATGGTGTCTTTAAATATAATGGTGACTCCACAGGTGTGCTGATGGTGCTGCCTGGCAATCCTAAAGCCAATGGAGCAGGCTGTAGTGATGTCTGGTGCCATGTTTGGGTCCAGCCATGTATCCATGAAGAAGAGCATGGGGAGCAGAGTTAAAACTGATTTGCTTATAACTGGGTCCAAAATGGAATTGTGTTGTGAGCAAAACACAATGGATTTAGGCCCAGATCTCTGACTTGGGTGAATGTTTGACATTGTTCAGCATTCTGTCCATCATCTGTTCATTTTGCATTTATCGTCCTAACTGGGAAGGGTATGTCCAGACTTGGGTCCCGGCTCGCCATGCCACCGGATTCAAGCTAGTTTGGCTGATACCCAAAAACAGGTCCCAGGATGCTTATTTCTGGTCTGGGTAGGAATTGACCTCGCAGTTCGGGCTGGACTGTTCCAATCGGGAACAGGTTCAAGATTGATTTGCATATGGCTAGAACCCACTCCCAACTGAAATGGCGTGGTGAGCAACAAAATTATGGATTTAAGCCCAGATCACTGACTGGGGTGATTGTTTGACATTACTCTGTATTGCATCATCACCTGTTGTTCTTTGCATTTGTTCTAAGTTTGAAGGGTATGCCCGGACGTGGGTCTTGTGCGTGCCATGCCACTGGATTCAAGCTAGCCTAGCTGATTAGGGATAATACCCCAAAACCGGTCCCAGTATGCTTGTTTCTAGTCCACGGAGGAGCTGGCCTGGCTGTTCGGGATGGACTGCTCCCATGGGAAGTAGGGTCAAGACTGATTTGCATATGGCAAAGTCCAAGCAAGAATGGCGTAGGGAGCAAAAAACAATGCATTTAGGTCCACATCTCTGACTGGAGGTGAATATTTGACATTGTTCAGCATTCTGTCCACCATCTGTTCTTTTTGCATTTGTTACCCTTAGTGGAAAGGGTATGCCCAGACATGGGTCCTGTGCTTGCCATGCCTCCAGATTCAAGCTAGTCTGGCTGATGAGGGGTGATACCCCAAAACCGGTCCCAGTATGCTTGTTTCCGGTCCAAGGAGGAACTGGTCTGGCAGTTCAGGATGGGCTGTTCCCATAGGGAGCACAGTCAAATCTTATTTGCATATGGCAGCCCCCAAACTGGAATGGCATGGTGAGCAAAAAACTATGCATTAGGCCCAGACCTCTGACTGGAGGTGAATTTGTGACATTGTTCAGCATTCTGTCCATCATCTCTTCTTTTTGCATTTGTCACCCTGAGTGGAAAGGGTATGCCCTTACATGTGTCTCGTGCTCGCCATGCCACTGGATTCAAGCTAGCCTGGCTGATGAGGGGTGATACCCCATAACCAGTCCTATGATGCTTGTTTCTGGTTTGGGGAGTACTGTAGTAGGCTGGTCTGGTTTGTAGTGGGTACCTATGGTACTTACACCTTATACTAAGTCCAGTTATCCCTTATTAGTGAAATGTAGACAGTGTCTAGAAGCCAAGCTCTCTAGAGGTAGTGTGGATGAGCAGCCAAGGCATAACTAGGAGACACGCACAGCTCATGCAATACCACTGTAGTCACACAGTACTCACACACATGAAAGAAAATACTCAGTGATACAAAATTAAAGGTGCTTTATTTTGGTGACACTAATGCCATAAATACCATAGAGACTATACCCCATTAAGTAATACACCAATTATACACACTAGTATGCAGAAATAGCTGTAAAAACAGTTAGAAAACAGTGCAATTAGTGAAAATCACAATAGTTAGAAATGGGCCTAGGGGGAAACACAAACCACATACTAAGAAAGCGGAATGCAAAATTTGGTTTCCCACCTAGGCAACTGTAGTGTGTAGAGGGGCCCTTGGAGTATTAGAAGTCACCCCAGAGCCCAGGAAAGAAGGAGTAAAATACAGTAACTTTCTTAGAACACACAAGAACACAAGAAAGAAGATTATGCAGGAACCAGAAGAGACTGCAAGACACCAACACTGGATTCCTGGACCTGAAGACCTGTGGAAGAAGAGGACCAAGTCCAAGAAGCACTGAAGAGTCCAGGGAGAATAGGAGCCTCTGCTAACCCGTATGAAGGTGCAAAAGTAGAACCACTGATGAAGAAGAATAGTCAGTATTGCACCCAAGAGGTGGTGCCTGCTGAAGCAGGGAAGTGACTCCTTCGTTTCAAGGGAGATTCCTTTGTTCTTCTGGTGCAGAAGGAAGTCTGGCTGTCCTCTGAGGATGCCCAATTGGGAAACAGTTGCAGTTGTGGGCAGGAGCTGATGATACAATGTTGCAGAAATCATTTTTGTTTCCTTGTTGCAGTTGTAAAGTTCTTGAAGGGTCCAGATGCAGTTTCTCCGGTAAGAAGGTGAAGTAAAGGATGAAGAGGATTCCTTCTGGAGGCTTGCAATCCGCATCTGAAGAACCACCCAAGAGAGAGACCCTAAATAGCCCTGAAAGGGGGATTGGTCAGCTACCAGGTAAGCACCTATCAGTGGAGGGCTCTAACATCACCTGCTGGTACTAGCCACTCAGATGCTCCCAGAGTGCCCTGCTAACCTTGAAACTAAGATGGCAAAACCCAGGGACACTCTGGAGGAGCTCTGAGCACCACCCCTGGGGTGGTGATGGGCAGGGGAGTGGCCACGCCCCCTCCTTTTCTTTGTCCAGTTTCGCACAAGAGTAGGGACTGGGGATCCCTGAACTGGTGTAGACTGGATTATGCAAGGAATGCATGATCTGTGCCCTTCAAAGCATTTCCAGAGGCTGCCCCTCCCATGTGTTTAACACCTATTTCCAAGGGGAAAGGGTGTAACATTCCTCTCCCAAAGGAAATCCTTTGTTCTGCCTTCCTGGACCTGAGCTGGTGAAGCAACGGGAGGGCAAAAACCTTTCTGTGAGGTGGCAGCAGCTGAGGCTGCCTGGAAAACCTAAGAAGGTTGTAATGGCAGTACTAGGGGTCCTCTAATGAGCCCCCAGAGTGCATGGAATCATACAACCAATGTTTACAAAAGCCTTGGGGTATGATTCCAACATGTTTGATACCAATCATGGCCATATTCGGAGTTACCATTGTGAAGCTGTACATAGTTAGTGAACTACGTATAGTGCATGCGTAAAATGGCATCCCACACTCACAAAGTCCAGGAAAATGGTCCTGGACGATGTAGGGGCACCTTTGCTAGTGCAGGGGTGCCCTCACACACAAGTACTCTGCACCCAGCCTTCAGGGTTGGAAGGCCTCGTATATTGGTGACTTATAAGTGATGTGGTGCAGTGTAAGTGGCTGTAGAAGGGTGCATGCACTATTTCACACAGGATGCAATGGCAGTCCTGTAGAAGCCTTTGCATGGACTTTCAAAAGAAATGCTGCAGCCCATAGGGATCCCCTGGAACTGGGTACCTAAGTACTATATACTAGGGACTTATAAGGGTTGACCAGTATGCCAAGTTGGGATGAAATACTTGGTTACCAGTATGCAGTGGCACAATTTAGAGGAGAGAGAGCATAAGCACTGGAGACCTTGTTAGCAGGATCCCAGTGACACAGTCAAACACACTGACATCAGGCGGACATTGAGGGTAACATACCAAAAAGAGGATACTTTCCTACAAGGACCTGGGAGATCAGGTGGATTGTTCCCATGAGGGGCAGGATCAAGACTGGTTTGGATATGGGTGGGTCCAAACTGGAACGGCGTGGTGAGCAAAAAAAACAAACATGAATTGTTGCCCAGATCTCTGACTCAGGTTAATGTTTGTTACTGTTCAGAATTCCATACATCATCTGTTCTTTTTGCAACTTTCTAAAAGTGGCATTTTCAGATTTGTGATTTAAAATCCAACATAGCCTTTAAAGAGTGTTATATATTACAAATCCTTAGACACCAAACATGAGATTCCCACCTGCTCCCAAGCAAATGTTTTCACTTGCTAAATGCAATAAGGTACCCCAATGTTATCCAATGGGAGAGATAGGCCTTGCAATGTTGAAAAACAAATGTGAGAGTTTTCACTACAAGGACGTGAAAAATGTAAAAGTTCATTTGAATACAATGCACCCTGCCGAGAGTTATTTTGGTTTAATTTGCCAGGTTGTAATGGCAGTTTAAAACTACACACACAGGCTGCTATGACAGACCTAAGATATGTTTAAAAATGCTGTTTGGGCACAATAAGTGCTAAATGTAGTAACACTTTACTGGGGATTACAAGTAAATTAAGTGTTCCAATTGGGTTGTAAGCACATTTTCTTTCATGGGTAAAGGAGCGAGCACAAACACTTAAGCACTGTTTAGCATTGATTAGTAGTGGTAAAGTGTGCACAGGTCTACAAGCCAACGAAAATGCATTTAGAAAACAGGAGTGATGAAGGCAAAAAGTTTGAGGGTGATCCTGCAGAAGGGCCAGGTCCATAAGTAAGCAGAGCTAGGGGGAAGAGAGGGAAATAAGGGCACATGTAGGGACAATGAGAATGGCACAAACAGATCAAAATAGGCACAAGTGGGCAAAACCAGAAGAAAGTTTACAACTAAGAGCCACAAAAGAGAAGAAAAACTCGAGAAAACAATGGGTAACAACGCAAGAACAGTCAACAATTACAGGTATGGAAGAGAGCAAAAAAGACGGCAAACAATGGGCAAAAACATGAGCACAATCATAAATAAGGAGCGCAATGAGAGTGAAAGACAATACTAAGTCACAAAAGGGTTTCAGAGCAGCAAGATGTAGAAAACAATGGTCACAACCAGTAACAAATAAGGGGTGCAAACAATGGAAATTGAAAATAGTTAGCAAGACACATAAAAGATAAAAAGAGAGCAAAAAAAGGTAGAGGCACAAAGGAGAGTGACAAATAATGGGTAGAGATACAGCAAAAGGCACCACAGAGAGCAAGAGTGAGAAGAAGAGAGAGATTGAGAGAGGCTAAAGAGAGCGTGAGAAAGCAGACAGGAGTGGAGAGAGTCAGGCACCTTGGGAGCAGAAGTTGGGTCTGCCTTTTTCAGAGGACCTAAGACAGATAGGTTCCGGGGAGTATTGGGTTAAAGTTATGTAACTTCTTAGTGCCTCTGACTCCCTCCTTTCCCAATTTCTTTCTTACCCCACTGTTTGGTCATTGTGAGGGCATAGATTGTATTATTTAGTGATGTTTTGTGATTTTTGGAAGCTGAGAAAAAAGGTATCTGTGAATTTCATAGTTCTTTTGTTTTCTCTGATGCAGTGTTTAATAAAACAGATGTAATGCATAATTTAATGTACACATAAAAAATGTAGATTGTACCATATACTCAAAGTACAAACGTTCCCAGGAGTACATTTTTATTGTAAACCTATTGCAATACATAGTAAATAAAGTTCATTGTCTGGTAAATAAAGTTCATTGTCTCATATAAAGTCTCAATAATTAACAGGCCTATAAAAACTGAGCTTATATGACAAAAAGGAAGAAAAGTGAAGAGCCACACAAGGTTAATGTTGAACATAAAAGATGCTTGTGGCATGAAGGATATAGAAAGTCTCCAATAAAATCTTATGCATAGCAATGTGTTTGTGTGTCTACATACAAGCAGTAAAAAAATTCATACACAGATACGGTACATACACATACATATAGAAATATGAATAATGATGATAAAGTAATGTAAGAAAGTAAATTATTAATTTGGGTGGATGTGAGTCCACCACAGGGAATAATACCACAAAATTATCAGGATAAAACCCAATTTCAATAATTGAAACCTGGGTTCAGCCCCCTGATAAGTATGGAACAGAAAAGATAGGCTGAACTTAGGAAACTGCGTATTTAGCTGCTGCTTAGAGCAGGCATTAAAGTTGTGCACCCATAATAATCTATGGGCCTCCCTATACTTTGCTGCACTAGTGTCAAAATCTTTGACGCTAGTGCAGCAAAGTTCCACAGTACTGTCAAAAAGTTTGACGCTATTGTCCTAACGACAGCCACATTGCACTGTATTGTAAATATGGTGCAACGATGTGTTGTTAGGTTGGCAGGGGCAACGCAAGAAAAGTGGCGCATCGGGACCGATGCACCACTTTCTTGTAAATATGCCCTTTATACTCTTCTATGCTCATATTCAGTTGTACCTCTCCTTAATAACAATATGCTGTGGCTGTAGTTCACCTTATTTTAGCCAATTAAATACAGCTATAATGCACCTTTGTGACTGGACAGAGTCGCTGATAGTACTTTGAATAGCCAGCCAACATGGGTTTCATCCCTTAAGTGGCCTGAAGCTTGGGGCTTTTTCAAGGCTGAAATTAATAGAGTGTTGTTATAATAAATGATCATAAGGCTTAAAGAATAGTGTCTCACACCACAGGTGAGTTCACAGCACCGGTGATCATCCATTACTCATCCTAGTTAGTGTTATCCTTGCTTGGATTTCAGAGAGATGTGTATGAATTGTTATCATTGATTATACCTATCCCTCTCTAAGTAGAATTGTGAATGTTTGTGATGTTTTTATAATAATAATGAAATAGTTTGAATGAGCATGAGCATTCTATTAAAGCTCAAATACAGTATTACTTTACCTTGAATTGGAGAGGCTCTTAATTGGGTCTTTCAAATTATGGCCCAGATTTATACGTACTTTGCGCCAGATTTGCGTCATTTTTGGGATGCAAATTCAGCGCAAACCTAACTCTAAATATATACTTTGGCGCTAGACCCATCTAGCACCAACGTTTTGGAGTTAAAGTCATTTTTTGCTAGCGGGAAACTACCTTGCGTCAATGAGATGCAAGGTAGGCGTTCCAAGGCAAAAAATGACTATATGGCCTTACGTCATATTTGTCCCTGTGCTAACATCAAGCACGGGGGCCTTAAATAATGGCACTAAGCTTGCTTAGCGCCATTATATAATGCCTGGGTCAGGGCAGGCGTTAGGTGACCTGTGAGCCTATTTCCATGGTCTGACACCATGGGATGGGCCCACAGATGCCCTTCCCTAGCCCCAGGGACACCCCCACCCACACCAGAGGGATGCTAGTGGATGGTGGGAACCCATCCCAGGTCAGACAGATAAGTTCAGGTGAATATTATCAATTTTAATTTTAAGTGCCAAAGGGGGGGCACACTTGGGCCCACCTACATGGCACTGGTCCCAGTGTGCATGCCCAGAGGATATCTGTCCCCTGGGCATGGCCATTTGTGTGTTGAGCATGACTCCTGTCTTTACTAAGGCAGGAGTGTTGTCCATGGGGGTTGTGCGTCAAAGCATGAAGCATGATGCTGGTCTGGTTAGAGGCAGACTTATGCCTCTTACCAGACTAGCGTCATCCTTTGAGGCACAACCTCCTGCTCCCCTTACGCCTCCCCCACCCGGCTAGCATCCTTTTACATGACACTAGCCAGGCTATGATGCCCGGCAGGCATCTTGGGATGGCGCTAGCCGGCAGTACACTTTTTTACATAAAAATGCACTAGCACAGTTTTGGGTGAAAAAGTATATATCAGGGACTACCTTCTTACAAAGATCCTATGGGAATTCTAACAATTACATATAATGAAAGAATTTCTACCTTCTAGTGATACAAATTGTATGAAATAAATACAAAAACATTGTCCACACATGGGAATGGGTGATAAGTCATATCATATTAAAATATATCCAATATATCTGGTTTTATCTCAAATCTAAAAATTCAGATCAAGGAAAGTTTTATGATCAAAATAGATCTTGGGGTCAATGGTGAAGATATTTGTACCTTCCAGTGCTAAAGTTGGATGAAAAAACTTAGAAAGTCACTTATAGCTAGAGAAAGAATCAGAGATAGTGCTCTGATTGAGATAACCAAAAGGTTAACCTGCATAAAGCGTAAAGCAGATGTGCAACTTTAAAACTGATTTAAAGTGCACTAAGAATTCTTACCAGTATCTCGAATAGATGCCGGGCTCAGAAAAGAAATCCCTGCAGCTCCTTTTATTGTTATGTCCCCGTTATCCTATGAATATTATCGTCCCGTTCAGGTGTTCTACGCCAGCACTATTCTTTAGCGGTGTGGGTGTGTTGTGTTGACAAAAGGCTTCACACAGGTAATAATTTCTGTTTTCCTTTTTAATAAAATGCAGAGGGAGAAAAGGCCAACACACCCTGCTCTCCAGAACCTCCAGTAACAACTGTCCCAGTCATACCTTCTAAATTAAATGATGAAATGGTTCTATCTCATGCTAGAACTGTGTTGCTCTTAAAAGTAAATGTATCTTCACCCTTTTTTGAACAAAGCTAATAACTTGCATGAATACTATGAATTATGAAACAACAGTGCAATACATAATAAACGTAAAATAACAAACCTTAACATAGTAACTAAGTATCAAAATACATTCTTACAAAAACAACAAGCAAAATATTTGCCCATTAAAACTACCATATGCAAAAATATTAAACTTTAAAGTAGAAAGCAACATAGTCTTAGAAAAACTCTGGGCGTTTCACTTCTCGACAATATCTGGTGCTTGGTCGCATATCATACTCTCATCTTCTCTACACAATATTATGATATTATGGCCCTCATTATGACATTGGTGGTAAAACCCACTTACCGCCATGCTGACTGCCGCCAACATACCGCCGCCGCGGCGGACATCCGTTCACCATATTATGACACATACACACCAATCCGTCACTATTCAGCCACACACACACAAATCTGCCACACCAAACGTCAGTTATAAACTGGCAGTATCCAAACCCAGACCATTACACCAACAGAACAACGCCCACCACATTATGACCCATAAATCATCACGACGGACATTCAACGGCAGTAAACCATTGGCGGTACATACCGCTGCGCTCCAAATACACACTCAAACAAAACAACACTACATTGGTCAATTTAATTACAACACACCTGACACCCATTCACACACCACACCACACCACTATAAAACACACTCCCACATTACCCACAACCCTTTACCATTACAAACCATTGGCATGAGACAGACACCACGACTACAGAGAAAACCAGAGCCACACACCACCTACACCTATACACCACCGACGCACCCCACATCACACACCCCAACACATTACCATATACACCCTCACCTACACAAATCACACAATACCCATGGCACCACAAAGACACCCCAGATTCTCAGAGGAGGAGCTAAGGGTCATGGTGGAGGAAATCATCTGGGTAGAGCCACAACTACTTGGAGCACAGGTGCAGCAGATATCCATTGCTAGGAAGATGGAGCTATGGCGGACCTAAGGGTCATGGTGGAGGAAATCATCTGGGTAGAGCCACAGCTACATGGAGCACAGGTGCAGCAGATATTCATTGCAAGGAAGATAAAGCTATGGCAGAGGATCGTGGACAGGGTCAACGCCATGGGACAGCACTCCAGAACAAGGGATGACATCAGGAAGAGGTGGAATGACCTACAGGGGAAGGTACGTTCCATTGCAGAAAGACACCAACTCGCTGCACAGAGAACTGGTGGTGGACCCCCACCTCATCCCCCACAACTAACAACATGGGAGGAGCAAGTCTTGACAATCATGCATCCTAAGAGCCTTGCCCGAGTAGCAGGAGGACTGGACTCTGATAAGTCAACTCTATACTACTATCACCCCCCTACCTGCATGCCTTCACATACCCCCACCCTCACCCTCACTCCCATCACTCCACCACCTCACACGCCCCCCACCATCACATCTCACTCATCTCAATGCCAAGTCCTGCATGCCATGCCAATGCATGGACACCACTCTCAGACCTGCATGGACACCCATCACTAAAGCATGCACACTAGAGAGAACTAATCATCCCACCATACACCAACGTACACAAGTGAAAGATGCCAGGGCAAATACAAACAAAGAGGGCAACCCAGCGATGCACAAAATGTCACACACAGAAACAATAACACTGCATTTACATCCCCACAAGTACCGGAGCTAATGTCAGTGGCAAAGAGGTGCCAGCACTATCCAGTCCCCCCACAGAAGAGGCCCACAGTGATGACAGCAACTCTGGTCATCTGGATGACCAACCTGGCCCACCAGGGACCTCTAGACAGCTGGATGCCCAGGCCCAGTCACACACCACCACAGAGCCTCTCCCATCTGGAAACACCACCACAACACCCACCCAGAGTACCCATACCTCTGCCCCAGGACACGTCAATCAGCAATGTGTCCACCATGACATGGACCCCAGGGCACAACTCATACCCAAGACAATCAAGGACCTGTGGTCAGTGGCAGTGGGCACATGTTTCAGGGGACAGAGGCACAGGACAACAGGGAAACTGGGAAGAGTGTTGTGCACCAGGAGGAGGACAGGCCCAGGAAACCGACTCTCCAGGAGGCACTCTCTGAGATCCTGGGAGCATACAAACATTACAAGGATAAGCTGCAGGAGGGACCCTAACAGGGGATCAGGGAGGACCTGCAGGCCATCAACACCACCCTGGTCTCCATTGCAGGGGTGCTGGCCGACCTGGCCAACATTATGAGGGAGGCAGTCTAACACCAGCAGGCCCCTGACACTACCCAGACTTCTGAACTACCTTCCACCTCCACTTCCGCTAGTTAACAGGAGGCCTCACCACAGGACCAAGAGGCCACCAGCACCCCTTCCCCTGCAGAAGGAGAACCACCCCGCAAACGTTCCCTGCGATCCAGGCAGAAGCCAGAGACTATTGCCAAGACCCTGCCAGGAAATGGCACTCTCCTGATTCTCACCCTTGTGTCCTACTTTGTCACCCTGTCCACCTTGAACTGCCATTGCTCCCCTTCCTATGTCCCCTTGGACAATGCACCTGTGCTGCAAATAGACTGGAACAATACCCTGGACTTTCCACCATCATCACCCCATCCCATTGCATGTGCCCCTGTTCTTCTTGGCACTTCAATAAACACACTTTGAAAAAGTACAAAAATGGAGTAGGTCAGATGTTTTAAGTATGTATTCGTTTAACGTGGTTCAAACATTGCAATTCAACTGTACAATAATGTTGACATAGTAAAGACCTGTAGTTTTCAGCAGTGATCACACCAGGAGCGATAGTGGGGCACCAACATCTGCAAAATGAGTTGCCAAAGGGTACAGTGAGTGGGCATAGAAGTGGGAATTAACAGCATGCCAGTGCCATAGATAATTCAAAAAATGACAATGAAATGTGAAGTACCACTGTCTTACCTGTGTGTCATTGGAAATATTGTCAAATCACTGCAGTTCTGTTGTCCTCATCCTCTGCCTCCTCATCCTTACTGTCCACAGGGTCAGCCTCCTCCTCCTGCAGAAAAGGCACATGGAGTCTCAAGGCAAGGTTGTGCAACATGCAGCATGCCACGATTTTCTGGCATACCTTCTTGGGTGAGTAGCACAGGGATCCTCCTGTTAGATAGAGGCACCCGAACCTGGCCTTCAGGAGGCCAAAAGTACATTCAATAATCCTTCTTGTTCGCCCATGCGACTCATTGTAACATTCTTCTACCCTTGTCCTGGCATTCCTCACATGGGTCAGTAACAATGATAGCTTGGAGTAACCTGAATCACCTGCAAATATCAAAGGACAAGTTTAGCCACACCCTGTCATATATGGCCAGCACCATACCCATACACCAACATCTACTGGGCGGGAACCAGGGCTCACCTATTAGCCACACCCGGTGCCTCTGTAGTTGGGCCATCAAATTTGGGATGCTGCTATTCCTCAGGATAAAGGCATCATGCACAGACCCTGGATACTTAGCAGTGACATGTGAGATGTACTGGTCCGCCAAGCACACCATCTGCACATTCATGGAGTGAAAACTCCTTTGCTTTCCGTATACCTGTTCATTTTGCCGGTGGGGGACAAATGCAATATGTGTTCCATCATTTGTCCCAATGATGATGGGGATATGTCCCATTGCATAGAAGTCAGCCTTCAATGTAGCCAAATCTTCACCTGAGGAAAAACAATGTAGCTGCACATGTGTTTAATCGGGGCAGACAACACTCTTGTCAGCACTATGGAGAACATTGGCTGTGACATTCCTGCTGCCAAGCCCACTATCACTTGAAAAAAAACAGTTGCTAAGAAATGGAGCACACATAGGACATGCACAAGAGGGGGGATCCCAGTGGGGTGACAGATAGCAGATATCAGGTCAGGCTCCAGTTGGACACACAGCTCCGTGATTGAGGCCCTGTCAAGTCTATAGGTGAGGATAATGTGCCAGTCCTCCATTGTTGCCAAGTCCACCAGAGGTCTGTACACAGTGGTAGCAATCTATGGGGCAAAAGAGTGAGGAGTCGGTCACAAACTGAACATTGTAGCCACAACAGTACAATGTATGATGTTATTTTGTAATGGGTAAGTGGTATTTGTCCTGTATGTCCTATTTTTAACTGTGACGCAGTTACTACCAGTGCCTGCTCCCCCTGAAATGGCGTTCGCCCGTCCTGTGTGGAGGGACAGGTGGAAGTGAGGTAATTCTGTTGATGTTCTGCGTTGTTGAGGGAGGCAGTCGTGAACCGCAGTGGAACCCCTCATTGGATAACATTGGGCCCTATGGGGTACAGTGGCCAATGGTGATGTATGTCGGTGGTGACGGTATGCACCGCCGCAGATGTGACTGCCCTTTTCTATCTGATCACTCACTTGCTACCTGACCTTCAACAGGAGAGGACCCACACTGCATGTGCTGCTGTGACCTGTGTCTGGAACCTACCATGTCTCGTGTGACAGGGGGAAGGGCCCCTGCCTTCACCTCGGCGGAGTTGGAGTGACTGGAGGATGGGGTCCTGCCCCAGTACGGACTGCTGTATGGGCCTTCAGACCAACAGTTGAATACACTGTGAGCCTGATGCATGTGGCAAGAATGCATGGAGTGGTGTGTGAAGGCTTTGTGTAGGGGAGGTGGGTGGATATCCCCTGGGCGGCGTGTAGCTTGTGTGCTGGACCTTGTGTGTGCAAATGGTGATGTGAAGGGGTATTGTGGGCCATAAGTGTAACAGGCAGAACGGTTTGACTGATACCTTTTTGTGTGTGTATTTATCTGCAGGTCAGTGCCCATTAAAAGAAGGGCACATGGCGTGCCATAGCCAAGGACATGTGGACCCTGCGGGTCTACGGCAGGCGGAGCACTCATTGTCAGAAACGGTGGGAGGACCAGAGACGCTGGGCAGGGAAGATGGAAGAGGCCCAGCTGGGGATGGCCTCCTGACGAGAAAGGGGTGCCCATCGAACCCTGACCTCCCCCTGATGGTCTGCATACAGGTAGTGGCCTATCTGGAGCTGGATGGGCACTTGAGGGCATCACAGCAGCCACAAGGGGGTGAGTACAGCGCCCATCATCACGACTTATGCATGGTAGGGGGGTACCCGGGTGGGGGATGTGGGTCAGTGGCTGCCCCTAGGCAAGGTCTGACATTGCAGAGTAGGTTCCATGGTGGGCAAGGTTCTGAAGTGATAATCCTGCTACCCAGCTTGTAGGCATCCACAACTGGTCAGGGCTCTGTGTCGCGGTTCTCAACGGTCTTACCCTCGCAGCGGAGAGGCGTAGGGGAACGGTCCTTGTTCCGACGGGTTCTGCTCTGGCCGAGGTAGGGGCGACCCCTTCCGGTAGCCACGGTGCTGTTTGGTATGAGCGAACCACTACAGTCCGTGCCCTCCAGAAGGAGTCCCAGAGGAAAAACCCCAGTAGGGTAAAAAACCTCCACAGGAACTCCCTGAAACGAAAAGGAGGACACCAGGGTATTAGGACCGCAGTTCAGGAAGGCAGGAAAACAAAGCAAATCAGGAACAGACAGGATTCGCAGAAGGATATCAAATAGGAGCGTGACTATCACCAAGGAGTGTTGCAACGCAATGAACAGGCAGTTGGAATCCCCTTAAATACCCCTGGACAGGAAACAGGAAACAGGAAGTAGAACACCGCCATCTTGGATTGGGGAAAAGAAAACAGTAATGAATTAGGTATGTGTGTTAGACAATGCATGCTGGGTAGAGAGGAAGTGGTAAGCATGCTGGGAAGAGAAAAAAGGCAAGTATAAAGAACCCCCAGTGTAAGGGTTCAGTTTGTCCTAGGAACATCGGTAAGTGGTGGTGGGCAGGTGAATACATGCAAGAGAAATAAATGTTAAGCGCATAATGCGCTGTGTGCGGCCATGCCTGAAACCCCCTCGGGGTTTCAGGCTCTGCCGCGTCTGCCTTTAAGGCAGAACTTGAAAAAGGGGGAGCGGCGAGCGCCGTGACCCCCAGACCGGCTCCCTGGAGCCTTTATGGCCCTCGCCGGAGCCGCGGCGACCCCCGCGACCTGGGTGTCTGCCTCGGCGTCTACCGCGGCCCGGGCGTCGGCCGCGGCAAAATTAACGTGCCGCGCCGCGGCAACCTGAGCCCGCGGCCGCAGCGAGCGCTGCGGTGTAACAGTCTGAGGGTCCAAGGTTTGCTGGATTTGGCGGTATGTGCCCCTCCCCATGCCTTGGTGGCTAGCATTATCACAGGTAGTGCATTGCATAGTGCATAGGGCTGTTCCCTGTGTGTAAGGGTGGTGTGTATGCCAACGGTGCTGTTGGTGCAGCCACTGACCAAGTGTATCCTTTGCCACTCCCCCCCTTTTTGTTTTGTCATCCTGTCCTCATGTGCATTAGCATCATCTGGCGGAGGAGCAGAGGCACTGGCGACAGAGGGAGTTGCATCTCACAGGACCCAAGAGGCAGAGTCCACCATCACTGAGGGCACCAGTAGGACAGAGGGCGAGAGGAGCATCACGGCGGAGACTGCAGGGGACAGTTCAGACAAATACCTCCTCCAATGGAAGCTCCCTGGTGGTGGCAGACACTTCTGTGGCAACACCAGCTACAGTTCCATCTGCCACCCCTGTACCAGCACCACCCTCCCAGCAGCCCCTCATAGAGTTGCCCGTGCCCGCTCACCCAGGAGGATGGGCATCTCCTTCACTCCAGGCACCTCAGGCCCTGCCCCAGTTAGCCCTGTTGCCCTGAGTGAGGAGGTTATTGACCTCCTGAGATCCATCTCTGTTGGGCAGTCAACCATTGTGAATACCATCCAGGGGCTGGCAGCCCAAATGCAACAGACAAATGCATTTCTGGAGGGCATTCACACTGGCTTGGTGGCCCAACAGAGATCAATCCAGGCTCTGGCCTCCTCTCTGATGGCAGCCACTGTCCCTGTTTCTACCATCCCCCTCCAACTTCCTCTTCCCAATCCCATTCCCCTCAACCCCTACTTATCCCAAGTACACAGGCAGACAAGCATGCACACCGGAAAACACACAAGAGTGGCACAGGCAAACATAAGCACCACACATCATCCCACAGGCACTCACACACCACAAACACCATCCACATGCAGACATACCAACATCCACTGCCTCCACTGTGTCCCCTCCTCCTCCACCTCCCTCCCAGTTACGTCTACACTCACACCTGCATGCGGTTCATCCTCAGCCATTACCGGCATCACCACCACACCTAGTAGAACACACACCTCACTTACAGACACCTCTACAACAGCCATGCACACGTCCCCTGTGTTCTCTCCCACTGTGTCTGTCACCCCCCCTCCCAAGGTACACAAACACAAGCACTCAGACACCCAACAGCCATCCACCTCACAACAGCATCCAACCCATGCACCTGCACCCAAACACAGCAGACAGACACCTCCTACAACCACTCCCTCTTCCACTACTCCCAAACCTTCCCCCTCTTCCCACCCCAGTGTCCCTAAGAAGCTTTTCCTCTCCACCATTGTCCTCTTCCCTACCCCACCCCTCTTCCTTCACGTCTGGCCAGGGTGCCAAAAACCCAGGCAAGCACTTCAGCCACCAGTCCACAGGCCCAGTAGTCTCCTCACCCACTCGTGGTAGGAAAGGATCCAGGGCACCAGCCAGCCTCAAAGAAAGTGTGCCTGCCCAATTTGCTGCCCGGAAGGGCAAGGAGCCTGTCCCAGCTGCTGCCCGGAAGGGCAAGGAGCCTGTTTCAGCTGCTGCCCAGAAGGGCAAGGAGCCTGCCCCAAATGCTGCCAGGAAGGGCAAGGGCCCTGCACCAGCAGGCAGGAAGGACAAGGAGCTTGGTGCAGGGACTCGGACAGAGCCCCCACCACCAACCATGGTTGTGCAGCCATCCGAGGCTGCAGGGGATGAGCTGGAGCTTCCCCCATACCACCACCAGCAGTGGGCAGCCATCTGAGGCTGCAGAGGATGGGCTGGAGCCTCCCCCCACCAGCACCAGCAGCAGCACCACTACTACCACTGAGCAGCCGACACCGCCGGTGGATGGTATGTAGTCCTGCCTCTATGGGCTGCTGTGCGGCCTGCCCACTGCAAAGACAGTGGGTATGACACCCACCTGCGAAAATGTGACGTTGCACTCCCCAGGATCAAGAGCACAGGGCACAATGCCCCCTCCAGAACCACTGGGTAAGCAACCCACCAACCCCAGCATCCCCAGAATCAAGAGCACAGTGCACAATGCCCCCTCCAGAGCCACTGAGTAAGCCACCCACCAATCCCGGCATCCCCAGGATCAAGAGTACAGGGCATGTTGCCCCCTCCAGAACATGTAGGCAAGTCACCCACTTGATAGACTTTGGCCTTGCACTCCCAGGACCAAGCACAGGGCATGTTGCCCCCTCCAGAGCAAGTGGGCAAGTCACCAGCTTCAGAGACTGTGGCCTTACACTCCCCAGGACCATGCACAGGGAATGTTCCTTCCTCCAGAACCAGTGGTTTTGTTCCATCTGCCAGCTGAGATGCCCCCCCATTCCCCATTCCCATGAGGTGCCTGCCTATTTTCCAACTGATGCCCCTGCAGTGTACTCTCGGTGTTGGTACAGGTGACAAGTGGGGCCTTAGACTTTGGCCTGTGGACTAGACAGTGTCCACTGAACTGTACATATGTATATACAATGAGATTGACTTTTTGTTTTTCTACTGTGCTGTTACCATTACAGTCACTTTATCACATTCCTTTGGTCCTTGCATTATTCCTCAGGGGTACGGGGTAAAGATGTTTTATTACTGCAGCTGATTGTGTGTATGGTGCTGGGCGTGGGTGTGTGTGTTTTGCATGTGTGTTTCACTCTCATTTTACTTCCCCCTCCCTTGTGTGCTAGGGGGTTGTACTCACTGTGGTCATCTTTGCTTGCGTTGGTGTTTGTGGTGGAGCAAGACATTGAATATCATAGGGAATATTTGAAGTTCAGGCTCCATGGCGGCGTGGTTCTTCCTTGTTTCTCCAAAGGTGAGTCCTTTCTATTCTGTGATGTGTTTCTGCCAGGCTTTTGATGTCGTTGGAACCGCCCTGGAAAAGGTGGCAGATTGATGCATCTTAATATGGTGGGCGGAACTTTGACTTCCGCCTGGCTGTAGGCGGCTACCGGTGTGGTGGCCGTTGTATCCGCCCTGGCGGTCAGTGCGATAAAGTGTCTATCTATATGAGTTCTCACTTCCATGGTCATAATTTGGCGGTAGTTACCGCCAGCCTGTTGGCGGTATTACCACCACTTTATCACCGACCGCCAGGGTTGTATATCTCTTCCAGTCACTCCACTCTTGACCTTCCCATCTGACTTGTCCTTATCCAATACACCATGATCATCAAGCCAGTTGTAATCACATTTATCAACATCCTCTATTTCATTGTCCATGCTTTTCTCGTCTCTCCTAGATTTTATGAATCTACTCGTGTTCCACACATGCCCATCACTCAGTTTAGTTGAAGTCTTGAAAACTTCTATATTTTCAAATGGTTTTGAAAATGCACTCTCACCTTTCCTAACTCTTTTTGGAAGTTTAACACATACCATACCTCCTTTCTCCAGCACCCATTCCTTCTGACCTCTATTTATGTCCACATCATGCTTGTACATTTCTTGTGCTCTTGTAATGTTCTCTGTAACCACATCAAGTGATCATTCTTTAAACCTGGAGTTTACCAACCATCCTTGATTATCTTTCATAAAAAGTATTCTCCTCCTCATGATAGTAAACGAAGTACATCCTGGGGCTGATGGTGTGGTGCGATATAGTTACACTGTTTTCTTGATGCAAGCCAATTAATTTTTTTCCTTTGAGCCAATTGCAATGCACCCCTTATTACAAGATTAAACCTTTCCACTTCACTATTTTCATTTCGATGATAGACTAAAGTGAACTTATGTTCAATCCTGTTATGTTGTAAAAAAAACCTTCCATTTGTTCACTTCTGAACTTGACACCATTATCTGTATTTATCTATTTTTGCAAGCCTTCGTTTTTTGAAAAAAGTGTTAGACCTGGCATCCTTGGTGTGGTCCCCCCTAACTTTTTGCCTCTGCTTCCCAGGTTCTTACTGTGTGCTGGACTCTTGTATTGCTGTTTTTGTTACCCTGGACACTTTACCACTGCTGACCAGTGCTAAAGTGCAAGTGTTCCCCATGTGAAATTGTATGTGTAATTGTCTTTTCCATAATTTGCATATTTGATTTACTTATAAGTGTTAGAAATGGGGTTTTTGGTTGGCAATCAGGTTACCCCCTGTCCAAGCAAAAGCCCTCACTTTAGTCAGGGTAAGTTACACACAATCCAAGATTATCCTGTGCCCACCCTCTGGTAGCTTGGCACAAGCAGTCAGGCTTAACTTAGAAGGCAATGTGTAAAGTATTTGTGCAATAAATCAGACAATACCACCATATAGCACCACATAAATACACCACACAGTGTTTAGAAAAATATATAATATTTATCAGGATAATTGTAGGTCAAAAAGAATAAAGTTGCAATGGAAAATTGTAGAAATATCACGGAAAAGTGATATAAAGTGTCTTAAAGTCTTTAGAATATAAACAAAGTCTCTTTCAAGCACAAGTACCTGGTTGGGAGTGGAAGAATCTCCTCAGAGGGCCACAAGAGAAGAGATGCGTGGAAAAAGGGTGTGTGCGTCGATTTCTCCCCAGCACACACGGACTTGCGTCGTTATTTACCACGCAGGGAAGTCGGGCGTCGTTTTCCGGCGCGCGGACAGTCTCTTTCTGTGGGTCGCGGGGATTACCAGATGTCCCGGGTCTGTGCGTGGATTTTCCTGCTTGTTCTCCGGCTGCGCGTCGGTCTGCGGGGCTGTGCATCGAAATTACGATCTAACGGCAGGCGTCGTGTTGATTTCTCCTATAGACTTCGATCTGCGGGGCTGCGGGTTGAAATTACGATCTCACAGCAGGCGTCGCGTCGATTTCTCCTCTAGAGGTCAGGCGGCGTTGTCCTTGCGAGGCCGTGCGTCGGATCTTCGATCGTCCAAAGAACGTCGCGTCGATCAGCGTCAGAATGCGGCGTTTTTCTCACCGCAAAACAAGCTGTGCGTCGAAATTTTCAGCGCACGGAGCGTCCAAGTAAAAGAGAGAAGTCTTTTTGGTCCTGAGACTTCAAGGAACAGGAGGCAAGCTCTATCCAAGCCCTTGGAGAGCACTTTCACAGCCAGACAAGAGTTCAGCAAGGCAGCAGGGCAACAGTAAGGCAGCAGTCCTTTGTAGAAAGCAGACAGGTGAGTCCTTTGAGCAGCCAGGCAGTTATTCTTGGCAGGATGTAGGTTCTGGTTCAGGTTTCTTCTCCAGCAAGTGTCTGATGAGGTAGGGCAGAGGCCCTGTTTTATACCCAAATGTGCCTTTGAAGTGGGGGAGACTTCAAAGAGTGGCTAAGAAGTGCACCAGGTCCCCTTTCAGTTCAATCCTGTCTGCCAGGGTCCCAGTAGGGGGTGTGGCAGTCCTTTGTGTGAGGGCAGGCCCTCCACCCTCCCAGCCCAGGAAGACCCATTCAAAATGCAGTTGTATGCAAGTGAGGCTGAGTACCTTGTGTTTGGGGTGTGTCTGAGTGAATGCACAAGGGCCTGTCAACCAAGCCCAGCCAGACGTGGATTGTAAGGCACAGAAGGATTTAAGTGCAAAGAAATGCTCACTTTCTAAAAGTGGCATTTCTAGAATAGTAATATTAAAACCGACTTCACCAGTCAGTAGGATTCTGTATTGCTATTCTGGCCATACTAAATATGACCTTCCTGCTCCTTTCAGATCAGCAGCTGCCACTTCAACAGTGTATGAGGGCAGCCCCAATGTTAGCCTATGAAGGGAGCAGGCCTCACAGTAGTGTGAAAACGAATTTAGGGGTTTTACACTACCAGGACATATAACTACACAGGTACATGTCCTTCCTTTTACCTACACAGCACCCTGCCTTAGGGGTTACCTAGGGCACACATTAAGGGTGACTTATATGTAGAAAAAGGGGAGTTCTAGGCTTGGCAAGAACTTTTAAATGCCAAGTCGATGTGGCAGTGAAACTGCACACACAGGCCTTGCAATGGCAGGCCTGAGACAAGGAAAAGGGGCTACTTAAGTGGGTGGCACAACCAGTGCTGCTGGCCCACTAGTAGCATTTAATTTACCAGCCCTATGCACATAAAGTGCACCTTACTAGGGACTTATAAGTAAATTAATAGTCCAATCAGGTATGATTCCAGGTTACCATGTTTTAGGGGAGAGAGCATATGCACTTTAGCCCTGGTTAGCAGGGGTAAAGTGCGCAGAGTCTATAAACCAGCAAAAACAGTGTCCAAAAAGTGGAGGGAGGCAGGCAAAAAGTTAGGGGTGACTACCCTAAGGCTGTCAGGTCTAACATGTGTCCCCCCCAGCTGAAAGTGGGGAGAGCTACCCGACCTCCTGGGAGCTCTCATCGCTAAGGCGGAAGTACCTGGAGAGACCATCAGCATTGGCGTGGTCAACCCCTGGGCGATGTTCCACCGTAAAGTCCATCCCCTGTAGGGAAATGGACCACCTCAAGAGTTTTGGATTCTCACCCCTCATCTGCATGAGCCATCTGAGGGGCCTTTGGTCTGTCTGAACCCGGAAGTTAGTCCCAAACAGGTAGGGTCTTAGCTTCTTCAGTGCCCTTACCACAGCAAAAGCTTCTCTCTCAATAGCACTCCACCTCTGTTCCCGTGGTAATAGCCTTCTGCTAATAAAGACTACCGGTTGATCTCTGCCCTCCTCATTCAGCTGTGCTAGGACTGCCCCTATGCCATGCTATGAAGCGACTGTCTGCACGATAAATTCCTGGGAGTAGTCAGGGGCCATGAGTACGGGGGCCGTGCACATGGCTTCCTTCAGGGCGTCAAAGGCTTTCTGACAAGCCTCTGTCCAATTCACCAACCTAGCTTGTTTCTTGGAAGTGAGTTCTGTCAAGGGTGTTACAATGGTACCATAGCCCTTGACAAATCTGCGGTAGTATCCTGTGAGGCCTAGAAAGGCTCTCACCTCAGTCTGCGTTCGCGGTGGTTGCCAGGCCTTGATAGTTTCAATCTTGGCCTGGAGTGGCTGCACCTTGCCACCACCCACTAGGTGTCCCAAGTACACCAGGGAACCCTGCCCAATCTGGCACTTACTAGCCTTGATGGTCAGGCCTGCCTGTTGCAGGGCCTGAAGCAACTCCTTGAGGTGAAGCAGGTGTTCCTCCCAGCTGGAACTGTAGACAGCTATGTCATCCAGGTAGGCTGCACAGAAGGCATCCTTGCCAGCTAGGACCCCGTTAACCAACCGTTGGAAGGTAGCGGGGGCATTTTTCAACCCAAACGGCATCACCCGGAACTGGTAATGGCCATCAGGGGTTGAAAAGGCGGCTCTTTCCTTAGCCCCCTCAGTCAGGGCGATCTGCCAGTACCCTGAAGTAAGATCAAACGTACTCAGGAACTTGGCAGCGCCTAGCCTGTCCACGAGCTCATCAGCTCGGGGATGGGGTGAGCATCAGTCCGTGTGACTGAGTTGAGACCCCGGTAGTCCACACAGAACCAGAGTTCTGGCTTCGCACCTGGGGCAGTAGCCTTAGGGACCAACACCACTGGGCTGGCCCAGGGACTACTGGATTTCTCGATAACCCCTAGAGTCAACATCTTGGAGACCTCCTCCTTGATGCTGGCCTTCACCTTATCCGACAACCTGTAAATTTGGTTCTTCACAGGGAGACTGTCACCAGTGTCAATATCATGAACACAGAGGTGGGTCAGTCCAGGAGTAAGGGAGAACAGGGGGGAGAACTGCTCCAACAGCTCATAGCAGTCTCCTTTCTGGTTTAGAGTCAGGGCGTCAGACAGAATGACCCCGCTTACTGACCCATCACCTTCCTGGGCAGAGAGGAGGTCGGGGAGAGGTTCACTCTCCTCTTCCATTCCTTCATCTGTGACCAGAAGCATGTTGATCTCCGACCTCTCAAAATGAGCTTTTAGTCGGTTCACATGGAGCACCCTTAGGGGATTCCTAGGGGTTTGGAGGTCCACTAGGTAAGTGGCCTCCCCTTTCCGCTCCTTTATTTCAAATGGGCCAGACCAGCGGTCCTGGAGAGCTCTGGGCTCTACTGGCTCCTTTACACACACTTTGTCTCCAGGTTGAAACTCTACCAGGGTGGCCTTCTGGTCATACCAGTGTTTCATTACCTCTTGACTGGCCTCAAGGTTACTTTGGGCCTCTTTCCAGAAGCGGGTCATCTGGTTGCGGAGGGCCAACATGTAGCTGACCAAATCCTGAGGGGGTGTCTTTGGAGCTCTCTCCAATCCCTCCTTGACAATGCTTAAGGGTCCCCTGACAGGGTACCCGTAGAGAAGCTCAAAGGGACTGAACCCTACCCCCCTCTGGGGGACCTCTCTGTAGGCAAAGAGAAGGCATGGTAAGAGGACGTCCCACTTACGCCTCATGGCCTCAGGGAGGCCACAAATCATGCCTTTCAGGGTCTTGTTGAATCTCTCCACAAGACCATTAGACTGGGGGTGATAGGGTGTGGTGAACTTGTAGGTTACACCACACGCA
Organism: Pleurodeles waltl; assembly: GCF_031143425.1. NCBI lineage: Eukaryota > Metazoa > Chordata > Amphibia > Caudata > Salamandridae > Pleurodeles > Pleurodeles waltl. Next base: position 110,886,554 of record NC_090440.1, on the reverse strand, counting down.
TCCCATAGAGACTTCATGTATGCAGACATGAAGTTAGTGCCTCTGTCAGACACTATCTCCTTGGGGAACCCCACACGGGTAATTATCCCCATCAGAGTTCTGGTCACCACCGGTGCGGTTACGGTCCTCAGAGGGATTGCCTCTGGGTAAAGGGTGGCAATGTCCACCAAAACCAGGATGAACCTGTTGCCTAAGGCAGTTTTGGGGTCCAAGGAACCAACAATGTCGATGCCCACCCTTTCAAAGGGGGTGCCAACGACAGGAAGTGGAATCAGGGGGGTTTTAACCCTTTTTCCTGCTTTACCACTGGCCTGGCAGGTAGGACAAGATCTGCAGAACTTATCTGAGTGTGTCCTCATCTTGGGCCAATAAAAGTGGGTGACAAGCCTGTTAAAGGTCTTGCCCTGCCCCAAATGTCCTGCCAGGGGAATGTCGTGAGCCAGACCCAGTAGGAAGGTTCGGTAACATTGGGGGACCACCAGCATACGTGCTGCCCCAAAGGCCGGAACCTTAGGCTCACTGTAGAGGAGATCATTCTCCCAGTATAGGTGGTGATTGCCAGAGGCGTCACCTGCTGCCTGGTTTGAGGCTTGTTTCCTCAAACCTTCCAGAGTGGGACATTCTTTCTGCGCCTTGCAGAATTCCTCCCTGGTGGGTCCACCCTCAACTTGCCAGCCAGCAAGCTCGGGTAAGTCACCTAGGGTGGCAATGTCTTCCCCAGTTGGCTCGGGAGCCTCCTCCTCAGGAGCCCCGTCAGCCACTGCGGGAACTTCTGGGGCCGGTTTCCCGAGCCCCTGGTCCCGCCTCCTGGCAGCTCTCTGGGCCATCGTTCCAGGCTCCAGATGCCCTTGACTTCCCTCTCGGTCAGCCATGGACCGTGTGGTCATGCAGACCCACTCAGGTAACCCTAACATCTCCAGGTGAGACCTGAGCTCCACTTCTTTCCAAGCAGTGTGCTCAAGATCATTGCCTAACAGACAATCTACAGGCATGGCAGGACTCACAGCTACTTTCAGAGTACCAGAGACCCCCCCCCACTCAAAGGGAACCAGAGCCACCGGTAGGTGACTCTCGCGATTGTCAGCGACTATGACCTGGTGGAATGTATTAGGGACTATCTGCTCTGTTGACACCAGCTGACTCTTGATAGTAGTCATACTGGCTCCTGTGTCACGCAGAGCCTCCACCTTCTGCCCATCAATGGTGACCCACTGCCGGTACTTGGAAGTATTTTTGGGCATGTGGGCCTTGGGCACCATTTCTCCTTCTCCCAGGGACACTAGGGAAATCTCTACCCGCTCCCCAAAGCTACTTGGGTCCATCTCCCCCCCGAGCGCTACACTAGTCAACCCAGGTGCCTGTCCGGTAGTGGACGGTGCCCTCTTGGGGCACTGTGGATCACCTTTGTAGTGACCATACTGGTAACACTCCATGCATTTGGGGCTAGATCTCCCTGACTTGTCATATGTCCCTGGCTTTTTCCCAAATTTGGAAAAGGAAGGGTTGCCACCCCCTCCCTGGGAATTCTTTTGGGGGCCTTTGGAGAGTTCCTTATCTGCAAGTTTATCTCCCCCCTCTTTCTTCTGTTGGGAACCCTGACCACCTTTGTGGGAGTCCCCCCCAGGTACCTTCTTGGACACTCTGGTGCTAACCCAGAGGTCCGCCTCCTCAGCAAGCTTCCTGGGATCAGTCAGCTTACTATCCACTAGGTGCTGGCGCAACTCTGTATAAGTAGTATTAAGCATATGCTCTCTCAGAATCAAGTCATATAAACCTTTATAATCTGCTACTTTGTTGCCCCGCACCCATCCATTCAGTGCCTTACTGGAGAAATCAAAGAAATCTACCCATGTTTGTGTGGTTTGTTTGGTGCTGTCCCTGAACCTCTGACGGTATCCCTCAGGGGTCAGCCCAAACTTGGCAAGTAAAGTGGCTTTCTGAAGTGGGTATGTGTTTTGATCAGGTTGATCCAATGTGAGAAGTGTGTCCCTCCCCAATGGTGGCACATAACCCCACATAGCTACCCCCCACTGCCCTTCAGGAACCTCATGAGCCCTTAGTGCAACTTCATAAGCAGCTAACCATTTATCTATGTCATCTCCCACCACAAAACTGGGCACAACATTTTTGGGTATACAAACCTTCTTTTCTCCAGCAGGTCCTGTCTGTATCCTGCCACCATTATTGCTGGATTCAGACTGTCTTGCCTTGATCTCCAGCTCCTTGAGACTCAGTTGATGAGCCAACAATAGTTTCTTTTCAGCCAAAGCTCTTTCAGCTTCCACCTGTTTGGCTGCTCTTTCAGCTCCTGCTTGTTTGGCTGCCCTTTCAGCTTCTGCTTGAATCTGTTTGGCTGTTCTTTCAGCTTCAATCTGTTTGGCTGCTCTTTCAGCCTCAGCTTGTTTGGCTTCTCTCTCTGCCCTCCTCTCCTCCTGTTGACCCTCAATTTTCAGTTTTGCCATTTGCAATTGGAACTCCCTTTCTTCTCTCCTTTCCTCTGTGGTCAGGCTTTGCATAGAGACACTGCTCACTGGTCTGGAAGGGGGCACAATTGCAGTGGTAACACCATCCACCAATAGTGAAAATTCCTCTGAGGGGCCATGTTCTGGCTTCTCTTCCTCATCATCCTCTAAATGGGCTTCTGCCCAGGCCCTCAGCGCCACTTGAAAGTCCTCCTTTCTGGAGGCCCCTTGGGTGGGTACCCTCAATGCCCTGCAGAATCCTCTTAGTTGTTTGACCGTATATGCATCCAACTGGACTAGGTCAAAGTCCCCTGTCTGAGACCCAGTTAGAGACATGTTGAGTGAGGATTTAGGCCCGTATTTATACTTCGTTTGCGCCGAATTTGCGTCGTTTTTTTCGACGCAAATTCGGCGCAAAACTAACGCCATATTTATACTTTGGCGTTAGACGCGTCTAGCGCCAAAGTATGGGCAAATAGCGTCATTTTTTTGCGTGAACGCCTTCCTTGCGTTAATGAGATGCAAGGAAGGCGTTCCCGTCTAAAAAAATGACGGCGACGCAAATGCGTCGTATTTATACTCCCGGGCAAAAATCACGCCCGGGAGTGGGCGGGGCAAAAAACCCCGCATTTGCGCCACTTTTTAACGCCTGCTCAGGGCAGGCGTTAAGGGGCCTGTGGGCTCAAAATGAGCCCACAGGTGCCCTCCCATGCCCCCAGGGACCCCCCCTGCCACCCTTGCCCACCCCAGGAGGACCCCCAAGGATGGAGGGACCCACCCCAGGGACATTCAGGTAAGTTCAGGTAAGTATAATTTTTTATTTGTTATATTTTTTTTTGGTGGCATAGGGGGGCCTTATTTGTGCCCCCCTACATGCCACTATGCCCAATGACCATGCCCATGGCCATTGGGCAAGGGGGCATGACTCCTGTCTTTACTAAGACAGGAGTCATTTAAATGGCGTCTGGGCGTCGAAAAAAATGGCGCAAATCGGGTTGAGGCGATTTTTTTGCCTCAACCTGACTCGCCCCATTTTAAGACGCCCTAACGCCATTTTCCCCCTACGCCGGCGCTGCCTGGTGTACGTGGTTTTTTTCCACGCACACCAGGCAGCGCCGGTCTGCTTGCGCCGGCTAACGCCATTCAATAAATACGGCGCCCGCATGGCGCTTCAGAATGGCGTTAGCCGGCGCCAAAATTTTTTACGCTAAACTGCTTTAGCGCAGTTTAGCGTCAAAAAGTATAAATACGGGCCTTAGTTTTTGAAAATTGTCAGGAAACAAATTGGGTTTTCAAAAAGAGATAAAAACCTTCAACTGTGGGTAGGTAGTGAAATACTTAGCTACTGTATGTCACTGCACAAATACAAGTCCTATCCTCACCGCTGATCACCAATGTTAGAAATGGGGTTTTTGGTTGGCAGTCAGGTTACCCCCTGTCCAAGCAAAAGCCCTCACTCTAGTCAGGGTAAGTCACACACAATCCAAGATTATCCTGTGCCCACCCTCTGGTAGCTTGGCACGAGCAGTCAGGCTTACCTTAGAAGGCAATGTGTAAAGTATTTGTGCAATAAATCATACAATACCACCATATAGCACCACAAAAATACACCACACAGTGTTTAGAAAAATATATAATATTTATCAGGATAATTGTAGGTCAAAAAGAATAAAGTTGCAATGGAAAATTGTAGAAATATCACGGAAAAGTGATATAAAGTGTCTTAAAGTCTTTAGAATATAAACAAAGTCTCTTTCAAGCACAAGTACCTGGTTGGGAGTGGAAGAATCTCCTCAGAGGGCCACAAGAGAAGAGATGCGTGGAAAAAGGGTGTGTGCGTCGATTTCTCCCCAGCACACACGGACTTGCGTCGTTATTTTCCACGCAGGGAAGTCGGGCGTCGTTTTCCGGCGCGCGGACAGTCTCTTTCTGTGGGTCGCGGGGATTACCAGATGTCCCGGGTCTGTGCGTGGATTTTCCTGCTTGTTCTCCGGCTGCGCGTCGGTCTGCGGGGCTGCGCATCGAAATTACGATCTCACGGCAGGCGTCGCGTCGATTTCTCCTCTAGACTTCGATCTGCGGGGCTGCGCGTTGAAATTACGATCTCACGGCAGGCGTCGCGTCGATTTCTCCTCTAGAGGTCAGGCGGCGTTGTCCTTGCGAGGCTGTGCGTCAGATCTTCGATCGTCCCAAGAGCGTCGTGTCGATCAGCGTCGGAGTGGGGCGTTTTTCTCGCCGCGAAACAAGCTGTGCGTCGAAATTTTCGGCGCACGGAGCGTCCAAGTAAAAGAGAGAAGTCTTTTTGGTCCTGAGACTTCAAGGAACAGGAGGCAAGCTCTATCCAAGCCCTTGGAGAGCACTTTCACAGCCAGACAAGAGTTCAGCAAGGCAGCAGGCCAACAGTAAGGTAGCAGTCCTTTGTAGAAAGCAGACAGGTGAGTCCTTTGAGCAGCCAGGCAGTTCTTCTTGGCAGGATGTAGGTTCTGGTTCAGGTTTCTTCTCCAGCAAGTGTCTGATGAGGTAGGGCAGAGGCCCTGTTTTATACCCAAATGTGCCTTTGAAGTGGGGGAGACTTCAAAGAGTGGCTAGGAAGTGCACCAGGTCCCCTTTCAGTTCAATCCTGTCTGCCAGGGTCCCAGTAGGGGGTGTGGCAGTCCTTTGTGTGAGGGCAGGCCCTCCACCCTCCCAGCCCAGGAAGACCCATTCAAAATGCAGTTGTATGCAAGTGAGGCTGAGTACCCTGTGTTTGGGGTGTGTCTGAGTGAATGCACAAGGGCCTGTCAACCAAGCCCAGCCAGACGTGGATTGTAAGGCACAGAAGGATTTAAGTGCAAAGAAATGCTCACTTTCTAAAAGTGGCATTTCTAGAATAGTCATATTAAATCCGACTTCACCAGTCAGTAGGATTCTGTATTGCTATTCTGGCCATACTAAATATGACCTTCCTGCTCCTTTCAGATCAGCAGCTGCCACTTCAACAGTGTATGAGGGCAGCCCCAATGTTAGCCTATGAAGGGAGCAGACCTCACAGTAGTGTGAAAACGAATTTAGGAGTTTTACACTACCAGGACATATAACTACACAGGTACATGTCCTTCCTTTTACCTACACAGCACCCTGCCTTAGGGGTTACCTAGGGCACACATTAAGGGTGACTTATATGTAGAAAAAGGGGAGTTCTGGGCTTGGGAAGAACTTTTAAATGCCAAGTCGATGTGGCAGTGAAACTGCACACACAGGCCTTGCAATGGCAGGCCTGAGACAAGGAAAAGGGGCTACTTAAGTGGGTGGCACAACCAGTGCTGCTGGCCCACTAGTAGCATTTAATTTACCATCCCTATGCACATAAAGTGCACCTTACTAGGGACTTATAAGTAAATTAATAGTCCAATCAGGTATGATTCCAGGTTACCATGTTTTAGGGGAGAGAGCATATGCACTTTAGCCCTGGTTAGCAGGGGTAAAGTGCGCAGAGTCTATAAACCAGCAAAAACAGTGTCCAAAAAGTGCAGGGAGGCAGGCAAAAAGTTAGGGGTGACTTCCCTAAGGCTGTCAGGTCTAACAATAAGTCTCTAGTAAGGTGCACTAGAGGTGCCTAGGGCCTGTAAATCAAATGCTACTAGTGGGCCTGCAGCACTGGTTGTGCCACCCACATTAGTAGCCCTGTAAACATGGCTCAGGCCTGCCACTGTAGTGTGTGTGTATGCAGTTTTAAACTGCCAGTTCAACCTGGCAAGTGTACACACTTGCCAGGTCTAAACCTTCCCTTGTTATACATGTAAGGCACCCCTAAATTAGGCCTTAGGTAGCCCCATGGTAGAGTGCAGTGCATGTATAAGGTGGGACATATACTTATGTGTTGTACATGTCCTAACAGTGAAATACTGCCATATTCGGTTTTCACTGTTGCACGGCCTATCTCTCTCATAGGTTAACATGGGGCTGCCTTTAAATATTCTTAAAGTGCAGATTCCCTTTGAGAGCAGATAGAAATATGGAGCTTGGGGTCTCTGAATTCACAATTTAAAAATACATCTTTTAGTGAAGATGGTTTTTAGATTGTTAGTTTGAAAATGCCACTTTTAGAAAGTAGGCATTTTTGTGCTTTAACCATTCTGTGACTCTTTCTGTTTGTGGATTCCCTGTCTGGGTCATACTGACAGTTGGGCTGTTTGTTAGTCTCATCTAGAAAGTGACACAAAAGGAGCTGGGGTGTAGCCTGCATATCCTGATGAGACATCTGGGCTAGAGTGGAGGGACGAGTGGTCACTTACACCTGAATGGACTGCACTTGCCCTCACTCAATGCAGTCTCCAATCCCCTGGTGTGTGTCTGAGGCATGGCCTGGGGAAGGCAAGATCATGTAAACAACAGAGACTTTTCTATGAAGTTGGGCAACTTCAAAGGCAGAAAGGGGTGTAAGCATTGGACCCAAAACCCCAGATTTCTTCAAGATTTGCTTCTGGAACCAAGAGGAAGCTCTGCCAAGAAGAAGAATTGAAGAGCTGAGGAGAAGTGCTGCCCCTGTCTGTGACTGTGCGTTTTTGGGCTATCATGCAGTTGCTGCTTCTGCCTGTAAAAGGGGACAAAGACTGAACTTTGTGGTAGATTCCTGCTTGAGAAGAATCTCCAAGGGCTTGGACTGAGCTTGCCCCCTGTTCTGAAGTCTCAAGGGCATCAAAGACTTTCTCTACCAGCACGTGGACTCTGCTGAGACTCCGGCCCTGCAAAGTGGAACCTAATCCAGTCCCTGGGCCCTTGAAAGGAGAAGCTGGGAGAAAATCAAGAAGATTCAAGGAAACCGACTTCGGACGACTCTGGACTGACGCCGCTGCTGAATCCTGTGACGCCACCTGAAACCACAGCCGTGGTCCTCGCTGGTGGGCAACTAACCCGTAGGCCCTCTGCTGCTGCCTCGCTGAAGTCTGTGACTCTGTGGAAGTCGCAGCACCACGTCAGGATTGCCAGATACCGACTCCGCCGGAAGTGTGTGGATCCAACGCTTCACACCGACGACGCCTCACCTCCACTGCTGCGCAGCAAGGACCCGACACCACTTTGTGATGCCTTTGCTACTTTGCTCCGCAGCACTGGAACCAACGCTGCCTTGGATCCAGCAACGCTGCGATACCCGACTCCATGCACCGGCTTGTTTCCTCATTTTAACAAGGTACAGTACCTGGGGTTCCGTTTGACTCAGTGACTGGTGCCATTAGTGTCAGATTGTTGAGAAAGGCTCCGTCATGATGCCGTGATATCACCAATTCGAAGTATTTGTGTTTCTAAGCGCTATATTGAAGTTTAATCTTTTAAAAATTCATAACTTTGCTTTTGTATGTTGGACATACAAAAGCAAATCCCTATTGGTCTTGTTTTGTTCAGATACATATTGGCTATTTTGCTAACCTGGTGTTGAGTCATTTTGTAGTGTTTTGACTGTATTACTGTGTGTGTTGACACAAATACTTTACATATTGTCTCTGGGTTAAGCCTTTCTGCTTGCGCCAAGCTAACAAGGGGGTGAGCAGGGTTAACCAGATGTGTTTCTCCTTTGCCCTGAATAAAGTGAGGGTTCTTGCTTGGACAGGGGGCAACCAAAAACCCCATTCCTAACATTGCTGAACAAACGGATAGGATTGGACTAGTATTTGTACTTGACATACAATGATTAAGTGTATACTACAATTGTCAGTGCAGACCCTTACATGACCACATACCACTTGTTTTTGTGATTTAGCTTTTTCTCTTTTTGGACTTCCTCTGCTTCAATTTTTTTTACTTTTGAACTTCTCATTGGGAACTCTTTTTTCTGCCTTGGATATTTGCACTTTTGACTTGCCATAATGTCTCAATCTGGAGATGCACCGACTGGAGCTGTTTTGAGTTGAAGAAGCTGGATAGTTTTACAGTTGCCCAACTGAAACATTTCTGTAAGGATCTTGCCTGTCCCATTAGGAACTCCGCCAGGAAGGAAGAGCTGCAAAAGGCACTGAGGGCCTGGGTGACAGTCAAAGAGGTTGGGGGGCACGCAGAGGAGGTTGAGGGTGAGGAGGCGCAACACAGCCATGAGGGTGTAGTAGAAGTACCTGCCTGTACTGCCTGGCAGGAGGATCTCCAGTGCGGGTAGCAGGGTGTCCTATGAGGGTCTGACTCCTGAAGAGTTGCAAGACAGACAAGCAGAGAGGGTACACCGATTTGAGTTGGAGAAACTCAAAATGAAGATGGAGGGGAGGAGGCTGGCCATTGAGGAGAAGAAGATGCGGCTGGCTCATGAGCTTAGTTTAAGGGAACTAGGTCAGAGGAGCCACTCTAGTAGAGATGGTGGCAGCAGTACTGCAGTGCAGCCTCAAAGGAGGGTGCACATTCCCCAAGAACTAGTTAAGGATTCTAAAAGGGAGGATTATATCTACTTGTGGGTTAAGGAGTATGAGTCTGCTCTCCACACAAACATGGTCCCTGAGGTACATTGGGGGGTGGGTCTGTGGAAGTACTTTGAGGTAGAAGGGGATCCTCAGGGACTCATCTACACTATCATGAAGAACACCCTATTCACAAGGTATAGTCTCACCTAAGAGCAGTATAAGACAAGTTTAAGTCCTACCAGAAGAAGGAATCCCAAACATGGTTAGAATGTGTTGACTCTTTTTGCACATCACTGGATGGCTGGGTGAAGATCAGTAAGGTAGCAACTTATGAGGTGCTTTACAACTTAATTGCTTGGGAGCACTTGACAGTCTTTGTTTTCCAGAGCTGCACCAGCACCTGATTGACAGCAAGCTGTCTGACCCCAGGAGCTTGCACAGGAAGCGGACTGTTGGGAGAGCACCAGGTTCCAAAAGAGTTATGGGGGAGACTACGCCAAGGGTTGGCAGGGTCACTCTCAGAAGAAGTAAAGGGGGTAACGGTAAACATGGGGAGTTCTCTAAAGGGCCCAACCTACTTCCCAGTGTGAGGATTCCCAGCCCCCAGTTGAAAAGAAGTCATGGTGTTCTAAAGTAAAACATGCAAAGGGGGGGGGTCCCCGCAAGTGTTACGCATGTGACCAGGTGGGTCATGTGAGGGGAGATCCCAAATGTCCCAAGTGGACACCAGCTCCCACTGGATCTCAGTCACAGGGATTGGCCACTGTAGCGCTTGGGGAGGAGTTGGTTCCATGTGGGTGCGAGCTGAGATGACCCTTGTCTCACTAGGGAACAGTGAGATGGCCCAGAGAACCCTTGTGTTTGAAAACACTAAAAAGTACAGGCAGTGGGTGACCATCAAAGGAAAGAGTGTGGAGGCTCTGAGAGACACGGGAGCCAGTGTGACTACTGTGAGAAGTCACCTGGTGTCTGAAGAGCAGATAGATCCCATTGTACTTCACCAAGTAGTTGCGGTAGACAACTCAGAGCACCTGTGCAGAGTGGCACAGGTTCCCTTTGAATGGGGGTGTCTCAGGTGCCTTGAGAGTAGCTGTGAGTACAACAATGCCTGTAGATTTTCTGCTCAGCAATGACCGGGAGGATTCACCTTTGAAGGAGGTGGAACATAGGTCTCAGTTGGAGATGCTAGTCTTGCCTGGGTGGGTGGGTGTGTATGTCCACATGATCAATGGCAGCCCGTCAGGGTGATCAGGAGACCCTGGGGCCTGAAAAAGTGGCCCCTGTGTCTGCCAGAAGGAGGAAGGGCAAGTGGTGTGGGAAACCTGCCACAGAAGTTCCCACTGTCCGGGAGGAGGCTGAACCTGAGGGGTATGCCCCGTAACCTACAGGGGAACAGGTGGCTGAACTGGGAGAGGTCCCTGAGCTGACTCAGTGGCAGCAGGAATGGGGACCTACAAGGGGAGCATTCTGTGAGGCACAGAAAGTATGCCCTACTCTGGAGGGTTTGCGGCAGCAGGCTGCAGACCAGGCATCTGGCAAGGAGTCTGGATCACATGTGATCTACTGGGAGGATGGCTTTCCTATACAGTGAGCCTAAGGTTGCTGAGCCTGGGTCAGCCCGGGTGCTGGTGGTACCCCAGTGCTTCAGAGCCTTCCTATTGGGTCTAGCTCATGATGTACCTTTAGCTGTACATTTGGGGCAGGACAAGACCTTTGAACGGCTTGTCACCCACTTTTACTAGCCCCAAATGTGCAAGCACTCATATGAACATTGTAGTTCTTGCCAAGCTTGTCAGGCAAGTGGCAAGAGTGGGGAAAATGTAAGGCTCCACTCCAACCTTTTCCTGTGGTCAGCACCCCCTTTGAAAGGGTTGGTATTGACATTGTGGGGCCTCTGGATCCCAAGACAGTTGTGGGCAACAGGTTCATCCTTCTCTTGGTGGACATTGCCACCAGGTACCCAGAAGCCATTCCTTAAAGGTCAATCACCTCCTCTGTGGTGGGATGTGAACTGATGGGGGTTTTTACCCACATGGGGTTTTCAAAGGAAGTGGTTTCCGATAGGAGTAGCAACTTCATAACTACGTATATGAAGGCTCTGTGGAGGGAGTGTGGGCAACCTACAAGTTTACCACTCCTTACCATCCCCAGGGAAACAGTCTGTATTAGAAATGGGGTTTTTGGTTGGCAGTCAGGTTACCCCCTGTTGAAGCAAGGACCCTCACTCTAGTCAGGGTAAGTCACACACAATCCAAATTATCCTGAGCCCACCCTCTGGTAGCTTGGCACTGAGCAGTCAGGCTTAACTTAGAAGGTAATGTGTAAAGTATTTGTGCAATAAATCATACAATAACACCATATAGCACCACAAAAATACACCACACAGTGTTTTGATAAATATATAATATTTATCTGGATATTGGCAGGTCAAAACAATCAAAGATGCAATAAGAAAATGTAAAGGTACCACTGAAAAGTGATATAAAGGTGGTCATTACAACTCTGGCGGACGTTGTTAAAGCGGCGGTAAGACCGCCAACAGGCCGGCGGTAAAAAAATTGCAATTACGACCGTGGCGGAAAACGCCAACAAAGACAGCCACTTTAACATTCCGACCACCACAGCGGTCCAAACAAACAGCACGGCGGTCACCGCCAACAGACAGGCGGGAGACAATGTACCGCCCACACTATTATGACAGGCCAATCCGCCACCTTTTCCAGGGCGGATTCACCACGGATAAAAACACGGCGGAAACAGGAATTCCGAAGGGAAAACGCTCACCTCTACACACCCCACGAGGAACGAGGACACCATTGAACCGGAACTCCAAATTCTACCTTCAATAGTCTTCCTGCTCCTCAACCAGCAGCACGAACGCCGGCGGTGAAGACCACGGTGAGTACTGCACCTACGACACAGGGGAGGGGGGAGGCAAAACACAGGGACACACACAAGCAAAACACCCACCCCCACCCGCACCCACTACAACACACACACTAATACATGTTGATACATTACAGTTACACCTCCCAAACCCCCCTGAAGAATGCAAAGACAAAAGGAAATGAGTGTAACCATTGTAATCTATTAAAATCCAGTACTCAAAAATATATATACACTATAAACAAATATATACACCAATAATACAAGTCCAGGTATTGCACCATTTATAGTCCGTGGACCACTGGGCCCAAAATGCATGGGCGAGGCCCACACTCAATACCCGATCAAAACAGAGAGAACACTGCAGGGGCATCAGATAGAAATACACCAGGCACCTCAGGGGGAAGGGAAGGGTGGCACCTCAGCCGGATGAGTGCACGAGGGGGGTTCAATGCCCACTGTTCAATCCTGGGGAGTGCAAAGCCATAGTCTCTCAAGTCTCTACAGTAGGTGGGTTGCCCACTGTTCAATCCTGGGGAGTGCAAAGCCACAGTCTCTCAAGTCTCTACAGTGGGTGGGTTGCACACTGCCATATTCTGGGGAGTGCAAAGCCACAGTCTCTCAAGTGGATAACAGTCTCCACTGGTTCTGGAACAGGACTGGTGCCCAGAGTGCTTCATCCTGTGAAGGACAGAGGTAGTGAATGGATCTCTCCACTGGCTCTGGAGGGGGACTGGTGCCCAGAGTGCTTCATCCTGTGAAGGACAGAGGTAGTGGATGGATCTCTCCACTGGTTCTGGAGGGGGACTGGTGCCCAGAGTGCATCACTCACCCGTGACGGACCCAGTTGCATCAGTGCCCCTGCTGCACATGGGCTAGATGTGCTTGAGTTGGCGGTGCCCGGCCCAGCGGTGCTTGAGTTGGCGGTGCCCTGTGCAGCGGTGCTTGAGTTGGTGGTGCCCGGCACAGCGGTGCTTGAGTTGGCGGTGCCCAGCCCAGCGGTGCTTGAGTTGGCGGTGCCCTGTGCAGCTGTGCTTGAGTTGGCGGTGCCCGGCCCAGCGGTGCTTGAGTTGGCGGTGCCCTGTGCAGCGATGCTTGAGTTGCCGTTGCCCTGTGCAGCGGTGCTTGAGTTGGCGGTGCCCTGTGCAGCAATGCTTGATTTGGCGGTGCCCTGTGCAGCGGTGCTTGAGTTGGCGGTGCCCTGTGCAGCGGTGCTTGAGTTGGCGGTGCCCTGTGCAGTGGTGCTTGAGTTGGCGGTGCCCTGTTCAGAGTTGCTAGAGTTGGCGGTGCCCGACCCAGCGGTGCCTGTGCTGGCGGTCCTTCGTGCCCAGCGGTGCTTGTGCTGGCGGTCTTTCATGGCCCAGTGGTGCTTGTGCTGGCGGTCCTTCATGGCCCAGCGGTGCTTGTGCTGGCGGTCCTTCATGGCCCAGTGGTGCTTGTGCTGGAGGTCCTTCATGGCCCAGCGGGGCTTGTGCTGGCGGTCCTTCATGGCCCAGCAGGGCTTGTGCTGGCGGTAGCCTCCTGGGCAGCTGGGCTGGGGCTGGCGGTGGCCTCCTGGGCAGCTGGGCTGGGGCTGGCGGGACCCTCCTGGGCAGCTGGGCTGGGGCTGGGGCTGGCGGTGGCCTCCTGGGCAGCTGGGCTGGGGCTGGCGGTGGCCTCCTGGGAAGCTGGGCTGGGGCTGGCCTCCTGGGAAGCTGGGCTGGGGCTGGCAGTGGCCTCCTGGGCAGCTGGGCTGGGGCTGGCGGGGCCCTCCTGGGCAGCTGGGCTGGGGCTGGTGGTGGCCTCCTGGGCAGCCTGGCTGGGGCTGGCGGTGGCCTCCTGGGCAGCGGGGATGATGGCGGTCTTCTCCGCCGTGCAGCTCTTCCCAGACTTGCCGAGTTTCTTGTGGCCTTCCCCACCTTGGGAGGTGTAACAGCTGACTCCACACTCCACCGGGACCCCTGGGAGCGGCTTAGGTGGCTGGAGTCTTCCCTCTCTCCCGCCGGGCACTGGCCAACTTCTGATGCTTCACGGGGGAACTGGCTGTGCTGTGGCTCCGTGCCACACTGGCTGTCCTGGTGGCCGGTGCACTCCACATACCTGTGACAACAGGCACCACTGGTCCCGTAGATGTTGTGGCTGAGGTGCTACTTCGGGACCTATGAGATGGACAGGGTGGGGAAGGTGTGGGAAAAAGGTCAAGGCTGGACAGGAAAATTCTTTTGGACACACTGGGACGGGTAGCTGGATGGGGTTTGGGAGTGGAGGAAGAGGTGGTGGTAGTAGGAGGTGTACGTTTGGTGACTTTGGTTGCAGGTGCATGCGCTGGAGGCTGTTGTGAGGTGGATGGCTGTTGGGTGGGTGGGTGCCTGCGTTTGTGTATCTTGGGAGGGGGCGTCACAGACACACTGGGAGAGGACCCAGGGGACGTGTGAATGGTAGTGGGGGTAGTGACTGCACGTGAGCGGGGTGTGCTGGTGGGTATGCTGGTGAGGGACGTAGTGGCTGTAGAGGTAGTGTATGCAGGTGTGAGTGGAGACGAGACTGGGAGGGAGGAGGGAGACGAGGAGGAGGGGGACACAGTGGAGGCAGTGGATGTTGGTGTGTCTGCATGTGTGTGTTGCTTGCGTGAGTGCCTGTGGGATGTGTGGTGCTTATGTTTGCCTGAGCTTCCCTTGTGTGGTGAGGTGTGTGCAGGCTGGTCTGATGGTGTTTTTGGGATAGGCAGAGGTACAGGGGATTGGGTCTGGGTGGAGGAAGTTGGAGGGGGGAGGCTAGAGACGGGGACAATGGCTGCCATCAGTGCTGAAGCCAGAGTTTGAAAAGCTCAGTGAAGGGCTGGCTGACCAGAATGAATGCCCTACAGGAATGCATTAGTTTGTTGCAACTGCTTTTCTACACCCTGGATGGCATTCAAAATGGTAGACTGCCCAACAGTGAGTGACCTGAGGAGGTCAATGGCCTCCTCACTGAGGGCAGCAGGGGTGACTGGGGCAGGGCCTGAGGGGCCTGGGGCGAAGGTGATGCCCACCCTCCTGGGTGAGCGGGCACGGGGCAAAGGCTGAGGGGCTGCTGGGAGGGCGGTTCTGGTAGGGGGGGTGGCGGCTGTACCTGTAGATGCGGGGGGCACAGATGTTGCCGCCACCATAAGGGAGCTCCCATCAGAGGAAGAGTCTGTGTCGCTGGTCTCAGCTCCTGTCCCCGCCGTGGAGCTTCCCTCGCCCTCCGTCCCACTGGTGAATTCTGAGTCCGTAGTCTCGCCCTCAGGGCCATGTGGGATGCAGCTCCCTCGTGCTCCGGTGCCACTGCTCCTCGCCTGATGATGCTAATGCACACAAGAACAGGAAGACCACAAAAAGGGGGCGGAGACAAAAGAAAGACATGTTCAGTGCATGGATTACCGCTACCGTTGGCGGACAAGACAGACACAGAGGCCCCCTGCACTACGCCGCGCTCTTGGTCTCCATAGTGCAATTCCTGGGAATGGAGATGACACAGGGGCATGAATAGCTGTACTTGGCACTCTACAGAGGTGGGCTGGGGGGCCACACGGCCATGCCTTACGGAGGGGCCTAGCCTACGGAACTCGCCCTGGCCTAGGGAAACCCACAGCCCTCCTCCCCCACCCAGACAACTCCACTGCGCGCAAAGTCAGCAGAATGAGAGTGTACTCACCCCCTTGTGTCTGCTGTGATGCCCTCAAGCGCCCATCCAACTCTGGGTAGGCCATCGCCAGGATCCTGAACATCAGGGGGTCATGGTTCGACGGGCACCCCTCCCACGTTGAGAGGCCATCCCCAGCTGAGCCTCCGCCGTCTTCTTGCTCCAGCGGCGAATGTCCTCCCATCTTTTCCGGCAGTGGGTGCTCCGTCTGAGGTAGACCCCCAGGGTCCGGACGTCCTTGGCGATGGCACGCCAAATATCTTTCTTCTGGTGGGCACTGACCTACATGAAATGTACAGGGGAAGAAGAGAAGTCATTACCAACTGCACCGTCAAAGTGAGTGGCCCCCATCCCTACCCTTGCCATGTGGCACATGCACTCACAGTCTTACATGCACGCCTCATTCTCACCCCCCCTATCTTTCATCCGCCCCACTCCACACAGGCATTGCCCATACAGCATGCTCAGAGTGTACTTACCTGTTTGTCTGGAGGACCGTAGAGTAGCGTGTACTGGGGGAGGACCCCATCAACGAGCTTTTCCAACTCCTTTGATGTGAAGGCAGGGGCCCTTTCCCCAGATGCACGAGCCATTGTCTCTTCCAGACTGAGGTCACAGCAGCACTTACAGTGTAGGTCCTGTCCTGTTGAAGATCAGGTATCGAGTGATTGAAGTGATAGAAAATGGCGGTCACGTCCACGGCGGTCACGTCCGCGGCGGTGCATACCATCACCGCTGGCGTACATTTTCATTGGCTCCTGGGACCCATAGGGTCCAATGTTAACCAATGCAGCATTGCGCCGCGGTCTCCAACCGCCTACTGCGACGGTGTACAACGCCAGCGCAGTTACCTCACATCCCGTTGTCCCACTTTAGAGGTCAGGCAGACGCCATTTCAGGGGCCCACATGGCCTCATTTTCAACCGCGTCACACATACCTAGGCCTAGTCTCAACACACATACAGGCCACCTTTTGTGATGATTGGTGTTCTGTGTAAACTGTGGGTACGTACCTCTGAGTTGTTTGACTCTGTGGTCGCTGTTGTCCTTCATAGGCACCGTCCGCTGGGACATGTGAGGAGATGGTGGCATCCTCCGGTGTACCAACCGTTGGTGGACATGTCGACAATGGAGGAGCGACATTTGATAATCACCTACAGGTTTGACCGTGCCACAATCCAGGAACTGTGTACCCAGTTGGAGCCAGACCTGATGTCAGCAATCCGCCATCCCACAGGAATCCCCCCTCAAGTGCAGGTGCTGTCAGTGCTCCATTTCCTTGCAAGTGGCTCTTTTCAAACAACAGTGGCCATGGCATCAGGGATGTCCCAGCCTATGTTTTCCAACATATTGTCCAGAGTGTTGTCTGCCCTTCTGAAACACATGCGGAGCTACATCGTTTTCCCTCAGGTGGAGGATTTGCCTACAGTGAAAGGTGATTTCTAAGCCCTGGGACATATCCCCAACATCATAGGTGCCATTGATGGGACCCATGTGGCTTTGGTCCCCCCCCCACAGGAGTGAACAGGTGTACAGAAACCGGAACAGTTATCATTCTATGAATGTACAGATGGTATGTTTGGCAGACCAGTATATCTCCCATGTGAATGCCATGTTTCCTGGGTCAGTGCATGACGCCTACATCCTGCGGAATAGTAGCATCCCTTATGTGATGGGTCAACTCCAGAGGCACCGTGTGTGGCTATTAGGTGAGCCCCTGGAAGCAAGACAGTGGGAATGGTTGTCTGGGGTTATCCCTACAGGTTAGTTTGTGTCTAACAGTTGTCCCTCGCCATTTGCAGGTGACTCTGGGTACCCCAACCTGTCATGGCTAGTGACCCCAGTGAGGAATCCCAGGACAAGGGCAGAGGAACGCTACAATTAGGCCCATGGGCGAACTAGGAGGGTGATCGAGCGGACCTTCGGCCTCCTGAAGGCCAGGTTCAGGTGCCTCCACATGACAGGTGAATCCCTATTCTACTCACCTAAGAAGGTGTGCCAGATCATCGTGGCCTGCTGTATGCTTCACAACTTGGCTTTGCGACGACAGGTGCCTTTTCTGCAAAAGGATGGTCCAGATGATGGTGTTGTGGCAGCTGTGGAGCCTGTGGACAGTGATGAGGATGAAGCAGAGGAAGAAGACATGCAGAACAGGGACTCAGTGATCCAGCAATATTTCCAGTGAAACACAGGTGAGAATACAATCCTGCCTACTACATGTACTTTTACACTACTACCTCTATCCTGTCTGTCGTTTTCACCCAGTGTATGGTCACTGAGTTGTCACTTCCCCTTACAGTTTCACAGATGTGGGTCCCACTGTGTGTCATCTGCTTAAATTCCTCATGGACTAGAGCTGTGTGACATAGGTATGTTGACATTACTATTTTGTCACTGTAATTGCAAATACACTATTTCGAAATCACAGACAGACTCCAGATCATTTTGTGCTTTAGGTGTGTTTATTTAAATGCAAAATATTGGAGGGGGAAGTTAAATGGTGAGGGGTGATGGCGGAGGAGTGTCCATGGCAGAGTCCAGTCTATTAGTCTCACAGGTGCATTGCCCATATGGGCATAGGAAGTGGAGCTGGGGCAGTTTAATTATGGACAGGGTGACAAAGTGGGACAGTAGGATGACAATCAGGGTGGTCTCATTTCTTGGCGGGAGTCTTGGCATCATTCTCTGTCTTGTTCCTGAATCTCAGGGACCGTTTGCGGGGTGGTTCTCCGTCTGCAGGGGGTGGGGTGCTGCAGCAGGCCCATACCTCCGTCCCCTGGACCGTGTGCCCACTGCCACTGCCCCCAGGTCCCTGTTGTTGTTGGGGTGGTGGGTTATCCTGGGTTCCCTGTAGTGGTGGACACACAGCTGATTGATGTGTCCTGAGGACGGAGGTATGGGCCCGCTGGGTGTGTGCTGTGCTGGTGTTTCCAGAGGGGGGAAGGTCTGTGGTGGCCTGTGCCTGTGTGAGGGGAACTGACGGTCCAGAGGTCCGGCTGGTCATCTAGATCCAGCTGGACAGAGCTGCTGTCATCACTGTGGGCCTCTTCTGTGGGTGGAGTGGACATGTCTGGACCCTCCTGTCTGGTGACGTTGGGTAGGGGTCCTGCAGGGGTGGAAAGGCATGATTATTGCATCTGTGTGTGCCATGTTGTCCAATGGGTGGGTGACCGTGTACCCCAGTGCTGGCATTCCTGTGTGGGAGCTTGTGTGATGATGGTTTAGGGGGGTGTATGGCTATGTGCAGTGTGCATGCTTTGGTGATGGGTGTCCAAGCTTTGTTGTTGCATGCAGGGCTTGGTGTTGGGATGGGTGGTTTGTGATATTGGTACATTTGTGAGGAGTTGGTGTGATGGGGGTGAGGGCGAGGGTGGGGGTATGTGATAGCATGCAGGTAGGTTGGGGGATGTAATAATAAAGCTTTGACTTACCAGAGTCCATTCCTCCAGCTACTCCTGCGAGGCCCTCAGGATGCAGAATCACCAAGACCTGCTCCTCCCATGTTGTTAGTTGTGGGGGAGGAGGTAGGATTCCGCCGCCAATCTGCTGAACCGCCAGGTGGTGTCTTGAGACCACGGAACGCACCTTCCCCCGTAGGTCGTTCCACCTTTTCCTGATGTCCTCCCGATTTCTTGGGTGTTGTCCCACTGCGTTGACCCTGTCCACTATTCTTCGCCATAGCTCTATCTTCCTTGCAATTGAGGTGTGCTGCACCTGTGCTCCGAATAGCTGTGCTCTATCCGGACGATTTCCTCCACCATGACCCTGAGCTCCTCCTCCGAGAACCTGGGGTGTCTTTGCCGTGCCATGGGGTGGTGTAGGTGATGTGTGGGGTGGAGTGTGGTGATATGTAGTGTTTGTTGTGTGAGGTGCGTGGAAGTTGTGTGGGTGATGGTGTTATGTGCCAGTGGATGCTGTTGTACTTGCTGGTGGTGTCTCTCTCTGGCCTTCTTTCTGTATTTTTTTCGTAGGGGGTTGGGGGTGATGTGGGTGTGTGTTTTATATTGTAATGGGTGTGTGGGAGTGGTGTGTGTATGTGTCTCTTGTGTGTGTATTTTGAATCGTCCAATGTGAGGATGTTTTGTACATGTGTGTGTATTTTGAGCGCGGCGGTGTGTACCACCAATGGAATACTGCGGTTGAAAGACCGCCGCGTGGATTCGTGTGTCGTGATAGTGTGGGCGTATTTCTGTTGGTGTGACGGTGGAGGATTTGTTTTCGCCAGTTTATCATTGACCTTTGGTGTGGCGGACTTGTGTGGGTGTCTGAATTTTGGCGGATTCTGAGATGTGGGTCATAATAGCTGTGGCGGAATTCCGCAGCCGCGGCGGTGTGTTGGCGGTCTTCTGCACGGCGGTAAGCGGCTTTTACCGCCAATGTTGTAATGACCCCCAAAGTGTCCTAAGTCTTTTAAAAGCAAACAAAGTATCTTTCAAGCACGAAGTACCTGTTTCACGTGAAAAATCTCCGCAAAGGGCCGCAGAGGAGGAGAAGCGTGGAAATAAAGGGGTGTGCGTCAATTTCTCGGGCCGCACATGGTCGATGCGTCATTTAGTTTCCACGCAGGGATGGTTGTGCGTTGATTCCCGGCACTCAGTCGAGGATCCTCTTCGGGTTGCGGGGTTTTCAGACGCTCTGCGTCATTCCGGTGGGCGATGCGGGGAAGTTTCTCCCTCACGGCGGGTGCTGCGTTGATTTTTCCTCAGAAATTCGGGCGGCGTCGTCCCAGGTCGGCTGTGCGACGATCTGGTGGGCCATGCGTCGAAGTTCCGGTCGCACCACAGGCGCTGCGTCGATCTTTTCTTTGCGAATTTGAGCGTCGTCTTCCCGGTTCAGCGTTCGGTGAATTTCTCAGCGCGGAACAGGCTGTGTGACATTTTTAGCCAGCTGTGCATCCAATTTTTGCCACACAAGGAGTCCAGTTGCAAGAGAGAAGTGTTTTTGGTCCTGAGACTTCAGGGAACAGGAGGCAAGCTCTATCCAAGCCCTTGGAGAGCACTTCTTCACCACAGCCAGGGAGCAGCAAGGCAGCAGGGCAACAGCAAGGCAGCATTCCTTCACAAAAAGTAGTCAGGTGAGACCTTTGGGTAGCCAGGAAGTTCTTCTTGGCAGGATGCAGGCTCTGGTTACAGTTTCTTCTCCAGGAAGTGTCTGAGGTGGTAGGGCAGAGGAACTGTTTTTATACCCAAATGTGCCTTTGAAGTGGGGGAGACTTCAAAGAGTGGCTTAGAAGTGCACCAGGTCCCCTTTCAGTTCAATCCTGTCTGCTAGGGTCCCAGTAGGGGGTGTGGCAGTTCTTTGTGTGAGAGCAGGCCCTCTACCCTCCCAGAAAGACCCATTCAAAATGCAGATGTATGCAAGTGAGGCTGAGTACCCTGTGTTTGGGGTGTGTCTGAGTGAATGCACAAGGAGCTGTCAACTAAACCCAGCCAGACGTTGTGAGAAACTAGGGCTGATTGCAGAGGCCCCATAACTTTTTGCCCCCATTTTCCACTTTATGCTGGTGTTTTCCTGACTCTGATGGTGCCCTGGGTACTGCTAACCAGTCCCAGGGCCTGTGCTCTGTGTAAAATGGATATGCAAATTAGGCTAATTATAATTGGCTAAGTTAACCTACCTATAAGTCCCTAGTATATGGTAGGGCATGTAGGTTTAGGGACCACAGCATAGGTGGTGCACACCTAGGTGCATTGCTGAGGTGCCCAGTGTCATTTTAAAAGCAAGCCTGCCTTGCTGGCTGCTTTTAAATTAAAGTTATATGCAAATTCGACTTTGGAATTAAAGGTACTTCCAAAGTCTTAAACTACCTTATTTTTACATATAAGTCACCCCTAAGGTGTGCCCTATGTGCCCCTAGGGCTGGGTGCCATGTAACTATAAGCAGGGACTTTATAAAAATAGATTTATAAGCCCTGGTGAGGTAAAAACAGCCAAATTCGTTTTTCCCTCATTGAAGTAAATGGCCTTCATAGGCTAGAATGGGCAGACTTTATTTTAAATTTTAAAGTCTCCTTAAATGTTACATACCAAGAATTTGGTATCAAATTGATTGTTATAATAAATCCCACAACTTCCAGTTGTTGGATTTAATATAACTAGTTCAGGTAAAAAGTTTAGACTTTACCTAAAAAGTTGCCAATTTCAGCTCTGCATTGTTTTTGCTGCTGTGCTCTGATTGGCCAGCCTGCAGCAGCTTCAGCCAGGCTACTTTAATGAGGTGTGAAGTGGCCTAGCTTCACACAAAGGAATGTGCTTGGGGGAGAGAATCTCCCCTCAGCAGATGGTGAGGCAGGAAGGGGGAGGGCTGCCAAACTGGTCTTCAAAGGCAGAGAAGGACATTTGCAGCACCCAGCAACACCCCCACATCCTGCAACCCCAGACAGCTAGGTGCCCCCTTGATTAGATTAGGAGAGGGCAGGAGAGGGGTGTGTTTATGATTTTTAGCCACACCAGTGGGTGGGCTCAGCCAGATCTCTCCTCCAAAAATCAGATTCATCCATTTTGGATTTTTAGAGACTGTTGCCTTCTGGGATGGATTTTTGCCACACTTCCCAGGAAGTGGTCATCACAGGGGGACGACCCTGTCCCTGATTGGAGAACCAGGGCCCCCCTGCTTTTCACCCAGGAGCAAGGATAAAACTGGCAGACCTGCACCCACGCCTCAGATCCCCTCCAGAATTCAACAAGAAAGGAACTAAAGAAGAAGAAGGACTGCCCTGCTGGACCCCTGGCCTACACCTGGAACCTGCACTCAGAAGGACTGCACCAGCTGCACACTTGGGCTTCACCACAAGAAGGACTTTGCCTGGCTTCAACTGGTTCAAGGAGGGACTCCCTGTTTGCTACAGGTGAAAAATTGCTAACCAGAGTCCCCTGCACCAACTCCTGAAGAAAGCGACCAGCTGACCACTGTCCAGTGGCCAAAAAGGAGTTTGCGCCAGGTGCATTCTGGGAGTTGAAGTCCGCACCCCCCCAAGGACCATCACAGAACTTCTGGACCCTTGGGGTGAGCTGTGGACCCCAAAAGAACCTTAAAAGAACATCTGGGTGAAGCCCCAGAAGTTTGGAAAAGATTGGAGAATTTTTTAAAAAAAGCTCCATAAAGTGACCGACCCGACGCGGAAATTCTAGCCGGCTTGCCTCAACCGCGACCCGGCCTGACTTCGTGGTTCGTCCCGGTAAAGAAAAACATCCAAAAAAGAGACTAAGTCCGAAGGTAAAAAGTTGACCGGGACCTCCCAGCCATCGTATCCGAGAAGGGCTCCACGGACGTCGGATCAAGATCCAGGTTTACCCCGGTCGAAGGATTTTCATCTCGAAAAAACGACTAAGTCCGAAGGTAAAAATCACCACCGAGGAAACCGACTTCGCGTATCCGGACAAGGGCTCCAGGAGGTCGGATTCAACTGGCAGGTTCGTCCCGGGGAAGAAAAACATCAAAAAAGAGACTAAGGCCCTCATTCTGACCTTGGCGGTCGGCGGAGAGGCGGCGGTCGGACCGCGAACAGACCGGCGGTCAAAAAAATGGCATTCTGACCGCGGCGGTCAACGCCGCGATCGACCGCCACTTCCCCACTCCGACAGCCACGGCGGTCATGACCGACGGGCTGGAGTCTGCGCACTCCGGTCCGGCGGTCGACCCAAGACCGCCAACGGTATCATGACCCTGCTTACCGCCGCGGTTTCTGGCGGTCGGGAACCGCCATGTGAACCATGGCGGTAGGCACTATCGGGGCCAGGGAATTCCTTACCTGGCACTGATAGGGGTCTCCCCCACCCCCCACTGCCCCCCTGAGTCCTCCCCCCACACCCTCCACCCCCCTGCCACCCCCCAGAGGTGGTACGAACCCCCTCCCCACCCCCACCCCGACATGCACATACACGCACCCCGACATGCACACACCCCCAACATGCACATATACACACCCCCTACACACACACATACACAACGGGGACACATACCCGCACACATACATGCCGACATGCGCACCCGCCGAACTACACACATTGCCCATAGGCACAGCAGCACTCCCCGCCCGCATGCACGCACTCACACACCCCCTCTACACACTCACACGCACACCCCCATGCACGCACACATCACACAACACCCCCCCACCCCCTCCCCTCACGGACGATCAACTTACCTTGTGCGTTGGTCCTCCGGGAGGCGACAGGAGCCATGGGGAGGTGACCGCCAACAGAAGACCGCCAACAGAAGACCGCCACACAGAAATGTGGGTCGTAATTCTGTGGGCGGTGTTCTGCTGGCGTGGCGGTGGAGGTTGACCAGTCTCCACTTTCCCGCCGACCGCCAGTGTGTCTGCTGGCGGTTTTCCGGCGGAACGCTCCCAGCGGTCGGAATGCGCACAGCGGCATACCGCCGCGGTCGGTGGTCTTCACCGCGGCGGTAACTCGGCGGTCTTGCGAAAAGACCGCCAAGGTCAGAATGACCCCCTAAGTCAGAAGGTAACTTTTTAACCGAGGCCTCCCGCGACTTGTAGCCGAGCAGGGCTCCATCGCGGTCGGCCTGAAAGTTTGACTTTGCCCCGGTCCTGGTGCAACCAGATGACCCGATTGGCGCTTTTTGTTTCTAAGCGCTAGAAAATAATAATACTTTAAAAATTCATATCTCCGGTTCCCCTGAACCGATTTTAATCGTTTTTGTGTCATTTTAAAGATAAAAATATAAGCTATTTTTATAAATTGGTTTTGGATTTTTAAACTGTTTCCTGTGTTTTATTTAATTACTGTTTTGTGATATTTGAATGCTTTACACTTTGTCTCCTAAGTTAAGCCTTGACGCTCGATGCCAAGCTACCAAGGGTAGAGCTGGGATTAATTTACTGAGACCTAACTGTACCTTTATGTAGGTTAGTGGCTTGTTGCTAGGTGTAGGTACCTACCTGCCCTACCAATAACCCATTTTCCAACATAATTGGAAGCAGCGACGGGATCCTGTACTTGTGTTCAATATCACGTTACAGTTTTAGGTAAAACAAATTAAAAATCCTTTAAATTGTCCTAGTGCAAAAATTGTTTTTAATTTTTAATTTGGATTAATTTCAATTATTGAATTTTTGTAATTTTTCTAAATTCTTGTTTCCAATTTTTGCTAAAAGTTTTTGTTGACACAAAACTAGGGAACCATGGAGCTTGATCTGGCTAGCCTACCCACACTGACAGTAGTCCAGCTTAGGGGGTTGTGTATTGAAAGAGGGTTGCCTGCAACCACTGATCTCAGGAAGCAAATCCTGATTAAATCCCTGACAGCATGGGCTGAGGCCCAAGAGCTAGGCACAGAGGAAGCTCCAGAGGGAGAAGAAAAAGGGGAAGATGCTAACTCTAACCACTCAGGGGAGGGAAGGCATCCGAGCCTAAGTGAGGAAGAGGAAGAACGGTCCTCAGTAGATACAGTCACTAGGGGCAGGCCCAAAGCTAGTGGTGGGAAGGGGGTCCTTTCAGGAGGAGAGAACCCATCCATCAGAGAAAGAGAGCTGGAGGCCCAGCTAGCATACATAGCTTTGGAAGCAGAGAAGCTGGCTCTAGAAAAGAAAAAGTGGGCATACAAAGAAAAAAGAGATGGAAGCAGCGATAAAGAAGCTGAGGTGTCCATGGGTGGGGGAGTTTGCCCCAGATTACCCAAGGGGGTGGTTCCTGCTTATGTAGAGGGGGATGACATAGATAAGTGGCTGGAGGCCTTGAGAGGGCACTCCAAATGAGAAGGGTTAGGCCTCAATACTGGGGTTCCCTTTTGTGGGAGTTGGTCCCCAACTCAGGGAGGGATAGGCTTCTGACCTTAAGGGGGGAGAAGGCAGATTCATACCCTAGTATGAAGAGGTGCTTAGCCAAGAAGTTTGGTCTGACCCCAGAGCAATATAGAATGAAGTTCAGGGACACCCAGAAGGTCAGTACCCAGTCTTAGGTTGACTTTGTGGACATTTCACTAAAGACACTAGAGGGCTGGATTATTGGCAACAAAGTAAATACTTATGAGGGCTTATACAATCTGATCATGAGAGAGCACATCCTGACCAATTGTATCCAAGAAAGGTTACGCCAGCATCTAGTGGACTCTAAGCTGACCAACCCTAGAGAGCTAGGGGAGGCAGCTGATGAGTGGTTGAGAACCAGGGTGGTTGTCAAGTCCCAGGGGGGAGACTCCAAGAAGGGGGGGATAGGTCCCCAAAAACCTAAGGAGGGAGGTGGTAAGCCCACCACAGAGACTCCCTCTGTACCCCAGAACCCTAAGAAGGAGGAGAGTAAATCCCACTCTGACCAGCAGAGACAGTTAGAACCAGGGTTAAAAAAGCTCTTGGACAATAGGGCTTGCTTTGACTGTCAGCAGACAGGTCACTTCAGAGGAGATGCAGCCTGTCCAAAGAAGGTGGTTAGCACTGGGCTGTCCAGTGTAGCCATAGAGGAGGATTCCTCAGATGATGAAGTCCTCCTAGCATTGTGCTGGGAGACAGGACCAGATGGTAAGCTGGTGATCCCTGAGGGTGGGAGTAGGCACTTCCACCACATTCAAGTGAATGGGATCCCTACCACTGGCCTGAGAGACACCTGTGCCAGTCACACTATAGTGAGTGACCGGTTAGTGACCCCAGACATGTATGTCCCAGGAAAGACAAAGAAAGTCAGGATAGCCACAGGGGAGGTCCCCTCCAAACCTGTAGCCATAGTGACCCTAGAGAGGGAGGGTATCCTTGACTGGATTAGGGTGGTAGTCAGTGCTGACCTCCCCCTAGATTGAATCCTGGGCAATGACCTCCCAGAGGTGAGTCTGGTCACAGATTGGGTGGTCGCCCAGGGCGCCCCCCCAACCCAAAATCCTGGGGAGTCAGTCCCTACAGTTAGGAGACAGGGGTCCCCAAGAAAAGGAAAGAAGAAAAGGAAGGGTAGGCCACTCTTAAAGAGAGTTCCAGGGAGCCAAGGGCCCTCTGCCCCAGTAGGGGGGGAGCCCAGAGTTGGCACTGGTGAGGCCTCACCTGACCCCAAGGAAGTCCTGAGTAGTCAGGCAGCTGTCCAGATGCAAGGTGTTGCCCCTGCACTGACAGAAGGGAGAGTGGAAGGAGGGTGTCTGCCACAGGAGGTGGTAGCCCCCCACTCTAGACAGCAAGAGGGGTGCCAGGACCCCAAAGATGCCCCTAAAGCAGCTCAGCCACCTGTCAGTGGAGAGCTTAGGGTGTGGTTCTGGGTACTGACAGCTGTCAGTAGCCTCTGCTGGGTGCTAGCCTTCCTGGCAGCACTGTACTTGGCCTGGGAGGCAGACCCCAGGGCCAATAGCAAAGTAGGCCCCCTGACCCTGTTGGTCATGGTGGGGTTGCTCAAGTGTTGGGTGACCTCTTTGGGTAAGCTAGGTGTTGCCCTAGCAAAGTTAGGAGTAGGGGAGGTGGGCACCTCACTACCCAAGTTGGCAGAGAGAGAGGAGGAAGACCCCCCTAAAGGGAAGTTTCAGTTTGAGTTGGGTCCTTTTACTGTTGGGATGGCTTCACTACCGAGAGGGAGTGACCCTGACAGGAGGATATAAGGCAGAGTAGGCCCTGCAAAGGGACAGCCAGTTTTCTTCACTGTCTTCCTCGCCTAACAAGCCAGGAAGACTCTCCCAGGGTTGGGCTGAGTCTCCTGGGCGTGTGGGCTGGGGGGGAGTTGTGTGAGAAACTAGGGCTGATTGCAGAGGCCCCATAACTTTTTGCCCCCATTTTCCACTTTATGCTGGTGTTTTCCTGACTCTGATGGTGCCCTGGGTACTGCTAACCAGTCCCAGGGCCTGTGCTCTGTGTAAAATGGATATGCAAATTAGGCTAATTATAATTGGCTAAGTTAACCTACCTATAAGTCCCTAGTATATGGTAGGGCATGTAGGTTTAGGGACCACAGCATAGGTGGTGCACACCTAGGTGCATTGCTGAGGTGCCCAGTGTCATTTTAAAAGCAAGCCTGCCTTGCTGGCTGCTTTTAAAATAAAGTTATATGCAAATTCGACTTTGGAATTAAAGGTACTTCCAAAGTCTTAAACTACCTTATTTTTACATATAAGTCACCCCTAAGGTGTGCCCTATGTGCCCCTAGGGCTGGGTGCCATGTAACTATAAGCAGGGACTTTATAAAAATAGATTTATAAGCCCTGGTGAGGTAAAAACAGCCAAATTCGTTTTTCCCTCATTGAAGTAAATGGCCTTCATAGGCTAGAATGGGCAGACTTTATTTTAAATTTTAAAGTCTCCTTAAATGTTACATACCAAGAATTTGGTATCAAATTGATTGTTATAATAAATCCCACAACTTCCAGTTGTTGGATTTAATATAACTAGTTCAGGTAAAAAGTTTAGACTTTACCTAAAAAGTTGCCAATTTCAGCTCTGCATTGTTTTTGCTGCTGTGCTCTGATTGGCCAGCCTGCAGCAGCTTCTGCCAGGCTACTTTAATGAGGTGTGAAGTGGCCTGGCTTCACACAAAGGAATGTGCTTGGGGGAGAGAATCTCCCCTCAGCAGATGGTGAGGCAGGAAGGGGGAGGGCTGCCAAACTGGTCTTCAAAGGCAGAGAAGGACATTTGCAGCACCCAGCAACACCCCCACATCCTGCAACCCCAGACAGCTAGGTGCCCCCTTGATTAGATTAGGAGAGGGCAGGAGAGGGGTGTGTTTATGATTGTTAGCCACACGAGTGGGTGGGCTCAGCCAGATCTCTCCTCCAAAAATCAGATTCATCCATTTTGGATTTTTAGAGACTGTTGCCTTCTGGGATGGATTTTTGCCACACTTCCCAGGAAGTGGTCATCACAGGGGGACGACCCTGTCCCTGATTGGAGAACCAGGGCCCCCCTGCTTTTCACCCAGGAGCAAGGATAAAACTGGCAGACCTGCACCCACGCCTCAGATCCCCTCCAGAATTCAACAAGAAAGGAACTAAAGAAGAAGAAGGACTGCCCTGCTGGACCCCTGGCCTACACCTGGAACCTGCACTCAGAAGGACTGCACCAGCTGCACACTTGGGCTTCACCACAAGAAGGACTTTGCCTGGCTTCAACTGGTTCAAGGAGGGACTCCCTGTTTGCTACAGGTGAAAAATTGCTAACCAGAGTCCCCTGCACCAACTCCTGAAGAAAGCGACCAGCTGACCACTGTCCAGTGGCCAAAAAGGAGTTTGCGCCAGGTGCATTCTGGGAGTTGAAGTCCGCACCCCCCAAGGACCATCACAGAACTTCTGGACCCTTGGGGTGAGCTGTGGACCCCAAAAGAACCTTAAAAGAACATCTGGGTGAAGCCCCAGAAGTTTGGAAAAGATTGGAGAATTTTTGAAAAAAAGCTCCATAAAGTGACCGACGCGGAAATTCTAGCCGGCTTGCCTCAACCGCGACCCGGCCTGACTTCGTGGTTCGTCCCGGTAAAGAAAAACATCCAAAAAAGAGACTAAGTCCGAAGGTAAAAAGTTGACTGGGACCTCCCAGCCATCGTATCCGAGAAGGGCTCCACGGACGTCAGATCAAGATCCAGGTTTACCCCGGTCGAAGGATTTTCATCTCGAAAAAACGACTAAGTCCGAAGGTAAAAATCACCACCGAGGAAACCGACTTCGCGTATCCGGACAAGGGCTCCAGGAGGTTGGATTCAACTGGCAGGTTCGTCCCGGGGAAGAAAAACATCAAAAAAGAGACTAAGTCAGAAGGTAACTTTTTAACCGAGGCCTCCCGCGACTTGTAGCCGAGCAGGGCTCCATCGCGGTCGGCCTGAAAGTTTGACTTTGCCCCGGTCCTGGTGCAACCAGATGACCCGATTGGCACTTTTTGTTTCTAAGCGCTAGAAAATAATAATACTTTAGAAATTCATATCTCCGGTTCCCCTGAACCGATTTTAATCGTTTTTGTGTCATTTTAAAGATAAAAATATAAGCTATTTTTATAAATTGGTTTTGGATTTTTAAACTGTTTCCTGTGTTTTATTTAATTACTGTTTTGTGATATTTGAATGCTTTACACTTTGTCTCCTAAGTTAAGCCTTGACGCTCGATGCCAAGCTACCAAGGGTAGAGCTGGGATTAATTTACTGAGACCTAACTGTACCTTTATGTAGGTTAGTGGCTTGTTGCTAGGTGTAGGTACCTACCTGCCCTACCAATAACCCATTTTCCAACATAATTGGAAGCAGCGACGGGATCCTGTACTTGTGTTCAATATCACGTTACAGTTTTAGGTAAAACAAATTAAAAATCCTTTAAATTGTCCTAGTGCAAAAATTGTTTTTAATTTGTAATTTGGATTAATTTCAATTATTGAATTTTTGTAATTTTTCTAAATTCTTGTTTCCAATTTTTGCTAAAAGTTTTTGTTGACACAAAACTAGGGAACCATGGAGCTTGATCTGGCTAGCCTACCCACACTGACAGTAGTCCAGCTTAGGGGGTTGTGTATTGAAAGAGGGTTGCCTATTTAATTACTGTTTTGTGATATTTGAATGCTTTACACTTTGTCTCCTAAGTTAAGCCTTGACGCTCGATGCCAAGCTACCAAGGGTAGAGCTGGGATTAATTTACTGAGACCTAACTGTACCTATGTGGAGGTTAGTGGCTTGTTGCTAGGTGTAGGTACCTACCTGCCCTACCAATAACCCATTTTCCAACAGACGTGGATTGTAAGGCACAGAAAGATTAAAGTGCAGAGAAATGCTCACTTTCTAAAAGTGGTATTTCTAAAATAGTAATATTAAATCCAACTTCACCAGTCAGCAGGCTTTTGTATTACCATTCTGGCCATACTAAATATGACCTTCCTACTCCTTTCAGATCAGCAGCTACCACTCCAACAATGTGTGAGAGCAGCCCCAATGTTAGCCTATGAAGGGAGCATGCCTGACAGTAGTGTAAAAATGATTTTAGGAGTTTTACACTACCAGGACATGTAAACTACACAGGTCCTGCCTTTTACCCACACAGCACCCTGCCCTAGGGGTTACCTAGCGCACACCTTAGGGGTGACTTATATGTAGAGAAAGGGGAGTTTTAGGCTTGGCAAGTACTTTTAAATGCCAGGTCGAAGTGGCAGTAAAACTGCACACACAGGCCTTGCAATGGCAGGCCTGAGACAAGGTTAAGGGGCTATTTAAGTGGGTGGCACAATCAGTGCTGCAGGCCCACTAGAAGCATTTAATCTAGAAGCCCTGGGGACAGACAGTGCACAGTACCAGGGACTTATAAGTAAATTAAATAGTTCAATTGGGTATGATCCAATGTTACCATGTTTAAAGGGAGAGAGCACATGCACTTCAGCACTGGTTAGCAGTGGTAAAGTGCGCAGAGTCTGAAAACGAGCCAAAACAGTGTCCAAAAAGTGGAGGGAGGCAGGCAAAAAGTTAGGGGTGACCGCCCTAAGGGGAACTCTTGAGGTGGTCCATTTCCCTACAGGGGATGGAATTTATGGTGGAGCTTCGTCCGGGGATTGACCACGCCAATGCTAATGGTCTCTCCAGATACTTCTGCCTTAGCGATGAGAGCTCCCAGGAGGCTGGGTAGCTCTCCCCACTTTCAGCTGGGGGGGACACATGTTAGACCTGACAGCCTGTAGGGTCCTACATGTGAACCACATCAAGCCTCATTTTGAGAGAACAGAGGTGACAATGCTCCTAGCAACAGATGATGGGGTGGAGGAAGAGAGTGAACCTCTTCCTGACCTCCTGTCTGCTAAGGAGAAAGATGGATCTGTGGAGGGTGTGAACCTCTCCCCCTCACCGACCCCAGAGCAACAGAGGGAATGTTCCCAGGTGTTGGAATAGTTTGCTTCATTATTTTCCCTGATCCCAGGGGTCACTCATTTGTGTACACATGATGTGGACATTGGGGACAGTCCTCATGTGAAACATAAAGTTTACAGAGTGACTGTCAGAGTCACCAGATCCTCGGGGTCTGTGCACGTTCCCAACACTTCCAACACAAGACAGCTCCAATACTCTGATTAGATTTGTCACAGAGTCTAAGAGAGTCCAAGTGGGGAAAAGGGGATTAGGAAGGGAACAGCTGGGAAGGAGACCTGTAGGAAGCAAAAGGTTAAAACACACAACCTCAAAATTACATCTCATGAAATCAATACTAGGCTATGACTCTAAGCATCGTCATTCTGAAAACATGAACAACCTAAGAATAGACTTAAAATGACTAGGCTTCAAGATGACTGGATACCTGTGAGGGAATCAAGAGAGGTTAAATGACACTTTCAAATTCAAGTACTTTCCTTTGCATGAAAATCAGGAAAACAATCTGAATAAGTTCTGAACCATCATATGAATCCTTTTTTGAGAACACATAACTCTGGCCTTTTGTTCTCTCAAAATGTTGGAACATTAATTGCGCACATTGCAGATTTTCACGTAGGTAGTAAACACCATAGAAGGATTGTGCACCATGAATAACTCCACGTAGATTCAAGGAATAAAATCACGCGACTTGTCAACTTGAGTACTACCAAGTAAATGCTTTAGAATGGTAGCGTACAATGAATAACATGAATTAAGTACTAGGAAAGAATTGTGCATCTTGCCAATTCGAATGCCACCATGTAACTGCTAAGGAATGGTAGCGCACAAGGAATAACATGAATTAAGCACGAGGAAAGAATTGCGCGTCTTGCCGATTCGAATGCCACCATGTAACTGTCAAGGAATGGTAGCGCACAATGAATAACATGAATTAAGCATGAGGAAAGAATCGCACGTCTTGCCGATTCGAATGCCACCATGTAACTTCCAAGGAATGGTAGCAAACAATGAATAACATGAATTAAGCATGAGGAAAGAATCACGCGTCTTGCCGATTCGAATGCCACCATGTAACTACCAAGGAATGGTAGCGCACAATGAATAACATGAATTAAGCACGAGGAAAGAATCGCGCGTCTTGCCGATTCGAATGCCACCATGTGAATGCCAAGAAATGGTAGCGTGCAATGACTACCAAGGGTTAAATCACTAGAGGACGAATCGTGCGTCTTGCCGATTCGAGTAACAGCATGCAAATGTCACAAAACGCCCAAGCGCTCATTCACACGCACAAGAGTAATTTGTTAATCATGCAAGGATTAGGCCCAAGAATTCGAGCAGCCTCGATAACGGAGTCGGGGGCCCAGCCCAACCTCCATCTTACCGCCCTGAACAAGGATCCCCAATGAAGAATGAAGGGCAGAGGTCTGGAAGATCAAAATAGGCCACCGGAACAGGAGCTCAGGAAGTTGCTGCTGCTCTGTACCGGGACCTCTGAATAGTGAGCACATGGAGCTGGGCTGGCTCCCTTTCATAGAGTCTTGGCCCTGCCCACAACCACACAAAGGCATGCTGCAGGGAAAATTTCTAGAAGGCCTTGGAACGGGACCACACCCTGACACACTCTGAAAGCCTGCAGCAATACATTGCAAATGAACAGTATTTATAAGCACCTTAAAAATAAGTCTTCAGGATTGAACTCTGCAATGCAAAAGGTTAAGTAACAACATATCAGCACAATGCATAAATTACGTTATCTTGAGAGTGCTGAGTTTTTGCATTCTAGTCGCCTGTAGAGAGCGCACTGCCCTGGTGTTGACAGTGACAGGTTAGTGCCAACGTAAAAGATGAGGTATCCAAAATGTTAGCTCTTGGGGTTATTGAGTTTTCCAGTAGCCCTGGGCCAGTCCTGTGGTCTTGGTTCCATAAGCTGTTGCTCCTGGTGTAACTTCAGAACTCCAGTTCTGTGTGGATTACCAGGGACTCAATGCGGCCACTAAGACTGATGCTCACCCTATTCCCCGAGCTGATGAGCTCATTGATCGGTTAGGGGCTGCCAAATATCTCAGCACGTTTGGCTTAACGTCTGGATATTGGCAGATTTCTCTGACTGAGAGTGCCAAGGAAAGGTCTGTATTTTCTACCCCAGATGGGCACTACCAGTTTAGGGTGATGCACTTTGGGATGACAACTTCCCTGCCACCTTTCCGAGGCTGGTTAACCAGGTGTTGGTTGGATTGGATGATTTCAGTGCTGCCTACCTCGATTACATTGCTGTGTTCAGCTCCACTTGGGAGGAACACTTGCAGCACCTCTGCAAAGTGTTAGAGGCCCTGCAGAAGGCAGGCCTCAGTATTAAGTCTAGCAAGTGCCAAATAGGGCAGGGCAGGGCTCTGAAGTGTACTTGGGGCACCAGGTAGGGAGTGCCCAGGTGGCACCCATACAACCCAAGATTTACACTATTCTGGCTTGGGAGCCCCTCAAGACCCAGACTGAGGTGAGAGCCTTTTTAGGAGGTTTCTTAAGGGGTATAACACCATTGTTATGCCCTTAACAGAGTTAAACTCCAATACGCAACCAAAGAAAGTGATCTGGACTGAATCTTGCCAGATAGCTGTTGATGCCCTGAATGCAGCAACGTACACGGCACCCATGTGAAAGGCACCTGACTTATCTAAAAAATTTAGTGTGCACACTGATGCTTCAGAGCATGGTGTAGGAGCAGTGTTGTCACAACTAAAGAAAGAGGGCCTATATCGACCTGTAGCCTTCATCAGTAGGAGGTTACTTCCCAGGGAACGTTGGTGGACTACAATTGAGTGTGAAGCTCTTGCTATGGTCTTGCTATGGTCTGGGCCCTGAAGAAGCTAAGACCCTCCTTGTCTGGGACTCACTTCCGGGTTCAGACCGACCACAGGCAGCTCAGATGGTTAATGCAGATGAGGGATGAGAATCCAAAACTTTTGAGGTGGTCCATTTCCCTCCAGGGAATTTACAGTTTAAAAATACATATTTTAGTGATGTTGGTTTTTAGATTGTTAGTTTGAAAATTGCCACTTTTAGAAAGTAGGCATTTTTTTGCTTTAACCATTCTGTGACTCTGCCTGTTTGTGGATTCCCTGTCTGGGTCAGACTGACAGTTGGGCTGTTTGTGAGTCTCCTCTAGACAGTGACACAAAGGGAGCTGGGGTGTAGCCTGCATATCCTGATGAGCCATCTGCGTTAGAGTGAAGGGAGGTGTGGTCACTTACACCTGAAGGGACTGTGCCTGCCCTCACACAATGCAGTCTCCAACCCCCTAGTGTGTGTCTGGGGCCTGGTCTGGGCAAGGCAGGATCCTGTAAACAACAGAGAATTTTCTTTGAAGTTGAGGAACTTCACAGGCAGAAAGGGGTATAAGTATTGGACCCAAAACCTCAGACTTTAGATTTCCTCAAGATTTGCTTCTTGAACCAAGAGGAACCTCTGCTAAGGAGAAGAGCTCAAGAGCTGAGGAGAAGAGCTGCCCCTGTCTGTGACTGTGCTTTGCTGGTCTATCCTGACGTTGCTGCTTCTGCCTGTGAAAGGGGACAAAGACTGGACTTTGCGGTATATTCTTTCTTGAGAAGAATCTCCAAGGGCTTGGACTGAGCTTGCTCCCTGTTCTGAAGTCTGAGGGCCATCAAAGACTTCCTCTGCCAGGACCTAGATTCTCTGCTGAGACTCCTGCCCTGCCATGTGGTGCCTAATCTAGTACCTGGGCCCTTGAGGGGAAGCTGGTGGAAAAGAAGGTCCAAGGAAACCGACTTGGGGCGACTCTGGACTGATGCCGCTGCCGAATCCCGTGATGCCATCTGCAACCGGGGCCATGGTCCTCGCTGGAGTGCGATGACTTCGCAGGTCCGACACCGCTGAAGCCTTGCTAAAGTCCCCGACTCACCTCTACTGCTCCACAGCAAGGACCCAACGCCTCTTCGTGATGCCTCTGTTCCTTTGCTCCACAGCACCAGAACCGATGATGCCTCAGATACAGTGACGCTGCAATCCCCGACTCTGTGCACCGGCTTGTTTCCTCATTTTCACAAGGCACTCTACCTGGGGTCCTTGTGACTCCGAGACCGGCGCAATTCACGTTGGATTGTTGTGAATGACTCCATCATGATGCCGCGATATCACCAATTAGAAGCATTTGTGTTTCTAAGCGCATTATTGAAGTTTAATCTATTAAAAATTCATAACTTTGCTTGTGTATGTTGGATTTTTGTCATTTTGGTATTTTTTTGTTCAGATAAATATTGGCTATTTTTCTAACCTGGTGTTGAGTCATTTTGTAGTGTTTTCACTGTATTACTGTGTGTGTTGATACAAATACTTTACACATTGTCTCTGGTTTAAGCATTTCTGCTCCTGCCAGGCTACCAAGGGGGTGAGCTTGGGTTAACCGGGTGTGTTTCTTATTTGCCCTGATTAGAGTGAGGGTCCTTACTTGGACAGGGTACAACCTGACTACCAACCAAAGACCCCATTTCTAACAATCATCATTAAATTTTACTACACTTTCATCGTTGGCGCATTTTACAAATTAAATTTCTGCCCATTTTGGAAAGTGATCAATGGCACATAAGACAAACTAACAATCGCCATTTTTTTCCTTCAATAGATCCCATAATATCCACCCCTAATTTTTCCAATGCCGTATCTGGATACAGCATAGGACACAATCGAAGCTTTAATAAAACTTGTGACTATTCCGCATCCATACATAAATTACAGTCTCAAAATACATTTTCAATTTCTGCATCAATGCCTGGCCACCAATCATCTTCCATTATTTTTCTCTTTCTTTTTACATTACCCAGATGAGCTTGATGGCCCAACTTGATAATGGATGCTCTCAGTTCCTTAGGCAGAACTGCTGACATCCCCCTCATAACAGTGTCATTCATCACTGTAAGTTGACTGCAAACATACCAGAAATTTCGTCAAGTGTTATTCAAAGGTTTGTTTTCAGGCTAACCTTCTACGACATATTTCTTTACCCTCTCAAGATTAATTTCCTGATTGTATGCTTTAAATCGCTCCTACTCCTACTAAGACAATCTGCTACTTTGGTATTGATTCCTGGGAGATATTGCAGGGTGACCTATAATCTAAACGTTTCAGTGACATTCTCACAATTCTGGGTGTTGCACCAAATAAGCCTGATGACAGCACTTTAAGCAAGGGTTTATGATCACATCATATCTCAACTTCAAAACTGCACACAGAATTTCTAAAATGGACTAAACACCATACGATGGCTAGAATAACATTCTCTTTGACAGATAATCTTTCTTCAGTTGGGGATAAAGCGCTTGATGCAAAACCAACAGTGCATTTCTTCCCATCATGATCTTTTTTTACACAAACCTCACCAATATCTTTATTGCTTGCGTGAGTGGTTAATATACACTTCAGTTTTGGGTTAAAACCTTGTAAACTTCCTGCACCACAAATGCAATTTTTAATATTTTCAATCTTGTTCTCCAATGCTTCTGACCAATTGAATTTGACACTGTAGGAAATACCCTCTTTTTTTCATGGTTACCCCCATTTTCTGTCTGACGTCAGTGTGTTTGACTGTGTTCACTTGGATCCTGCTAACCAGGACCTCAGTGATTATGCTCTCTCTCCTCTAAATGTTGTCACTGCATACTGGTAACCCAGTATTTCAACCGAAATTGGCATTCTGGTGCCCCCTTATAAGTTCCTAGTATATGGTATCTAGGTACCCAGGGCATTGTGGTTCCAGGGGAGCCCTATGGGCTGCAACATTTCCTTTGCCACCCATAGGGCCCCCATGAAAAGACTTCTACAGGACTGCCATTGCAGCCTGTGTGAAAAGGTGTATGCACCCTTTCACTGCCTTTACTGCACCAGGTCATTTATAAGTCACCCCATAGCAGGCCCCCCAGCCCTGAGGGCAGGGTGCAGAGTACCTGTGTGTGAGGGCACTCCTGCTCTAGCAGAGGTGCCCCCATGACCTCCAGGACCATTTTCCTGGACTTCGAGTGTGGGAATGCCATTTTACACTTGTACTCGACATAGGTCACCACTTATGTCCAGCTATATAATGGTAACTCTGAAAATAGGCATGTTTTGTATCAAACATGTTGGAATCATACCCAAATACTTTTGCAAGCATTGGTTGTATGTTTCTATGCACTCTGGATGCACCTTAGAGGACCCCCAGTGTTGCCATTCCAGCCTTCTGAGGTTTTCCAGGCAGCCACAGCTGCTGCCACCTCTCATACAGGTTTCTGCCCTCCTGTTGCTTGAGCAGCTCAAGCCCAGGAAGGCAGAACACATGATTTCCTTTGTGAGAGGGGTTTTACACCCTCTCCCTTTAGAAATAGGTGTTACAGGCTTGGGAGGGGTAGCCTCCTGAAGCCTATAGAAATGCCTTGAAGGGCACAGATGGTGCCCTATTTGCATAATCCAGTCTACACTAGTTCAGGGGCCCCCAGTCCGTGCTCTGAAATGAAACTGGACAAATCAAAGGGGAATGACCACTCCCCTGTCCATCACCATGCCAAGGGTGGTGCTCAAAGCTCCTTCAGAGGGTCCTTGTGTTTTGCCATCTTGGTTTCAAGTTGAAACAAAAAATAGCGGAGCATATAATCCTGTTTTTCTCAATCAAATTATGGTAATCAAGAAGACCATCTGGGAGCTGTGTACATACAGCAAAACCAAGCCTTCTGGAGAGCGACTGGTGAGAGACATAGACAAGGTACGAAGGTGGCTGGGTCTGGGGGGGTGCCAATAATGGGCCACTGGCAAATACCTATGGTTACTTGAAAATAGCACTACAAGCAGAAATCTTTTTTGGGCTCATATCGTTTGGCAACTCTTGGGAGCCTAAGCAACATTGGGTCAGTCACTAGAAGGGGCGCAAGGGGCATAAAGTAATTGAAGTGTCAGACACT
This sequence comes from Pleurodeles waltl, assembly GCF_031143425.1. Lineage (NCBI taxonomy): Eukaryota > Metazoa > Chordata > Amphibia > Caudata > Salamandridae > Pleurodeles > Pleurodeles waltl. Next base: position 110,848,508 of record NC_090440.1, on the reverse strand, counting down.
GGACACTGGACGTGGCCTTCCCTTCTCTGCCTTGCTATATGGACTTTAAGAGTTTCTGTTGACTCTGTAATCCGGTTTGCGGTCTACCTACTAGCATGAAACAGATTACGAGAGACGCAAGCGGTAGGTACGAACAATGGTGAAAATAGCCAAGGGGCCAAAAAGCTAGACATTGACCAAGTCATTGACTCCCGCTACGGGCTGACAGAGATATAGTTTGGAGGCTCTGCCTGCAGAGGGGGTCTGAGAACCTCTATTGTGGTACAAGGTTCACCGCAGCAAGTGCCTTCTCCTTCTTTACCAGTGCTACCAATAGCTCCAGTGCTAACGGTGCCTGCCTCAGGAGAATATGATGAGCCATCAGCATCAAGACAAGCACATTCAGTGAGGATACCAAGAGTATCGGCACCCCCCCTCCATCAGCTTCTACATCAACTATTGCTGTTCCTAGCAACAAATCCCCTGCTGCGTAGGTGGCAAGGTCGCACTTTCAGGAACTGTCTATGTATCCCTTGTTTTCAATCTCCAGCAATACCAAAGTGCCATCAAAAGTACCAGAATGGAAGGAGGACAGAATAGCAGAGCATGAGGAAGCCATATCATCACCCAGAGCAGGGGTTATAGATAATGCTATAATCTCCAATAAGTCAGTAGTGCCAGGTGGGAGATCCATTCTCTAGCCGTGACAGATTCGGTGATACCGAGCATTAACACAAATGAAAATGCCAGCATCCTCCCTTGCACTCTAAATTTCAGCCCTAGTAATCGAAGCACAATATGCAACACTTTCTCAATGGAGGACTGGATGAGGCAGGTTTTAGAGGAACTGGATGCAATAAAGTTATCCCAAGAGGCGGCTCATAAAGAGATAAGTTTACCCAACTAAATACTCATCTAGCCCATCTCTCTACCAACCTAACACAAGTAGAACAGAGAGTCTTGGATCTAGAAGATGCCGACAAACAAGTGGAATTAGCAATACCTTAGATTCAATCAGAATTAGAGGATCTCCAACTAAAGATGGATGAGATGGAAAACAGATCTCGGCATTCAAATCTGAGATTTGTAGGAGTACCAGAAGGGATAGAGGAAGCGTCTACTGTAATCAAGGTGGTCTCTGATCTCATCAGTAACTGTATCCTTCCAGAATAAGCAGAAGCAGATTTTTCAATAATGAGAGCACATAGAGTACCCTTTACGTGCTATGCTAATTCAAAATATCCCCTTACTATATTAGTCAACTTTGGGAACTATAGGATTAAAGAACATATTTTATCACAAGCAATCAAGAAAAAAACCTTTAAATCTGGAGACACTTTTAACTTTTGGGTATTTTCGGACATGTCAGTCAATGCAGCTCATCGATGACGAGAGTTTGTACGACTTATAGATGACTTTAAAGGGCTGGGAGCTCCGGCCGGGATTGTACAACTGTCCAAACTTAAAGTATTGCCCAAGGGTCAAGTGCATGTATTTCAGCGCGTACAGGATGCTAAGAATCTTTTAACATCGTTAAAAACAATGTCTATATGATCAGTGCAGGTAACTGGGGGAAGAGGAGATAAGGTCAGGGGGGAGGAGCTAGAGAAGAGGCGTAAGATGAGTAGAAAGTAGGGGGGTGGGGGGAAGGTAGGGGAAGGAAGTGATGTTTTCTTCTTGAGCAAGCTGTACCACATGAAATACGCCCCCCTTCACTCTGTCCCCCCATGGATTTTTCCGTCCGCTGATCTTGCTGATTGCATGGGGTCAAGCCCTACGAGTGCCTTGCCAGAGCGCTCACTTTTGGGATATGGAGGGCGGGGGGGAGGTGGGTAGGGCGATCGAGAGGGGTTGCGGGGGGGCACGGGGGGCTCGAGTGAGGTAGGGACCAGAGCGGGCAAGGCCCCGGATGCAGTTGGGATGGGTGGGGAGCAGAGGGTGGAAAAAAATAAAAAAATTAAAAAAACACCACCTGGGAGAATGCATTGAATAATTGTATGAAAAAAAGAGAAAAAAAATGAAAAAATTGATACAAAAACACATGGGTGTGAACATTTTCTTAATCATTAACATTTTTAATAATGTTATTTTTTTATTAAAAAGGCATAATATGACTAATCCTGTCCATGATTCCTGAGATCACATAAGAATTATTTTGAAAGTTGGAGAGATTAATGTCCATTCATATAAAATTCCATTTGGCAGTGGAGCCCAGAAGTTCAGTCTTTGTAAGTCCTCAACCAATGGAAATAAGTTTCAGCCCATGCGATGTTTAGCCAACACGTGTTTCATCCTGTAGCAGGACTTTATCAATGCTGATAAGATATCAACATAGAACGAGAAAAATATTTTATAACCTATTGCATAGAGTTAATGGCTTGCAAGTGATTCCTAAAACCAATCAGTGTTTGATAGATTGCCAACCATCAAGATCACCTTACAATCCAGTGTCCTATAATGTGTCTTATACTGAAAATCACACTGTCCAACTTGTGAAAAAAAAGACTTAAAATAGAAAAATACTCCAACATCCTTAGGTTCAAAAAGAATTTCAGAAAAAGAGCCCCTCGGTGATCCCTTATACCTTAAAAACATGCTTTATTGACATTGATATATAAGAGAAAGAATCAGGGTTAAGAGATAGCCATAATGTCCCATATAGTAGGAATTCTAAGTATACCTTATGTTATATTCATAATGAACTCCAAATTCGAAATCCAATAAAATCCACCTCTGTGGGTGTGAAAATAGATGTAAGAGTCTGTGTCTGGTGGTAAGAGTGTCTGTCAGAGTGTCTGTCTTTGTGTGAGAGTGCGTACATCAGTGTTTTAGTGGGTGATTCAGGATGTGCGTGGGACTGTGAGTTGGTGCACCAGGGTGTCATTGGGTGTGTGAGTAGGTGTGTGTGTCTGAGTGTGTGTGTGTGTGTGTGTGTGTTTGTGTGTGTGTGTGTGTGTGTGTGTGTGAGTGCATAACTATCTGAGTGGGAGCGTGAGGGTCTGACTCTGGATGTGAGTGGGTGCGTAAGTGTCTGAGTGGGTGCGTCAGTGGGAGAATCAGTTGAAAGAGAGATAGAAAGAAAGTGAGAGGGAGAGAGATAGAGTTTTTAAGGGTCTGATGTCTGATATACTCAGAATGAGCTATGTGTCTCCAATTTAAAATAATAAAATTTAGTTTTTTTTTTTAATATAATAATTATTTTTTTATTAAAAATAAAAATGGAAATGAGGCTTGCTGGAGTCAAACCCCATGTCTCAGTGTGAAGGTATGTGGCCTTCACATTGAACTATGGGGATTTATTATTTTTTTATCTTTTTTCTAGCCATGTATGGGCTTTCATAATATTTTTGTAAAATAAAAAAAATAAACGCCCTTTAAGGGCTATCTGGCACCGTGGGGAAAGCCTCAAGGGGTCCCCTATGGTCTTTATATACATTTTAAATTATTATTTTATGGGCGATGTGGGACCATGAGGTAGCTTTTTTTAAATGTAATTTTATTTTTAATGCAAAGTTGTTGTGGGCTACCTGGCACTACGGGGGAAGCCTGAAGCCTTCCCTCGCAGTGCCAATGCTTCAGCAAGCACGGAGCTGCTTTGACAGCAGCTCTGTTCTTGCTGGTGCATTTCATCTCTGTGCCCTACACGTGTGTCAAGGACAGAGATGAAATTTCGGAATTTGACAGCGGGACCTGCTTTAAAGGTCCCGTTGTCAAAACCCGAAGTGTTTGCTGTGGCTTGGCTACAGCGCTGCAGCCAAGCCACAGCAAACAGCTATATCCCGGGGGTGGGCACCCTCGGGACATAGCAGGTGCCAGCCCTGGAGAGTGGGGGCCCCCAGGGCCATCAGCATAGCCCCAGGGAGGTGGTTCTTTTTTTTACACTTTGTTCAGAGAGGTGGTGGTCCTCATGGCGTGGGGGGCCGTGGGCCCCCAAGCATAATTTTAAATGGAAGCCCCGGGGAGGTGGTGGTCCTAAGGGCACTTGGGTGCCACAGGCCCACCAGTATTAATTAAATTGTAAGCACCAGGGAGGTGTGCAGTCCCCAGGGCAGCGGGGAGTCCATGGGCCCCACTGCATTGCTAAAAATTGATGCCCTGGGAAGAGGTGGAGGTCCCTGGGGCAAAGTGGGGGCCACAGGCCCCCCATAAATATTACATTAAAAGCCCTGGGGAAGTGGCGGTTCCCAGGGCAGCAGGGGGCCCACAGACCCCCCCCAAATATAAAAAAGAAAAGCTCCAGGGTTGTGGTGGTCCCCACAGTAAATTTTTTATGCCCCCTGGACCTATAAAAAAAAACAAGTACAGGATCCTTGTTTGCAAATCTCGTGAATTTGTGGCAAAAAACATTTTTTTTTAAATGTTTTTTTGCTCTGGGGAGTGGAGGTCCATCTCCGACCACCCCCCGGCCAGTGCTAAAAGGTTAGGGTGTGTCTAACCTGCCCCATTTTATTTTATTTGTACTTTTTTTTCTGGAATTCGGCTCAAGCCGAGTCCCAAGATGACTGACAATGCTTCCTGGTTTGAAGTGTTGGCAGCCAATCAGAGCTATGCATTTCCCTGTATGAGCTTGTCTGTATTTGCGAATACTTTGAGGCCGGAGGTATACAAATTTGAATTTCCCTAAATTTCTCAAAAACTACTACCCGAATATCCAAAAGCGTGATCTGTGTACCGACAGCTAGCTTTCTGCCATATTTGGTGTTATTCAGTCCAGTGGTTCTGCCTGTAATCGTGTGTTAAAATTCCTATGGAAATTATCATGGCAAACGCAACCTTTTTTCAGCCCCCTTTTTCTCGGCCACTGCTTGACAGATCACCCTGAAAATACGCAACAAGAATCACTGTGACACTTTTTTGGGAAAATTTTGTTAAGATTCGCTGAATGGTGCCAAAGATATAGGCAAGTCAAAAAATGCTTTTCCTATGGAAACTAGGTTCTAACTAGAAATACTTAGTGCCCACTATGTATAGATATATATATATATAACTATAAAATGTATTCACTGGAAAATGTAAAGGTTACAGGGATTTTACTGGTAGGCTCACACTGCACATATACAAAACCATAGAAATGCAGCAGTTATAGTTGCCTCAGTTAACTATAGCTTGCACCCCCATAATGCACTGCTTATGACCTCACATATTACATTACTCGTGACATGGTCAGTGGCATCACTGATGACATCACTGATGACATCTCAGATGACATGGCCCTACTGTGTCTTTGCAAAGCCTTGAGACATAGTTAGTGTACAGGGAAGCCATTGCAAATACATGTGCTGGACACTGGTCTTTGCGAGATCCCCAGCCACATACCATGGCTTGTTTAACATCAAACAACTCAGAATAATAAACTCACACTGATGCCAGTGATGGACTTATTATAAAATGTAGCCAGAGACCTCGTTAAAGGTGCCCCTCACAATACCACAGCCCTAACATTGCTGCTGACTGGTCTTAGCCAGCCTGCCATCACCAGACAGAAGTCTTGACTTCTGGGGTTAGAGCCTCTGGTCTCAGGAGCGAAAACACAAAGCCTTTCCTAGTTGGAGGTGTTACACCTCCTCCCCCAGACAGGCACCCTGCACCAGCAGTTAGCTTCAAAGGCCTTATTACCTTTGAAATCTGACCCCCACCTCTGCTGCTAGCAGCAGATGGCCAACCAATGTTTTTCCCCCCCACTTTTAGTGGGAAAACTGGCAGGAAAAACTTAACCAGAGTAGGAGGAGTGGCCACCCCTAGCCTGCAAACTTCCTCATGTGTGACAGGCGAGGTAACCACTCCATTTTATTTTTCTCCATCTTGGATGGCAGGAAAATAGCCTATCAGGATTAGGAATGTGACCCCTTACCACAGGAAGTGGTTAATTTGTGGATTTAGCCACCCTAAGGTAGGTGGCCCATTGGTCACTACAAAGTACTCTCCCTAACACCCACTCAATGCAGTATTTAGTGGACATCCCTAGACTACCGATCAGATTCGATGGACACAAGAAAACCAGCGACAAGAAGATCCAAGGTACAAGAACAGAAGCCCTGCTGCAAAAAGTGCCAAATCTTGCCTACTGCACTCAGGACTCGACAATCGCTGCTGAGGAGTTGACTGGACAACTAAAGGACTCTAAGAAACCCCAGAGCACCTCCAGCCATCTACAAATCTCCAAGAACCTCTCTCTGAGAGAAGGCTTCACTCACCTGCAACCTGCAAGCATGAAACAAGTAAACTCCACTTCTCTGATGAGATGCTGACCAACAAACTGGACATAGCAGACTGAATAAAATTCACCAGACAAAACCTACCAGTGTGCCAAGTTTGGTGGTCAGTGACTTTCAGGGCCCAAGAAGTGCCAATACCTGGGTACTGGACCCCCCCACATCAGACACCCAGAAGGAAAGTCCACTCTGGACTCTCAAAAGCCCAGAAGCAAGCTTCCTCGAGGGACCTCAGGACACCCAAAAACCACCCTCCAGAGTGGGCATGCTGACTCGTAAGCAACCCTCCAAGTGACCTGTGCCTGGCTACAAGACCGTAAGATGCACAACTCCTGTCTGAATTATCCACACTGCACCTGCCCTCCCTGGCCCCTGCATCGACAAACCAGCTGTGCTCTAGAGGTCCTTAACCCCTTGCAACCTCTGCACTCCAAGGGGACCCACAGGACTTCCTTTTAAGTTCAGCTGTGCAGTGTGTTTCCAAGTGGTCCTCTTCTCCGTTGTGCACCAGCTTCAAGACTTTCAGCCGCTACTTCCACTAAACCAGGAACCGCTCAAACTTCTCCGGCTGGCCCACAGGACATCTTGTCAACCGAGAAACAAAAAGTGACACTTGTGAGAGCATTTCCTGATATTATACACACAGAAACAGAGCATTTTCTAAAGTTGGACACTGATTACTCAAAAAGTACCAACCCGATTTTGATGATCTTGGACTTCAAAATCTTATAAAAATAAAGTATTTTTGTAAATTGGTCTTGAGTTATTCTTCTGGGTGTGTGTTAAACATTTATTGATACTGTGAGTACAACAAATGGTTAGCATAGCTCGAATATACGTCTAACATCTTACCCACACTACCACAAAAGCAGAGCATTAGGTGGTCTGCTTTTTAGCTCTGGATACCAAGGTTGGTTTGCTTGGAATCTCTGCACAGTACACATCATTTTTGTTCACTATATAGAGAGCCAGCCTCCTACGTTTGGTGGATCAGTGGTGGAAGGCTACCCTGTTGAAGGCTTTGGGCTAGCAACTGAAGAACACATAATGAAATTCAAGTAAACTAAAAAAATCAAGAGCCAGTCCTGGGTAGAATTTGTAGACTATTCAGTAAAAATGATGGATGGCTGGTTAGAACGTAAAAAAGTACACAATCTTGATGGGCGTTATAATTACTTATGAAAGAAAATATTTTGAGCAACTGTTACAATAAGAAACTAAATCAGTTCCTGGTAGACCTAGGTCCACTTTCTCCTCTAGAGTTGTGGAAGAAGGCAGACCACTGGGTCAAGAGAAGGGTGACCAAAACAACTACTGGTGGGGCAGACCAAAAGGAAGAGGACAAAAAGCCCCCACAAGGGAAAGATGAGAACCAAATAAAATCAAAGAGTCTTCATCGGGTCCCCAAAACCTGTTCAGGAGGGTGGACCCCGAGACTCCTCACAGCCTAAGGGTGGGTAAAAAGGTTGGAACTTTGATCCCAGCAAGACTTGGTGCCATGATCGCAAAAGTATATGGCACCAAACTGGAACCCTGGCTGTAAAAACAAGAAAATTGCCTCTAGTGCACCTGCATTAAATGCAGTTGCCAATCTCCAGATAGAATCACAGTGAACCCACGGAGGAAACATTAGTCGCTGAGGGAGGGGTAGATCTAGCCTGTGCTGCCTGGCCCCCTAACATGCAAAAGTACCGGAAGACCCTTTGATTCATGGGACTAAGGTGGAAGTTTTGAGGGACACAGGGACTAGTGTCACCACCTGGTCCACTCAGATCAGTACCTGTTAGGGAAAACATAACCTGCCACCAGTGCTGACCGTGTCACAAAGTTCACATGGCAATGGTATCTTTTGATTGGGGGGGATTAGTTAGACAAAAAGTTGTAGCTGTGTCCCCATCCATCCTTGTACACTGTCTGCTTTGAAATGACTTGGAGCAATCTCCATGGGATGAAGTAGAAATGAGGACCCATGCATTCATGATTGGACTTCCAGAATGAGATTGTGTCAAGACAAGGGCACAGAGCAAAGTCCAGAGTGAACAAGGGGTGTCGGATCCTTAATTAATGGACCAACCCTCAAAGAGAAAAGGCAAGAAGACTGGGGGACAAGCTTCTAAACAGACCACAAGTCAGAACCCCTCTTCTCAGGAAGAGGACATGTTAACCCCAGAGGGGACTGAGCCTACAGAGCTTGGGACTTATTACCCAGAGCGCGTAGGACCAAGGGGAGCCCTCTAGGGAGGATTTGTGCCAGGGACAAAAAAACCTGTCCCACTCTTGAAAACCTGGGGCGGCAATCTGCGGAGGAAGAAACAAGTAGTGTCAGTGGTGCCCAGAGGGTTTATTGGGAAGATGGACTGTGGTTCTCTGAGGCCAGAGACCTCAAGCCTGGTGCAACCATGAGGGTGGTAGTGCCTCAGCCATACAGAGAATTCCATCTCTCTCTAGCCCATGCATTTCCCTAGCTGGGCATCTGGGCCAAAAAAAAAAAGCTGAAGCATGCTAGTTAATCACTTTTACTGGTCTGGAATGCCCCAGAATGTGAAGGACTATTGTCAGTCCTGTGTCACCTGCCAAATCAGTGACAAGGCATGGGGACACCTGAAGGCCCCCTTAATCCTACTTCCTGTGCCCTTCAAAAGGGCAGGGGTTGACGTTGTTGGCCCCCTTGACCCTCCAACAGCTTCAGGAAACAGGTACATTTTAGTGGTAGTGGATCATACAACTAGGCACTTCGAAGCCATTCCACTTAGGACCATCACTACCCCGGCAGTTGCCAAGGCCCTCCTGGGTATTTTTACAAGGGTGTGTTTTCCTAAGGAGGTAGTATCGGACAGGGGTTCAAAGTTCATGGCTGCATACTTAAAACACATGTAGCAGGAATGTGAAGTGACCTATAAGTTCACTACTCCACTCCACCCACAGACCAATGGACAGGTTGAAAGATTTAACGGCATGATTGGAGGACTCCCTGAAAAATTCAGAAGGAGATGGGATGTTTTACTTCCATGTCTGCTTTTTGCCTACAGGGACGTTCCACAAAAGGGAGTAGGGTTTTCCAGCTTTGAACTTTTGTTTGGGCATCCTGTTAGGGGTCCATTGAGTCTTGTGAGGGAAGGCTGGGAGAGGCCTCTCAGAGAGCCTAAGCAAGTCATTGTGGATTATGTACTTGGCCTTTGTTCCAGGATGGGTTAGTACATAGAGAAAGTAAGCAAAAATCTTCAATCCAGCTGGAGCTCCAGAAGCACTGTTATGACCAACAATCTGCACTGGTAGAGTTCCAACCAGGGCAGAGAGTTTGGGTGTTGGAGCCTGTGGCCCCTAGGGCTTTCCAAGATAAATGGTTGGGGCCCTATTTGAAAGAAAAGGGGATGTCACCTATCTGGTTGAACTTAGTATTTACAAAAATCCCAAGAGGATTATACATGTCAACTGCCTGAAGTCCTATTTTGACAAAGCTGCTATGACTATGCGCATGGTTAGAGATGAGGGATAGGAGGAAGAGAGAGAACTGCTTCCTCATCTCTTCTCCAGTAACCCACAAGATGGTTCTGTGGATGGAGTGTTCTTGTCAGACACCCTCACAGGACAACAGCAGGCTGTTTACAGGCAAGTCCTCAACCAGAATGCTGGTCTATTTTCTCTGACCCCTGGTAGTACTAACTGGTGTCCCCATGATGGGGACATTGAAGACAGCTTGCCTGTCAAAAACAACATTTATAGGCAGGTAGACCATATCAGAGAAAGCTTCCAAGTTGAAGTCAACAAGATGCTGGATGTGGGTGCCATTGAACCCTCTGAGAGCCCCTGGGCTAGCCCAGTAGTTTTAGTGCCCAAACCTCACTTCAAGGGTGAGCAAAAGGAAATGATGTTCTTTGTTGACTAAAGGTGCCTCAACTCAGTAATAAAAACTGATGCACAGCCTATACCAAGAGATCATGAGGTCATAGACAGATTTGGGGCAGCCAAACATCTAAACACCTTTGATCTTATATATAGGTACTGGCAGATTGGCCTGGCTCCTGGAGCAAAAGAGAGACCAGCATTCTCCTCCCCAAGTGGGCACTATCAATTCACTGGTATGCCCTTTGGATTGATGAATGTCCCTACTACCGTATAGAGGTTGAATCAAGTCCTAGCTGGGTTGAAATCCTTTAGTGCAGCATATCTAGATGATATTGCTCTCTACAGCTCTACCTGGAGGATCACCTGATCCAACCGAGATTGGTCCATGAGTACCTAAAAAAGGCAGTCCTCACCACCAAGGCCAGCAAGTGCCAGATAGAGCAGGGAAAGGTAGTATACGTGGGTCATCTGTTAGGTGGAGGCCAGGTTCAGCCACTGCAGCCGAAGATCCATACAATTCTGGCTTGGGAAGGTCCATCCACCCAGACCCAAGTTAGGGCATTCCTTGGGTTGACTGGATACTTTAGGAGGTCTGTGAATGATTAATGCACCATAGTGGACCCCTCACAGAACTTACCTCCAAGAACAATCATAAAAAGATCAACTGAACAGTGAGTTGTCAAAAGGCTTTTGACACTCTGAAGGATGCAATGTGCTCTGCCCCAGTCCTGAAAACTCCAGATTACTCCAGACAGTTTATTGTCCAAACAGATGCCTCTGAACTTGGGATAGGAGCAACCAATGATGAAGGACATGGCCAGCCTGTTGCTTTTATAAGCAGAAGACTACTCCCCAGGGAACAAAAATTGACTGCTATAAAGAAAGAAGCCTTTGCTGTGGTCTGGGCATAGAAGAAGCTGAGGCCATACTTGTTTGGCTTTCATTTCAGAGCTCAGAGGGACCACATACTCACTAACGGTGAAAATCATCACTCTGCTGTTCAGTAAGATAGCATGCTCTAGTAAGAGCAACTAATTCAGCCACTTCACATCTCCACCACATCAGGATTCAAGGAAACGTCCTTTAATGGATCGTCTCATACCTCACCGGCAGAACCCACAGGATCAGTCTCCCATTGTTCACCTCAGAGCTCAAGAAGATCACCTGTGGAGTCCCCAAAGGATCATTCCTCAGCCCAACCCTCTTCAACAACTACATGACCCAACTGGCCATGACCATCAGATCACACAGACTCAACATCATCTCCTACGCCAACAACACACAGCATATCCACTCACTGTCAAAAGATCCCTCCGCCTCAAAAGCTAACTTCCACAGATGCATGATGAATGTAGCGGACTGGATGAAGGACAACTTTCTCCAACTCAACATTGAAAAAACAGAGGTCCTCATCTTTTGGAACAACATCTCGCCAGGAACTGACACATGGTGGCCCACAGAACTCAGCACCCAGCCCCCCCTCCCCCCCCGGCCACAACAGACCATGCCTACAACCTTGGCACCATCCTGGAGCGCAAACTATCCATGAAGAAATAAGTCAACACAGTATTATCAGCATGCTTTCACACCCTTTGCATGCGCCGAAAGATCTTCATGTGGCTTCCAGCAGACACTAGAAGGACCATCACGCAGGCCCTCATCACCAGCAGACTGGATCATGGATACAGGCTGTTAGAAATGGGGTCTTTGGTTGACAGTCAGGTTACCCACTGTTGAAGCAAGGACCCTCACTCTAGTCAGGGTAAAAGAATCACCCTCAGCTAACCCCTGCTTACCCTCTTGGTGGCTTGGCAGAGCAGTAGGCTTAACTTCAGAGTGCTAGGTGTAAAGTATTTGTACCAACACACATAGTAACTTAATGAAAACACTACAAAGGGACACAACACCAGTTTAGAAAAATAGGAACTATGTATCTAAACAAAACAAGACCAAAACGACAGAAACATACAAGTCAAGTTATGAATTTTTAGAGATTAAACTCAAAAATAGTGCTGAGAAACAAAATAATGCTTCGATGGGTGTTAACACGGTGTCCTGACGGAGTCGTTCCCACCAATCCAACACCAGCGGTGCCAGACACGGAGTCGCGTAGACCCCCAGTTACAGTACCTTTGGTGAAGAGTAAAAACAAGTCGATGCGCGAAGTCAGGGATCACGGCATCTGTGCGAAATGCTGAATCCGCGCACTTCGTGCGGGGCTGCAGCGATGTCGGACCTGCGAAGGTCGTCGTATTCCAACGAAGATCACGGAGTCGGGTGCAAGGGGCGTCACCGGATTCAGCAGCGGCGGTGGTCCGAAGTCGCCCGAAGTCGATTTCCTTGAATTTCCACCAGCTTTTCTTTCGCGGGCCGAGGGACTGGATAGGGCACCACATGTTAGAGCAGGAGTCTCTCCAGAGACTCCAGGTGCTGGCAGAGAGAAGTTTTTGCTGTCCCTGAGACTTCAAACAACAGGAGGAAAGCTCTAAATTAAGCCCTTGGAGATTTCTTCACAAGATGGAAGGCACACAAAGTCCAGTCTTTGCCCTCTTACTCTGGCAGAAGCAGCAACTGCAGGATAGCTCCATGAAGCACAGTCACAGGCAGAGCAGCTCTTCTTCCTCAGCTCTTCAGCTCTTCTCCAGGCAGAGGTTCCTCTTGTATGTGGTTTTGAGTGCCCTTCTTATACCCAATTTCTCCTTTGAAGTTGGCCTACTTCAAAGTAAAGTCTCTTTTGAATGTGAAATCCTGCCTTGCCCATGCCAGGCCCCAGACACTCACCAGGGGGTCGGAGACTGCATTGTGTGAGGACAGGCACAGGCCTTTCAGGTATAAGTGACCCCTCCTCCCCTCCCTCCTAGCACAGATGGCTCATCAGGAAATGCAGACTACACCCCAGCTCCCTTTGTGTCACTGTCTAGTGTGAGGTGCAACCAGCCCAACTGTCAAACTGACCCAGACAGGGAATCCACAAACAGGCAGAGTCACAGAAATGGTATAAGCAAGAAAATGCTCACGTTCTAAAAGTGGCATTTTCAAACACACAATCTTAAAATCAACTTTACTAAAAGATGTATTTTTAAATTGTGAGCTCAGAGACCCCAAACTTCATGTGTCCATCTGCTCCCAAAGGGAATCTACACTTTAATCAGATTTAAAGGTAGCCCCCATGTTAACCTATGAGAGGGACAGGCCTTACAACAGTGAAAAACAAATGTAACAATATTTCACTGTCAGGTCATATAAAACACATTACTATATGTCCCACCTTAACCATACAATGCACCCTGCCCTAGGGGCTACCTAGGGCCTACCTTAGGGGTGCCTTACGTGTACGAAAAGGGAAGGTTTAGGCCTGGCAAGTGGGTACACTAGCCAAGTCAAATTTACAGTTAAAACTGCACACACAGACACTGCAATGGCAGGACTGAGACATGATTACAGAGCTACTTATGTGGGTGGCACAAACAGCGCTGCAGGCCCACTAGTAGCATTTGATTTACAGGCCCTGGCACTTCTAGTGCACTTTACTAGGGACTTACTAGTAAATCAAATAAGCCAATCATGGATACCTAATCAGAAATACAATTTACACAGAGAACATATGCACTTTAGCACTGATTAGCAGTAGTAAAGTGCTCAGAGTTCAAAAGCCAACAGCAACAGGTCAGAAAAATAGGAGGCAGGAGGCAAAAAGATTGAGGATGACCCTGCATAAGCAAAAACGTCCAACACATGCTCTACGTAGGAATCACAACATGCCTCCTGAAGAAACTCCAGACAATACAGAAATCAGCAGCAAGACTCATACTCAACCTCCCCAGAAAGACTCACATCACGCCCGATCCTAAAAAACTACACTGGCTCAGAATTCAGAAGAGATTCCAGTTCAGGATGCTGACCCAGGTCTACAAGGCCGTGCAAACGGAAGGACCAGCATACATCAACAAATGCCTGACTTTTCACCAACTAACAAGACACCCACAATCAGCTTCTCTCTCCCTCACAGACACCCCACTGATCCAACATACCAACAGTGGAGGATGCTCCTTCTTGCACCTGACAGCCAAGGCTTGGAACAACCTCCCCTGCACTTCACGACCACACCATCACTCCATCATTTCAGAACAGAACTAAAGACCTGGGGCCAGATGTAGCAAACGTTTGCGACTCGCAAACGGGCCGATTCGCAATTTGCGACAGTGCAAAATCGGAAATGGGATGCAAAAAGCCCATTTCCGACTCGCAAAAAGCGATGGGACCTGTTTGCGAGTCGCATCCGTTGCGACCCCATTTTGCGACCCGCAAATTGCAAGTCGCAATTTGCGAGTCGCAAACCTTATGCAATTGCAACTCGCAAATTGCGACTAGTCGCAAAAAGCCCAGTTTGCAAGTCGCATTTACCACTAACTCAGAGCAGGTGGTAACCATTACCAAAGTATAAAAGGAGACCCAGAAGGCATCTGGGTCACTCAAGATGGCGGACATATACCTGATAGCAGTGAGGAGGAGAGTCTACGCAGCCCAGCAGAGGAGGAGGAGGGGCCACAGACAGGAGAAGATATATAGAACAAGGCAGACCCTTTTCCAGCAAACTGAAGAGGAGATCTATGATAAATACCGCCTTAGCAGCGCTGGCATTCTAGAATTAATAGATTTACTAAAACCACAGCTAGAACACAAGACTCTGCGTGGCTGCGCCATCCCTACGCATGTGCAAGTACTATGCGCACTGCACCTCTTGGCCTCAGGGAGCTATCAGGGGGTCATTGCCGTGGCAGGTGGGGTATCCCAAAGTGCAGTGTCAAGGTTCCTCAGGGCATTCCTAGATGCCTTAGTAGCGCACAGGTCTCAGTTCATATACTTACCAAGGAATGAGGCAGAAATTAACAGCACGAAGCTGGACTTTTACCGCATTGCCCACTTCCCCCATGTCATTGGATGTGTAGATGGGACACACATTCAAATGTGCCCCCCCGCTAATCTGGAACATATTTTCCGCAACAGAAAGTGTACCCACTCACTCAACATACAGGTTGTTTGTGATGCCCATTACGTCATCACGGACATCGTAGCTAAGTTTCCAGCCAGTACCCATGACATACATTTTTAGACATAGTGGGATACATCAACGCCTGGAACATGGGGAGTTTGGAGACGGATACCTCCTAGGTAGAGCTGCATACACCTTGCAGACATACACACAGGTCACTGTGCACGACTATCTGGACTTACTAACAGTGTACTTTTGTGCCCAACAGGTGACAGTGCATATGCTCTAAGGCCATGGATCATGACTCCATTTTTAACACCCAGCAATGATTCAGAGAGGCAATACAACAGTGCGCATAAGAGGACCAGGAACCTCATAGAGCGCACCTTCGGACTGCTGAAGGCAAGATTCAGATGCCTCCACCACAGTGGAGGCGCCCTCCAATACACCCCCATTACCGCTTTCAAAATTGTGGTCGCATGCGCCATCCTCCACAACATAGCCACCCGACGTGGACTACCTCTCACCCCTGCAGACCCAGATCCTGATGATGAAGAGCAAGAACAACCACATCGCCATCATGGGGATAGGAGTCTAGCTAATCAAGGCAGACTGAGACGGGACCACATTGCAACGCAATATTCTGGACGGTACGTGTCAACTCCCACCATACTCACCTATTAACCATTTGTTATGTGGAACAAAAATAACTTTTATTAATGTCATGAAGAAACTATATTCAAGTTGAAATTGTCCATGGGCAGGAAAATGCCAACCAGTCATGTGGCACATTAACGCCATGTGCCACATGAATCTGTCCTGGCTGTTATCTATGATCTCCTGCCCCTCCTGCCAGCCTGGCTGGTCCCTGCTGCGTCCATGGTGCTGTGCCTACCACTCCTCAGCACCCTAATGTGAGTGGCAGAGACACTGCTCACTGTTGAGCCCTCCTCCCAGGTGTATTTGTTAACTTCCTGGCTGTGATGTCATCATCATGTGCCAGGAAGTGTTTCCAGGGTGTTCTGGTATGCTTTCTGGAGTGTTCTGCTGCATCTGCAAGCAATTTTGAAGGTATTCGCAATTTGCGACACCCACTCGCTAATTGCGAGTTCGTTTTTGCACACTCGCAAACAGCGACCTCGCAAACTGCGGACTCGCACACAGCGTTGCGAGTCCGGCTGCGAGTCGCAAAATCGGATCGCTTTTTTTTCTGGCATTCCAATTTGCGACTCGCATTTTGCGAGTCGCATCAACTCGCAAAATGCGAGTCGCAAATTTTATTTTTCCTACATCTGGCCCCTGGTGTTCAAATGATCATTCCTCCACCAGGCAGCATACAGCTCCAGTGCATCCAGACCCTCATTGGTGTTGAAATGTTTGATTGATTGATTAACTTGTGTAGATAGAACTCCACAAAGCCAGGAGGCTTCAACTATGCCTGGAACTGTAAAGACTGAGTAAAACAACATCAGAAACCCAATTATTTCTCTTTCTCATGGAGCACACTTTCAACATGGAGTGATTATCTTTGCTTGTTAAATCATCCAGTTCATCCCAAGATCTTCTTTGTCAAGTCTACCTATTTATAATATACACTACTTCTTCCTCTAGCTAAGAAATCAAGGATGTGCATCTGCAAAAAAAAAGTGCAAGGCAAAGAAAATACATTTCACATGTTAAAATGAATGCCTACTCATACTAACTTAGCAGGCCACGGTTAAAATGCACTTTTAAACACTTGATTATACTTCCAAGCAACATAGCAGGATAACTGCTACACATGAAAAGTGAATTGATGACTGCATATGCAATGTGCTTAAAAGCAGCATTTCAAAATATAAACATAAAAATGAATGAGGAGTACAATTTTCATGTTAAAGCTAAACATTAAAACTCACATGTGTAAATGAAAATACTAGTTGCTATAGTGAATGACCCTTCAATAATATGTTTTGATGCTTCTTTTTAGATTAATAATGTTAAGGCACACAGAGCATATGATGTTGATTACATTTTCATGTTACTTCTGTAACATGCAGAGGTGCAGTCAAAATTACGCTACTTCAGAATCTATTGGTGAGCTTGGTGGAGATGCCTTAATGTCATGTCTGCAGGTGATGAGGGCTTGGGTTATTGTGCTGTGGTTGCTCAGTGGGAGCTGTTTGCATATTTGTCTGAGCATGTTGAGGATGTGGAAACGCATTGCTGCTACCATGTTGACTTGGTTGGTTATAGAAATCCATCTCTAAATTATAATGCCCAGGTTACTTGTGGCTTTGGTGGGTTGGGAGCTGGAAGTCTGTCAGCGAGCCACAACGCCAAGAATCACACAGAGGTGTGTCTGCTGAACAGTACCACTTTGGATTTGTCCCTATTGAGTGTGAGGCAGCTCCTTTTATCCAGTATTCTATATCAGACAAGCACATGATGTAGTTGGATTGTGTGGTAGGAGTGTCTTCTGAGAGGGAGAAGACAAGTTGCATATCATCTGTGTTTGAGAAAATGCTGATACTGTATGATGGACATTGGTGGTGACTAGGGCTATGAGGACTTTCAAGAGGGTGTAACTCAGGGAGGAGCCCTTTGGAACTCCACAGAAGAGCTTGGTGCCACCAGATTATAAGGTGGTGAGGCTGACCATTGGAGAATGTCCAGTCATGAGGAAGTAGATCCACTGTAAGCGGGTCCCTGGATTCTAGCAAATTGGAGTCTCTGGGTGAGGATGGGGCGGGTCAGGGTGTCAAAGACTTCTGAGAAGTCAAGTAGGATTAGGACTGCCTTGCCTCCCTTGCTAGTGAAGAGGTGTAGGTTGTCAATGGTGTCGATGAGGGTGATCCTGTTGCTGGGGTTGAATCTGAGGGCTGATTGAAAAGGGTCGAGGAGGAGTTTGGTGTATGTTTTTCCAGGGCTTTTGAAGAGTATGGCACGAGAGAAATGAGCCTCTAATTTGCCATGGTCATCGGGTAGGCAGGTCTCTTATGGAGGAGGAGTATGAAGGTATGTTTCCAGGTGTCCAGTAAGGTGGCACTGTAGAGCAAGAGGTTCAATATGGAGGTGGGCAATGACCAAATTAAGTCTAGTCTTTTTAAGAAGATGTAGATTGGGCAGGAGTCTGATGACGCTCTGGATTTGGTGAATCACATGGTGCTGGCAGTTTCTATGGAGGTGATTTTGGACCAGCATATCAGATGGGGGTACTGGCAAGGTGCAGGACACTGTTGTGAGGGTCAAGGGTTGCGTGATCGTTTGGGGGTGAATTTATGGTAGATGGTCTTTGATGAGAACTCCCAAAGTCAGTCTCCATTTTGGGAATGTGAAGTTAACCTGTCTGCCTTTGGTATACATTTGCAGAAATGTGAAAGTGCCGTTTTGTCGAAATAATGACTTCACTATAACATCAGATGACACAGGTCTGCTACAAGATAGGTGATATTTATGTTTCAAGGTTTGACAAGAGACACATAAGATAAACATGTAGTCCGAGTTCACATATTTTCACCTTTCTAATTTAAACTGCTTACTTCCTGAATTATTGGAAAGTCCCCAATAGATTTTGCAATGTAGGCTGAAAGTCAGTGGTGAACCCTATATAGACCCTTTGGATTAACCACTGAATTAGTGAGGTCCTTTGCAACAGGTTATGACTATGGGTAGAGCCAGACTGCCAGAATATCCACTCTTATGCTAAGAGTCGATCCAGTGATGAGAGGAGATAAGCCTAGCTGATTATATGTTCCCTTTCGTTAGAACACTCACCAGGCTGAAGTCAGGTAACTACATGTGATCAACTGTGAACAGGTATGAGGTGCACTGGGCCACAGGAAACTCTAGCTATTCCATGGTCTCATAGTGTAGCACACAGAAGTAGCATTATTGTGGTAGGCTGCTTTAGTCATTCCAAAACTGTTCAATTTTTTTTCTCTTCTAACAACATGCTTTATACTGTTTTAATTATAATCTGTGTGATTATTTCTCATATGCTAAGCAACAGAATGAAACCGTTGACAAAAACACTTTTATATACATAGTATCTTTTCTTCGTTCTTTGCTTGAATGTTCCATTCTAAAGATAAAATTGAGTTTCAATTACCGCTGTGCACCTCAATTGTTAAGGAACTCTTAGAAATCAAAAAACATGGACACCACATCAGCAGGAATGCTCAGTGAGTTGTGTGGGGCTACAATGACCTGGACTTCCTTGCTCAAGCAATGGTGCACAGAATTAATTCTCTGCACCCGTAGCTTGTCAGTCATAACATTGTAGACCTGGGATAAAGCCGAGAATTGGGTGAAGAGTTTGTTGCATAGATCCTGTGAGCAGCTGACAGCAGTGGAGCTTGCGAGGGGACATGTACACTCTTTGATGGTGGTGAAGATCTCTTTGATGTATCTCTTGCTATTCCACATGTGGGATGAAAGGACGAGGATTTTGGCATTTGAAAAGGCTAAGCGTGAGGCATATGTGGTAGGTCCTGAGTGCCAAAGGCACCTTCATTGTTCTAGTTGTTTGCAGTGGTGTTTTGTCAATCGGAGGTCTTCAGGGTACCAGCTATTGTGGGGCGTGGTCCTGCTTTTGGAGCTAGTTTGAAACAAGGCCGGGTAGTCTGCACAGATGGTTATCAATTTATTGAAGTTAGAGATTTTGTGGGTTAGGCTAGATGGGTGTGGGGTGCTGTTGATGAGGAGTTCAGAGTTCCAGCTGTCATCAGAAAGTTTGTTCCATTGCCAGTGGGTGGCTCGGAAGTTGACAGGCTTAGTCTGGTTGTGTATTTAGATGTTGTAAAGAATGACTGAGAATTCAGACCACATGAGCGGGTGGGGGTATCCATAAAGTTGTTGAGGAAGTTGGTGAAGATGGGTTTGAGGAGGTAACCCACTGAGGGTGTGGGACCATTAACTCTTTGGTGAAGCCCAGGATCCTGAGGTCATCTAAAAGGTTGGCAGAATTGGTGTTGGTCTCGTCCTGAAGGTGAAATTTAAGTTCATCGAGCAGGACGAATGCATTGGGCGATGAGATTGGTAAGGCCAGGGCTAAAGTTTGTTCTGTTCCAAAGCGGTCAATAGTCCAGTGCACCACCTATAGTGGTGGTGTTGATGATGTTGATTTTGAATGTAATGTGTTGTACCCATTTGCTCAAGTGGAGGTGCACAGAACTCATTCTCTGCACCTATGGCTTGTGAATCATAACAATGTAGACCTGGGCTAGAGCCCCAGCATATGCAACAATCTTGATTTCCACTGAGAATTGGAATGAGAGTTTGTTGCATAGATCCTGTGAGCAGCTCACATCTCTTTGAATGTAATGGGTTCTACCCAGTTATCTGTGTCAGCTGAGGAGGCAGTGCAGTTGGGTTTAATAACAGTTTAAATGTGACATTTTGCTAAACTAAATCAATGTATCCTAGTTCCCAGAGAAAAGGTTATTTTGAAGACGTGGGTCTGCGATGTACTAGTACCATTTTAAATAATCATTTATACATCGTTTATTTTAAAGATATTCTTACAGAAGAAATTTAGTGCATGACATTGAAAGAACAGATAGCATTGCTATAAAAGTCAACGATCTTGAAAACACGTTTTAACAGATTACAATCATAGATCCCAGTTACCACTTATATTGTTGGAGAACTGCAGTCCTACCTGCAGTCACACAAGCAACTGGCCACTGACAAGTGTAACCAACGTTTTAGCTACTTTGATGTTATGTTTATTCCGCATAAAAATAAATACTGAAAAGGCTCCAAGTGTTCCTTACAGTACATCATGAAAGGTCTCAAAGTAAATGATGCAGGTTGACGAGCCAAGCAATCCGTTCCTGGAAGCATTTCTTCAAACCTGCAAACCCACCGTTGCGTTACAGAACAAGTTTGACGTTTCGTGAAATCACGTGCCACACAAGCATTTGACATCTACCTGAAGATATTAGAATACAATCACATTCCTAGTCAAACTCCATTTGACCTGAAACTGTTTTCCAAGTATCCCAGTGCCTGCATACGGAAGTTTGCAATCGTGCCTCATACTCGCGCACAGAGTAAAAAAGCTCTGCTGATTCAGGACACAGTTTTAATGTACACAAATTAATTTACTCTGAAAGATTGAGTTGGCTTTCTGAAGGAAGAATTAATAAAATAGCATTCAGTTGTCAGACAAAAAGTAATTTATTGTTGATGAATACAATTTGTATGGTATCTATTTTATATATTCAATTTTTAGTCTTAAACTGTGAGACTGAATCATTATCATTACCTTTCTATTACATATTAAGGCCCATATTTACACTTTTTTAGCGCCGCATTTGAGTCATTTTTTGACGCAAAAGCGGCGAAAACTCACAAAATATAATTGTATTTTGTAAATTTGCGCCGCTTTTACGTCAAAAAGCGGGGAAAATGCAGCGCTAAAAAGTATAAATATGGGCCTAAATGTCTTAAAATGCAATAACAGATAACGAAAATACAAAAAGTGTCACAAAGTGAGCCATTAGATGCAAAATCTGCTGCGTAAAAATATTTTTTCCACACAATCGGCTGCATAATTTGGACCTTCTTGTTCATAATTTAACTATCTCTGTAGCATAATTTGGCCCTACACTGCCACAAATTTCCAGTGGCCCTGCACATGCCGTATATTATACAGAAAGGGGCCTTTATTCAGTTCTCATTAAGTTTTTACTTTTGGGGTACGCCCAAATGCAGCACAGATTCAGTGGGCTCTCAATAATGGTTTGTATCAGCCAGGGCATTTTTAGAAGATTACCCTAAATGTTTACATTTGTGACGTAGACAAGCAGTTGTTCATGAAACTGGTACGATAAAACTGAACCACTCAGCCTTTAAAACGTGGTTTCATAGTACTCTCCGGGTGAAGTGGGCTACTCGAGTGTTTCCCCCACATACTGCTGCTGTCACCATCATGGAGCCCTTAACGGATCCTGGGCTCCACACTTTTATAACCGTTCCAAAATGGCCCCAAGACAAATGCATTTTATGACCCCACTTGGAGATCTCGTTGGCAATTTGTAATCCAAGCAATCTAATACAAATATCTGGTGACAATAATGGAATCACCAAGTCCAATAAATACCACCTCTCAGATGTTTACTGTGCTCCGGACATCACACAACCTTCAGATTCGTCTAACTAGTTCTGGACCCGACACTGCTTCATGGGTCTGGGCACCTTAAAGTGCCCTCACCAGGACATGCCATGCAGTGTTAGCAGTTTTTCTCCACCAGTGGAGTGTCTGTCCTTTGGGTAGAACATTGTACAACTGCCTTCCATTTTGCCACAGCTTTGGGTGAATGCCAGTGGAGGTCGAAAGGAGCGATTGCTGGGTGTGTACCAGATTACGTAGATGGCAAGCTGGTGGTTTGGACCTTTTTCCATATTGCCTCTTTGCAAGGAGCAGGCCGTACAGTCCAACCTGGCCCTTTTGCTAATGGACGAATAAACCAAAGCTCCTGCTGTCCACCTCCGCCAGCGGTGAAAGAATCACTGCATCACCGAACCGGAACGACGCAGCCCAGCTCTCCAAGTGGATTTTGCCGCAGCGCCTGTGTTGCGACCGGAACTTCGATGCAGAGCCATACCTTGATCAATGCATTGTCGAGCTGGAACGACGCAGCCCGACTTCCTGCATGAGGAATCGATGCAGCGCCTGCTGTGCAACAGAAACTCCGATGCAACACCACACCGGATCGACACAGCACCTGTGACTTCGTCCTGCACCCCCAGGATTTCCACGAATTGTCCCTGGGAATCAAAAGACCCCGCATCACAATGAGGATCCAAGTCTGCATGCTGGAAATCGACACAAAGGCCTTGCAGCATGTGAAGAATCGACTCATTATCTGTGGGCATCAGGAAATCTGAAGCGCACCTTACTTTTGCCACGCATCTCCTCCTCTGCGGTATTCGTGTGTGTAATTTTAACACATACCAGGTACTTTGTGCACACGAGAGATCTTTGTTGATTTCTAAAGAGTTAAGACTCCTCTTGTCATTGCAAAAGTAATATTTCAACTGGTGCTTATCAAATCTTGATCGTTTTGACCTTCATCTACTCAGATAAATATCTTATATTTTTCTAAACCTGTGTGGTGTATTTTTGTGGTGTTTTCATTATGCTATTGCATGATTTATTGCACAAATATTTTACACATTGCTTTCGAAGTTAAGCCTGACTGCTTACTGCCAAGCTACCAGAGGGTGGGTACAGGATAATTTGGATTGTGTGTGACTTACTGTTAGAAATGGGGTTTTTGGTTGGCAGTCAGGTTGCCCTCTGTCCAAGCAAGAACCCTCACTCTAGTCAGGGTAAGTCACACACAATCCAAAATCAGCCTGTGCTCACCCTCCGGTAGCTTGGCACGAGCAGTCAGGCTTAACTTAGAAGGCAATGTGTAAAGCATTTGTGCAATAAATCATACAACACCATAGCATAACACCACAAAAATACACCACACAGTGTTTAGAAAAATATATAATATTTATCTGGGTATCTTCAGGTCAAAACGATAAAAGTTGCAATACGAATTTGTAAATATATCACTGAAAAGTGATATAAAGTGTCTTAAGTCTTTAGAAAGTAAACAAAGTCTCTTTCAAACACAAAGTACCTGGTTTCTGGTGGAAAATCTCCTCAGAGGGCCACAGGAGAAGAGGTACGTGGAAAACTGGTGTGTGCGTCGATTTCTCCTCAGCACACACGGACTTGCGTCGTTATTTTTCCACGCGGGGAGTCGTGCGTCGTTTTCCGGCACGCGGACAGTCTCTTACTGTGGTTTGCGAGGAGTACCAGATGTCCCGGGTCTGTGCGTGGATTTTCCTGCTTGTTTTCTGGCTGCGCGTCATTCTGCGGGGCTGCGCGTCGAAGTTTCGATCTCACAGCAGGCGTCGCGTTGATTTCTCCTGCGGAGTCGGGCGGCGTTGTCCTTGCGAGGCCGTGCGTCAAAGTTTTGATCTCACGGCAGGCGTCGCGTCGATTTCTCCTGGGAAGTCGGGCGGCGTTGTCCTTGCGAGGGCGTGCGTCAAAGTTTCGGTCGTCCCGAAGGCGTCACGTCGATCAGCGTCGGTGTGCAGCGTTTTTCTTGCCGCGGAACAAGCTGTGCGTCGAAAAGTTCGGCGCACGGAGCGTCCAAGAGGAAGAGAGAAGTCTTTTTGGTCCTGAGACTTCAGGGAACAGGAGGCAAGCTCTATCCAAGCCCTTGGAGAGCACTTTTACAGCCAGACAAGAGTTCAGCAAGGCAGCAGGCCAACAGCAAGGCAGCAGTCCTTTGTAGAAAAGCAGACAGGTGAGTCCTTTGAGCAGCCAGGCAGTCCTTCTTGGTAGGATGTAGTTTCTGGTTCAGGTTTCTTCTCCAGCAAGTGTCTGATGAGGTAGGGCAGAGGCCCTGTTTTATACTAAGTTGTGCCTTTGAAGTGGGGGTGACTTCAAAGAGTGTCTAAGAAATGCACCAAGCCCCCTTTCAGTTCAATCCTGTCTGCCAGAGTCCCAGTAGGGTGTGTGGCAGTCCTTTGTGTGAGGGAAGGCCCTCCACCCTCCCAGCCCAGGAAGACCCATTCAAAATGCAGATGTATGCAAGTGAGGCTGAGTACCCTGTGTCTGAGTGAATGCACAAGGAGCTGTCAACTAAACCTAGCCAGACGTGGATTGAAGGGCACAACAAGGTTTTAGTGCAAAGAAATGCTCACTTTCTAAAAGTGGCATTTCTAGGATAGTAATATTAAATCCGACTTCACCAGTCAGCAGGATTTTATATTACCATTCTGGCCATACTAAATATGACCTTCCTGCTCCTTTCAGATAAGCAGCTGACACTTCAACAATGTATGAGAGCAGCCCCAATGTTAGCCTATGAAGGGAGCAGGCCTCACAGTAGTGTAAAAACGAATTTAGGAGTTTTACACTACCAGGACATATAACCACACAAGTACATGTCCTGCCTTTTACCCACACAGCACCCTGCTCTAGAGGTTACCTAGGGCACACATTAGGGGTGACTTATGTATAGAAAAAGGGGAGTTCTAGGCTTGGCAAGTACCTTTAAATGCCAAGTCGAAGTGGCAGTGAAACTGCACACACAGGCCTTGCAATGGCAGGTCTGAGACAAGGTTAAGGGGCTACTGAGGTGGGTGGCACAACCAGTGCTGCAGGCCCACTAGTAGCATTTAATCTACCTGCCCTAGGCACATGTAGTGCACTCTACCAGGGACTTACAAGTAAATTAAATAGTCAATCATGGATAAACCAATCAGTAGTACAATTTACACAGAGAGCATATGCACTTTAGCACTGGTTAGCAGTGGTAAAGTGCCCAGAGGTCAAAAGCCAACAACAACAGGTCAGAAAAAATAGGAGGAAGGAGGCAAAAAGTTTGGGGATGTCCCTGTCAAAAAGCCAGGTCCAACATGACCCCCTACCAGCCTAAAGCCAGGGGAGAACAATCACTATCCTGATGTACTTCCCTGTTTGAGGCGACAGAACAAGGACCCAGGCCCACAACAGCAGGGGCATGCTCCAGTTCTTCGCCTTCCTGACTCCAATTGGATCCCTCTGTCCATACTCTCAGGGCCCACTAAGCCAACCCATGGGGAACCTTTCTCCTTACCTGCGGATCCCATCTGTGCAGCACCTAACCTTACTTTGCTCACAGATGTATCCCAGGAGCAGGATAGTACCACCATGACCAACACAGTGGTGTTGCCCACTCTACCCCCGGGGTGTGACACTTGTCCCCTCCCCAGGGATAACTCTGTCCACCCGGACAGCAAGCCACAGTGATTACTGACAGCTGCCAGGGATGAGAGCCAGGCCCCAGGCCTCTCAAAGCTCTCCAACCACTGTGGCTGTGGAGAGTGGGGGGCGGTAGCCCCAGGTGCTGGGCACCCTTTAACCACTCTCCCTTCCACCAGGTCAGGGATGACAGCCTGAACCTGGTCCTCCCCTCTGGGGCTCTGTACCCTCCCTCCTGGAGCTGTACCCCCAGAGTCCAACATGGTCAGGGTGCTTACAGAAGTCGCCCTGTACCATTCCTCCACCAGTGCAGGGCTGTTAACCTGCAACTGGCCCTCCAACCTGGGGTCTGTACCTTCAGGTTGGACTAGGGCCTGGGGTGAGGCCTCCCTCCCCCTGCCCTCCCTTCTGGGGTCCAGCACCCTCCAACTAGGAGTGGCCTCCTCAGAAGACAACATGGTAAGGGCACTGTTATCAGTAGCCCCTCCCTCCAGGTCCGGGGGGACACCCTGAACCTGGTCTTCCAGCCCAGGGTCTGTACCCTCAGACTGGATCACTGCCTGGCAAACCAGGACTTTCTGGGAGGCACACCTACCCCCCACCAGGTCAGAGTTTAACCTCTGCACCTGACCATTCAACTCAGAGTCACCACCCTGAAGTTGAACAATTGCCTGGCACGCCAGGACTTCCTGGAGGGCACACTGACCCTCCACCAGGTCAGAGTTTAACCTCTGAGCCTGGTTCCCCAACCCAGGGTAACCACCCTGAGGTTGGGCAATTTGCTGGCACGCCAGGACTTCCTGGGGGGCACACCTACCCCCTACCAGGTCAGAGTTTAACCTCTGAACCTGGTCATCCAACCCAGAGTCAACACCCTGAGGTTGGACAATTGCCTGGCACAGCAGGACTTCTTAGGAGGCACACCTACCTCCCACCAGGTCAGAGTTTAACCTCTGAGCCTGGTTCCCCAACCCAGGGTCACCACCCTGAGGTTGGGCAATTGCCTGGCACGCCAGGACTTTCTGGGGGGCACACCTACCACCCACCAGGTCAGAGTTTAACCTCTGAACCTGGTCATCCAACCCAGAGTCAACACCCTGAGGTTGGACAATTGCCTGGCACAGCAGGACTTCTTGGGAGGCACACCTACCTCCCATCAGGTCAGAGTTAACCTCTGAACCTGGGTATCCAACCCAGAGTCACCACCCTGAGGTTGAATCTTTGCCTGGCATGCCAGGACTTCCTGGGGGGCACTCTCACCCCCCACAGGGGACACACCGCCCCCAAGGGCCACACAAGAGTCTGGTTGGCGCAGGTCTCCCGACCTCTGCCCATCCGGCAGAGTCTGGGTTTCCCCCAAACCAGAAACGGTTTCACCTGGGTCATTCCTGGGGGGCTCTGCTCTCAGAGCTGTCCCCTGACTCTCAAGGTCCTCCACTGGGGTCTGCAACCCCCTCTCAACCCTACGTCTGGACTTCTGCACCCCCTCACTAGGAGGGGTACTGCCAGACACCAGAACTGTTGGGATGCTGGCTACAGTAACCCCCCCAAGTTCTTCTGACACTGCGGGGCTTCCCTCAAAAGGAGGCCCTACGGTACAGGCTAGGCTTCCCTCCTGGTGTTCCCTCATGGAACCCTCTAGGACCTGGGACCTACCTGGGACACTACAATCCTTTCCCACCTCACTCGGTTGGGAACCACCTAGACCACTCCCTTCAGGAGCACCCCCAAATGCCTCTTCAGACTCCCGGGTACTCACCCAGAAGTCTGCCTCCATTGTAAGTTCCCTGGGGTCAGAGAACTCACACTCCACCTGGTGTTGGCGTAGCTCTGGAAAATAAGGACCAGACATATGCTCTCCAGCAATTACATCACTCTGCCCTTCACATGTATTAACCACAGTACCCTTCACCCAACCACCCAGTAACTCAACCTTTGAAAAGCACTCTACCTCACCCTCCTGAGACTGGTGAGACAGTATCTGTCTGTCCCTGATACTCAACCCATACTCTTCTGGGATGTCTCTACACTCTATATCCAGGACGTCCACCAGGGGGGAACCCTTTTCTCTGTCACTCTCTGCTAGAGTCAGTAAAGTGTCCCTCCCCCCAGTAGGAATATGACTCCCTGTGCCAGTTCCCCAATCCTTCTCAGGGACCCTGTGCATAACGGGAACTACCTCATACCCTTGAACCGCCTGGGGTGTGTCAACTCCCTTCTTCAAGTTGGGCACCACATCTCTGGGCTTGTGCCCTTCTTCAGCAGTACCGGATGCAAGATTTTTGCTGCCACCATCTGAACTGGACTCAGCCCTTCCGGCCTCCAATTTCAGCTCTTTACATCTCAGCTCTTGAGCTGCAATCTTTTCTTCTTCCAGGGCTAATAGTCTTTTTGCCTCAACCTCTGCAAGATACTCCTCTAATTGTTGCTCCTGTCGCCTTTGACCTCGGAGCCATTCATCTATTTCTGGGTCACTGTCCTCATCTGAGTAGTCTTCCTCCTCATGTGAGCAGTCTTCCTCCTCATGTGCGTAGTCCTCCTCCTCATCTGAGGGGTACTTAGACGCAAAACTGCGCTAACGCAGTTTTGCGTCAAAAAAATTAGCGCCGGCTAACGCCATTCTGAAGCGCCATGCGGGCGCCGTATTTAAGCAATGATGTTAGCCGGCGTTAGCCGGCGGCGCTGCCTGGTGTGCGTTGAAAAAAACGACGTACACCAGGCAGCGCCGGCGTAGGGGGATATGGAGCTTGGGCGTGAAAAAATGGGGCAAGTCAGGTTGAGGCAAATTTTTCGCCTCAACCCGATTTGTGCAATTTCTTTCGACAGGAGTCATGCCCCCTTGCCCAATGGCCATGCCCAGGGGACTTATGTCCCCTGCGCATGGTCATTGGGCATAGTGGCATATAGGGGGGCACAAATCAGGCCCCCCTATGCCACAAAAAAAAAAAAAAATGACTTACCTGAACTTACCTTAATGTCCCTGGGATGGGTCCCTCCAGCCTTGGGTGTCCTCCTGGGGTGGGCAAGGGTGACAGGGGTGGTCCCTGGGGGCATGGGAGGGCACCTCTGGGCTCCTTCAGAGCCCACAGGTCCCTTAACGCCTGCCTTTTGCAGGCGCTAAAAAACGGCCCAAAAGCGGACGTACGTCATTTTTTTGGACCCGCCCACTCCCGGGCGTGAATTTTGCCCGGGAGTGTAAATACGGCACACATGCCGCGGAGTCACTTTTTTAGACGGGAACGCCTACCTTGCATATAATTAACGCAATGTAGGTGTCCACGCTAAAAAAGGACGCAAACTCCATGGACTTTGGCGCTAGACGCGTCTAACGCCAA
This sequence comes from Pleurodeles waltl, assembly GCF_031143425.1. Lineage (NCBI taxonomy): Eukaryota > Metazoa > Chordata > Amphibia > Caudata > Salamandridae > Pleurodeles > Pleurodeles waltl. The sequence continues at coordinate 110,819,405 of NC_090440.1, read as the reverse complement.
AGTATAAATATGGAGTTACTTTTGCATCGGAATTGCGTAAAAAAAAACAACGCAATTCCGGCGCAAACGGAGTATAAATATGCCCCTTAGTCATTTGGTTTCTTGCTGCCTCTCTCTCTGCCCATCTTTCCTCCCCCCAGACTATGTAGTTATGTAGCATCTCCGCCTTAGTAGATCTCCTTGCTACAGGAAGGCCCCATTTTCTGCAAAGCTTCCTTAGGTCAGCCTTAGTGAGGTGGTCAGTACGAACAAAGAATGAGTAGGTACACAATCCCATTCTGATAAGATCTTACCAGCAAAAACCAAAATCCAAAGTCCAAAATATCAATAGTATATCCAGGAGGACATCAGAGAACCAAAAGCCAAAAAAGATGAAAAATCAAGTTGACCTTCAACTGTGGGTAGGTAGTGAAATACTAGCTACTGTATGTCACTGCACAAACACAAGTCCTATCCTCACCGCTGATCACCAATGTTAGAAATGGGGTTTTTGGTTGGCAGTCAGGTTGCCCTCTGTCCAAGCAAGAACCCTCACTCTAGTCAGGGTAAGTCACACACAATCCAAAATCAGCCTGTGCTCACCCTCCGGTAGCTTGGCACGAGCAGTCAGGCTTAACTTAGAAGGCAATGTGTAAAGCATTTGTGCAATAAATCATACAACACCATAGCATAACACCACAAAAATACACCACACAGTGTTTAGAAAAATATATAATATTTATCTGGGTATCTTCAGGTCAAAACGATCAAAGTTGCAATACGAATTTGTAAAGATATCACTGAAAAGTGATATAAAGTGTCTTAAGTCTTTAGAAAGTAAACAAAGTCTCTTTCAAACACAAAGTACCTGGTTTCTGGTGGAAAATCTCCTCAGAGGGCCACAGGAGAAGAGATACGTGGAAAACTGGTGTGTGCGTTGATTTCTCCTCAGCACACACGGACTTGCGTCGTTATTTTTCCACGCGGGGAGTCGTGCGTCGTTTTCCAGCGCGCGGCAGTCTCTTACTGTGGTTTGCGAGGAGTACCAGATGTCACAAGTCTGTGCGTGGATTTTCCTGCTTGTTTTCCGGCTGCGCGTCGTTCTGCGGGGCTGCGCGTCGAAGTTTCGATCTCACGGCAGGCGTCGCGTCGATTTCTCCTGCGGAGTCAGGCGGCGTTGTCCTTGCGAGGCCGTGCGTCAAAGTTTTGATCTCACGGCAGGCGTTGCGTCGATTTCTCCTGGGAAGTCGGGCGGCGTTGTCCTTGCGAGGCTGTGCGTCAAAGTTTCGGTCGTCCCGAAGGCGTCGCATCGATCAGCGTCGGTGTGCAGCGTTTTTCTTGCCGCGGAACAAGCTGTGCGTCGAAAAGTTCGGCGCACGGAGCGTCCAAGAGGAAGAGAGAAGTCTTTTTGGTCCTGAGACTTCAGGGAACAGGAGGCAAGCTCCATCCAAGCCCTTGGAGAGCACTTTTACAGCCAGACAAGAGTTCAGCAAGGCAGCAGGCCAACAGCAAGGCAGCAGTCCTTTGTAGAAAAGCAGACAGGTGAGTCCTTTGAGCAGCCAGGCAGTCCTTCTTGGTAGGATGTAGTTTCTGGTTCAGGTTTCTCCTCCAGCAAGTGTCTGATGAGGTAGGGCAGAGGCCCTGTTTTATACTAAGTTGTGCCTTTGAAGTGGGGGTGACTTCAAAGAGTGTCTAAGAAATGCACCAAGCCCCCTTTCAGTTCAATCCTGTCTGCCAGAGTCCCAGTAGGGGGTGTGGCAGTCCTTTATGTGAGGGCAGGCCCTCCACCCTCCCAGCCCAGGAAGACCCATTCAAAATGCAGATGTATGCAAGTGAGGCTGAGTACCCTGTGTTTGGGGTGTGTCTGAGTGAATGCACAAGGAGCTGTCAACTAAACCTAGTCAGACGTGGATTGAAGGGCACAACAAGGTTTTAGTGCAAAGAAATGCTCACTTTCTAAAAGTGGCATTTCTAGGATAGTAATATTAAATCCGACTTCACCAGTCAGCAGGATTTTATATTACCATTCTGGCCATACTAAATATGACCTTCCTGCTCCTTTCAGATCAGCAGCTGCCACTTCAACAATGTATGAGAGCAGCCCCAATGTTAGCCTATGAAGGGAGCAGGCCTCACAGTAGTGTAAAAACGAATTTAGGAGTTTTACAGTACCAGGACATATAACCACACAAGTACATGTCCTGCCTTTTACCCACACAGCACCCTGCTCTAGGGGTTACCTAGGGCACACATTAGGGGTGACTTATGTATAGAAAAAGGGGAGTTCTAGGCTTGGCAAGTACCTTTAAATGCCAAGTCGAAGTGGCAGTGAAACTGCACACACAGGCCTTGCAATGGCAGGCCTGAGACAAGGTTAAGGGGCTACTGAGGTGGGTGGCACAACCAGTGCTGCAGGCCCACTAGTAGCATTTAATCTACCTGCCCTAGGCACATGTAGTGCACTCTACCAGGGACGTACAAGTAAATTAAATAGTCAATCATGGATAAACCAATCAGTAGTACAATTTACACAGAGAGCATATGCACTTTAGCACTGGTTAGCAGTGGTAAAGTGCCCAGAGGTCAAAAGCCAACAACAACAGGTCAGAAAAAATAGGAGGAAGGAGGCAAAAAGTTTGGGGATGTCCCTGTCAAAAAGCCAGGTCCAACACTTACCCTGACTAAGATTGTGGTCCCTACTTGGACAAAGGTGTATACCTCTGCTAACCAGAGATCCCATTCCTAACAGGGATTATACTGGTTTTAAAGATATTATTGTATGTATGTTCTTAGTGCCTCTTCTGTACTTCTGTGCTGATGAGCACTGTCATTCTGTGTGCTCGTTTGAAGTAAAATTGTAGTCCTTCTATTTTTTTGTAAAATGTCCTGGTTTTTGGCTTTAAAATTCTGGTCACTGGGATATCGCATGCTGAGTACTGTGCAATACTGTCTTTCAGGAAAGTAGTATGTTTTCAACACCGCCCTCATGTCGGGATTGCAAGTGCCCATTATCACTTCCCCTGACGATCAATCACCAGTAAGAAGCAGAAACACTGCTTTTTATTAATAAAGAGCTGTTTTTGGAATTACAGTCGTGCAGTACCTTCGATTCCGACTGGTACGTATCATGCAGACTGCTGCAGTGTCCTTCTCTATGCGCACGGCACAGACATATGGGAAGTCATTGTAGTCCCTGTAGTCCAAGTGTGACTCCCACAGAGAGGCACTGCTGCCACCTTGTGTCCATATGCATGTAAAGCCGCTCTGAATGGACTCCTGTTCTTGGTGCATTATGGCCATACATTCATTTTTCACACAAAGAATTCACAGGCAGCAGACAGAATAACGTTCTGGCCTCCTCAAGCCCCGATAAACACATCCCTCACATAAAACATGAGTCATAAAGAGGAGAACCAGAAATAAAAGAGACCAGTGGCAAGCCACTGTAAGTTTCCCAGCAAAGCGGACTGTAGAATGAAAACAGAGTACTGTTAAACCACAACCAAGAAACGTCATACCACACTTTTACTAAGCAGGAGCTATTAATAAGAAATACTACAATCACCATTTTTAATGCTGCTCATTGCTTCTCGCCAGCAATGTAAAAGGCGGAGTCAGGCTTGTTTGACTTGTAACTTGCACCCTGGCAATGAGCACAGAGAGCGTGCAAATAGCTGTTTAATTTGTGTCGGTGGTTGATAGCAGTACTCAATTTTAGGGGCTGAATTATGCACGGTACGATCTGCAGAGATTAAGGAATCAAAAACACTAACTGTGCCCAAGGCTGCGCTCTGCTGTACCCGACGCAAAGGCCAAAACATACTTTTGGTGCCAATGGCGCCAAGGCGGCGATGGTTTTTGCTCAAACGCCGTATTGTAAATGTGACCCATCAATGAGCGAAGGCAGAACACCAAACTTTGGGCGTCAATTGGCCACAATGCCAGGGGTAGCGGAAGTGAAATCACACGCCATTTCATCTTTACTTTCACTCATACACACATGCTTACCCATACACACATTCACTCATACTCACGCCCTCTTTTACATAATCACAACCGCAAGCATGCGCACAACAGTCACTTAAAAGTGTATTTTACTTACCTCAGCTACCAAGGAGGGTCATTAACTGTACTCCATTGTTCATTAGACTAATAGTGAAAAATATATTATTCGCTATTAGTCTAATAATAAACATGATTGAAAACAAGGAAGTGGAGCTCCAAGCAGCGTCCATATGGACGAGTTGCATCTCTGTCCCTGGCACTCATTGTGCCACCTCTGATGCCAGGGGTCGCAGAGGGAGTGCCTGGGGTCGTAAGGGTCAAGCTGGGGGTCTCAGCTGCGACCCCTGGCGACCCCTAAATGACGTCCATGGCTGGACTGTCCCTCAAGTGGATCAGAGCTAGACCACCATGAGCCACTATTAATACTTCAAAGATTGTGGTGTCTCTTTTGTACTGATTATTATTCCACATGCTCTAATTTAATAGTTATATTTTTAAATATAGCAGGCTATGCAAGTGTGTTATGCTAGTATTTGGTCAAACCAGCAGCAAGTAGGCATACCAATATAGCACCAATGGTATATGCCAATAAAATTGGTAAATGTTCTCCAGATACCATTGCCGGCTTTGCCTGGAATGCGCTGCTGAAATCCAAAAGCAGAATACTGTCGAATCTTTTCAACTGTTTGGAACGGTGTAGGCTCCAGTCATATTAGAGACCAGAATATGGCGGCAGAACAAATCCTAAAATCTTGAGCCAAGTTTTAGGGATACAATTGATCTTGACAGGCTGGAAGTAGGTCCGACCTTGTGAGAGCATGAAACATGCATGAAACCTTAGACCTATTGCGTCGCGAACCAGGTGCAAACAGATGTTCCAAGTAGAATCGATTGAGGAATTATGTTTGTTCGTTTATATTGGTCAGTTTTCGAACAAACTCGATTCTGGCTTGACGCTATTGCTCATTTGGTTAATATAATAATTGCGTTTATGCAGAGGGTAGGGCTGGTGGGAGAGGTCTTTTGAGAAAATAGTGAGTTCTGTGGTTAAGTTTGTGATGAAGTCTTTGCGACTATGGAACTTCTCTAATTGAAAAAGTGTTTTTGGTCCTCTTCACACTGATTCTAAATTTACCATGAGCACATAAAACAGGTATTTATGAAGACACTCTATGTAACAGAGTTTTACTTGTGATGCGAGTAATCTGCAGTTTTCACTTTCTGTACAAGAGGGCACATTACTTTCTAAGCATTTTTATATGTTAGAGATGTGTTCGTGAGCATTGAGGTTATTCACGATGGGGGCTGATCAATGTTTTTTGCCTACATGCAAAACGGGGCCAATCGCACTACGGAAACAGTGAGCCAGCATCAGGTTATTTTCTAAATTGAAAGTTTTTGTTATATTGTATCTACCTGTTTTTAATAGCGGTTGTTAGAAATGGGGTCTTTGGTTGGCAGTCAGGTCACCCCCTGTCCAAGCAAGGACTCTCACTCTAGTTCGGGTAAGTCACACACAATCCAAATTATCCTGTGCCCACCCTCTGGTAGCTTGGCACTGAGCAGTCAGGTTTAACTTACAATGCAATGTGTAAAGTATTTGTGCAATCATGCAATAACACAGTATAGCTCCAGGTCAAAACGATTAAAATGCGTTAAGTATATGTTGAGATATGACTGTAAAAATGCTATAAAGTTTCTTTAGTTTCTTAAAAGCAATACATTTCTCTTGCAAGCACAAATTATCTGGTTGCTTTCAAAATCTCTGCAAAGACCGCAGAGGAGGAGATGCGTGGGAAACAGGGAGGTGTGCGTCAATTTCTACGGCCGCACATGGCGATGCTTCATTTCTTTTCCAAACAGGGACAGCTGTGAGTCCTTTTCCAGCACTCAGTCGTGGATTCTCTTCGGGTTGTGGGGTTTTCAGACACCCCGGGGACGATGCTTTGAAATCCGGCGCTGACAGGACAAAGGCACAGGGTCGGCCTCGATCCAGTGGGCATTGCGTGGACATTTCTACCCCATGGCAGGCGCTGTGTTGATTCCTCTCTGGAAGACAGGCTGCGTCGCTTCGGCTCAGTTGTGTGTTGATTTAGTGGGCAGTGCGTAGAATTTCCGATCACTACGCTGGCGCTGCATCGATCTTCTTGTTGTGAAGTCGGGCTGCGTCATTCCGGTTCGGCGTGCTGTCAATTTTTCACTGCAATGCAGCCTGTGCGTCATTTCTGGCAGGCCGTGCGTCAATTTTCACAGCTCAAGGAGTTCTTCTTGCAGAGATGAAGTCTTTTTGGTCCTGAGACTTTAGGGAACAGGAGGCAAGCTCTATCCAAGCCCTTGGAGAGCACTTCTCAGCACAGCACAGCCAGAGAGCAACAAGGCAGCAAGGCAGCAGTCCTTCATAGAAAGCAGTCAGACGAGTCCTTTGGGCAGGCAGGCAGTTCTTCTTGGCAGGTTGCAGGTTCTGGTTCTCTTCTCCAGGAAGTGTCTGAGTTGGTAGGGGCAGAGGCCATGTTTAAATACCCAAATATGCCTTTGAAGTGGGGGAGACTTCAAAGAGTGGCTTAGAAGTGCACAAGGTCCTCTTTCAGTTTAATCCGGTCTGCCAGGGTCCCAGTAGGCGGTGTGGCAGTCCTTTGTGTGAGGGCAGGCTACTGTCCTTTGACTTGTAAGTGTCAGGCCTTCCAGCCCAGGAAGACCCATTTAAAATTCAGATGTATGCAAGAGAGGCTGAGCATCCTGTGTTTGGGGTTTGTCTGAGTGAATGCACAAGGGAGCTGTAAACTGAACCTAGCCAGATGTGGATTGTAAGGCACAGAAAGATTTAAGTGCAGAGAAATGCTCACTTTCTAAAAGTTGCATTTTTAAAATAGTAATATTAAATCCAACTTTACCAGTCATCCGGATTTTTTATTACCATTCTGGCCATACTAAATATGACCTTCCTACTCCGTTCAGATCAGCAGCTACCACTCAAACAGTATATGAGGGTAGCCCTAATATTAGCCTATGAAGGAGCAGGCCTCACAGTAGTGCAAAAACAAATATAGGAGTTTTACACTAACAGGACATGTAAACTACACAGGTACACTGCCTTTCATCTACACAGCACCCTGCTATATGGATTACCTAGGGCCTACCTTAGGAGTGACATATGTAGAAAAAGCGGAGTTTTAGGCTTGGCAATTACTTTTAAATGCCAAGTCGAGTTGAAAGTGAAACTGCTCATACAGGACTTGCAATGGCAGGCCTGAGACATGGTAAGGGGGCTACTTAAGTGGGTGGCACAATCAGTGCTGTAGGCCCACTAGTAGCATTTATTCTACATGCCCTGGGCACATATAGTGCACTTTACTAGGGACATATAAGTAAATTAAATAATCCAATTGGGTATGATCCAATGTCATCATGTTTAAAGGGAGAGAGCATATTCACTTTAGCACTGGTTAGCAGTGGTAAAGTGCGCAGAGTCTAAAACCAGCAAAAACAGTATCCAAAAAGTGGAGGGAGGCAGGCAAAAAGTTAGGGGTGACCACCCTAAGGCTGTCAGGTCTAACAGCGGTTATATGAATGATTAAATCTTGCATTTTATTTACTCATTTTACTTGCTTTTAATAGAGGTTATATGAATGATTAAATGTTGCATTTTTATTGAATCCTTTTATGGTGTTGTTTTGCATATCAAGAGATGTATTTCTCATTTGGAAACAAATTGGCCTAACTCGCTCACTACCACGAGGCGACAACATATGAATGTGGGTGAGTAGTTAACTAAACTGCCGAGAGGCAGTGTGTTCACTAGGAGGCCCAGGTCTCTCTCACTCTGCTCGCTTACAACTGTTTACCTAGCTCGTTGGAACTTTTATCTACAATACAATACATCAGTTTCTGTAATGCATGCATAAATGCCAGTCTCTAATTTCTTTATATTTGGTCACTTGTGCTGCATCCAGTCACATATTTTAAAGAATAGAATTTAGAATTTGACTATTGTGTATTCACATTTGAGTTTCGATGTCACAAAACCTGCTACCAGGGCCAGCAGCCAAAATGAAAGGCAGGTCATGTTGTGAGCAGCTGTTTAAAGCAACAAAAAGAGAACATTGCTTTTTTTTCTTCTGCCCCATTTTTTTTAACTTACAATGACAAGTACAGAGAACATGTATATTTTTTGCACTCCTTACATAGAGAAAAGCAAGAATCTTTCTGCATGTTTCTACACATTTTGAGCTACTGCAGCTTTTATTTTTAACTGACTTCTATTTAACTGTTTCTAATATCTGTTTCAAGAAAAAACGAATAGGTTTTTTATGTGTTTTATTTTGCACTAGATTTTTTTTTTTATTCTTCAGGTTTGCAAACATGCTCACTCTTTCATCTGAAAGAGCTGCACACCATGGTTTTAAGTAGTTTGTTGGAAAGGTAACAGTGTGGCCATGTATTATAAGGGATAAAGTACCCCTTGGTGCGCATGATAAGGATACTGCAAGTCACCTTAGAGTTTGATAACCATATCAATGAAGTTGGCCTTCGGCCTCATTCGTCTATATGCTTATGGGGTTCCTCGGTGACTTGAAATAGCCTTATAATGTACAACAGGGCGTTCTTTATATCTTATATAATGTGTGGGGCTTTAGTGTACCCAAACCAAGCAGAGTAAATTTCGGGAAGGGGTGTGGATGTTGACAGGCGATCTCTTGGGTGGAGGAGGGACTCCTGACCATGATTATATGCACTGCGGACCAAAGAGTTCAGTACTGGCAAGGCCGAATAAGGCTTTGATTGTTCCAGAGAGGATACATGGGTGTCGTTGAGACTGGAAAAATTAGCACCAAGGGGTGGTAGTGAGCTAGTTCACCCAAGAGAAGACATAGTGATGATGTACTAGACATCCTTAGGAATATTCTATTACTTTCTGGTAATTTTCATTACGCCTGGTCCTGTTATCCTCGTCCCATTCATCACAAATTGGTAATAACTATCTCCACGACAGAAAAAAGAATATGAGGAATGCTGGGATATCCTCTTCCCAGCCCCTCCCTCTGGTAGTGGATAAGCTGTACTTACCCAGCATTCCGCCTACACTACCAAGCCCCCAACAGAAGGCCGGCAGCACAGGAGAGTGGGAGGGGTGTGATGAATGGGACGAGGACAACAGGACCAGGAGTAATGAAGATTACTGGAAAGTAATAGAATATTACCCGCAGGTCCCTCTAGTCCTCGTCTCATTCATCACTAATGGAGAATACTCAAGCAGGCAAAACCGGCCTTCTGAAAACCAGACAGAACTAACACAACACCCCAAGAAGAGATGCCAAACAAAACCTCACAGGGGTCCCAGCCAAGGGAGAGCCAGCAGACCCAATCCAAAGTCCCAGGCCAAAACAGAGGCCGTGCCCAATCAGAAAGGAAGACCAGACACAACGCGAGCCACTGAAACAGACAGCGCGGGAGATGGACTCAAAATAGACGCCCACCAACGAAACCCCCCTTGGCATGATCCAACAACAACCAAAAAGACCAAGGCAAAGCCTGGAAGGAAGAGGCCAACCTGAGACATCTATACTCTAAGAACCCAAGGCAGGAAAATGAAGCTGCAAAATCAACAGAACCGAAAAGGAACCACAGGACCAAGGAAGAACCAACACACACAAATAGGTCAAAAAAGACAAGATGGGGACCCCAGCCCCACGAGTGCTCAGGACCACAAGCCACCAAATCAAAGTGAGGGACAATCAAGAGACCACGGAAAAAGAGAAAAGTGGAACAGCAGCTACCCCCAGAGACACAGAGAAGCCAAACCAAAGGCATGACTAAAACACCACAGCCAGAAACTGGGGAAGCCCAATCACAGCAGCCCATGCCAGACAACGATCAGACAGAAAGCTGCAGCGGAACCAAAGCGGAAGGAAAGGGAACCAACTTAGGTCACACCACAGTCAACCCCTTGGAAATGTAAAACCACGGCCCCCGGAGCAAACCACGAACAAGCAAATACCACCTGGAGTTCGTCCTGGAAGCAGGGTAGAAATAGGCCAACAATGCCACCGGGGGGAAAAAGCGCAACAGACACTATGGCCAGGGGACCGATAGGCCCCCTAAACCCCCTGAAATCCTGTGAACAACAGGCACAAGAGGGGAAGCAGACTCTTGAGACAGGAAACATGTAGAGCAAAGAAGGGAAGACCACAGCAATCACACAGCATCTGAGGCCCAGCTGCCAAGAAAGCAGTACTCAGAAGAAGGAAACCCCTGACAGCAGGCAACCTCCAGCCAACTCCTGGCAACTGCACCACCAAGAAAGAGAGACTCAACAACCCTCCCTCAAAAAAACATAGGAAAACAACAGGGGAGAGGGACCAGGAAAGGAACAGCTCCTGAAAGACCAAAAATCACTGACACACGGTAGGCAGAGGGCACCACCAGAGGCAACCCAACTAAGTGGGACACCTCCTGCCCAAAGGCACAACCAGTGGCATCAGTGGTAATGAAGAGAATGCCCAGCAAACAGGAAGTAGAATCCTGAGGGTGGCCACCCAAGACAAGGAGCAGGGAAGAGCCAGGGCAGGGCCGGAAGCAAGGAAACCCCGTGTTAGAGTTCGCATCATTGGCATGTTCTCCCCTACATTTTGCCTCCACTTCCCAGGTTGTTTCTGTGTGCTGGACTCTGTTTTTGCAGTTTTTGCTTGCTCTGGACACTTTGCCACTGCTGACCAGTGCTAAAGTGTAAGCATTCTCTGTATAAATTATATGTGTACATTGGCTTATTCATGATTGGCATATTTGATATACTAGTAAGTCACTAGTAAAGTGCCCTAGAGGGTCCCAGGGCCTGCAAATCCAATGCTACTAGTGGGTCTGCAGCACTGGTTGTGCCACCCACTTTAGTATCCCTGTAAACATGGCTCAGACCTGCCACTGCAGTGTCTGTGTAACTTGGCAAGTGTACCACTTGCCAGGCCTAAACATTCCCTTTTTATACATGTAAGGCACCCCCTAAGGTAGGCCCTAGGTAGCCCCATGGGCAGGATGCAGTGTATGTTAAAGGTGGGACATGTACTTTTGTTTTTACATGTCCTGGCAGTGAAATACTGCCAAATTCGGGTTTCACTGTTGCAAGGCATATCTCTCTCATAGGTTAACATGGGGGCTGCCTTTAAATATCCTTAAAGTGCAGATTTCCTTTGGAAGCATATAGACATGTGGAGTTTGGGGTGTCTGGCCTTACAATTTAAAAATACATTTTAATGAAGTTGGTTTTTAGATTGTGTGTTTAAAATGCCACTTTTAGAAAGTAGGCATTTTCTTGCTTAAACCATTCTGTGACTCTGCTTATTTGTGGATTCCCTGTCTGGGTTGGGCTGTTTGCACCTCTCCTCTAGGCAGTGACATAAAGGGAGCTGGGGTGCAGCCTGCATATCCTGATGGGCCACCTGGGCTGAGGGAAGGAGTGGTCACTTACACCTGAAAGGGCTGTGCCTGTCCACACACAATGCAGTCTCCTACACCCTCGTGTGTGTCTTTGGCCTGGCCTGGACAAGGCAGGATCTTGAAAAAAACAGGGACTTCTCTTTGAAGTAGGCCTACATCAAAGGCAGAAAAGGGTATAAGAAGAGCACCCAAAGCCTCTGAAAATCAGATTACATCTGGAACCAAGAGGAACCTCTGCCAAGGAGAAGAGCTGGAGAGCTGGACGAAGAGGAGTACTGCCCCTTTGCCTGTGACTGTTCTTTGCTGGGTTGGCCTGCAGAAGCTGCTTCTGCCTGAGAGAGGACAAAGACTGGCTTTTGTGTGACTTCCCACTGGTGAAGAATCTCCAAGGGCTTCAACTGACCTTGCCTCCTGTTGTTGAAGTTACAGCGACATCAAAGACTTCTCTCTATGAGCACGCAGACTTTCTGTTGAGAGTCCTGCCCTGCCAAGTGGTGCCCTAACCTGTCTCTGGGACCTTGAAAGGTTAAGCTGGTGGGTAAGGACTGAAATCCACGCAAACACCGCCCTGTGGGGAAAGTTATGACTCACCATCCGTAATGCAACTGATAAGCGCTGCACCGGCTGCTTCATGGCTGAAATCGACGCACCACCTGCATCGCGGCTGGGAGATCGGCACATCGTGGCTGGAGGAACGACACATAACACCCGCTTATGGAGGCTGATAACGATGCAAACCCCATGCAGCGCGGTTTTCTGACACCAGATTTCAATGCAGCATCACTAGGCATGAAAAATCAACACAAAGCCTGCCCCGGACCCAAGGTACCTGTCCGAAAATGTACGCATCACCCTCTGGTGAGGGGGAAAAACAACACAGCACTGACCCGACCGGAGAAGGAACGACGCACAGTCTCACTTGTGGGTGAGAAATCAACACATCGCTAACTTTTCCGATGCACAATAGCCCATGCAGCTTTATTTTTGATGCAAACCAGGTACGTTTGTGGAACAACGAATTCTCACTGTTTTCTAAAAATTAAGACTCATTATTTTGAAAATTCATATCTTGACTTGTGTATGTTGGATGTTCGTCGTTTTGGTCTTGTTTTATTTAGATAAATATTACCTATTTTTCTAAACCTATGTTGTGTCATTTTATAGTATTTTCACTGGATTACTGTGTGTGTTGGTACAAATACTTTACACATTTATTCTGGGGTTAAGCCTTCTGCTTGTGCCAAGCTACCAAGTGGGTGAGTGGGGGTTACCCAGGTGTGTTTCCCCTTTACCCTGACTAGAGTGAGGGTCCCAGCTTGGACAGAGTGTAAACTGACTGCCAACCAAAGACCCCATTTCTAACACCCCTACAACAAAAAAGCCCAAACAGGCCAAACAATACCTCCACAGGTATGGACACACCAGGAACAAGAAGAAAAAAAGTGGAGTCACCAGAAGAACCCAGAAAGGGCGAGGAAGAAGCATCCCAACAGACAAAAAAACAGCATCTGCAGCAGAACACTAGCCACTAAACCCCAGAGCCAGTCTCCGAAACAGGTGCGCCAACCCAGGATGGAGGGCGATGCAACAGCCGGCTCCAACCAATGACACATCCAGAAACAGAGAGCAACAGAAACAAGCCCAAGGAGCCCCACACAAACCAAAGGGGCTGCCGAAGGACCACTGAGACAGGTCACTAGGGAGCAAAGCGACCAAAGAAGGAAACACAAGACCCTCCAGAGAAGAAGGAGCACTACCAGTTGCACCACTACCCCAAGAACATATATGGTGGAAGCCAGAGAACGATATAGGGAAACCCAAGAACATGCACCCCCAAACAGCACTACAAGGAAGAACCCCATAACACCTGAGGAAGAAACATGTATAAGAGTCCCAATCCTCTGAAAGGGACACAGCCCACAAGCACAGAGCGTCTGTGATACCAGAAGATCAAAACCAAACACCCTACATCATACCAAAGCGGGTAACAACCAAACAGCCGGAGTCCATTGAAAAGATGAACACCATGCAGAAGGCCCATCAAGCCCCCCACCACCCGGAACAGGCCCCATAAAAGGGTCAGGAACCCCATACCGGGGGAAGTCATTCTGGGGGCCACATACCACCCATGTGAACAGGACACAGACCCAGAACCTGCAGCACGTGCCACCTGGAAAGCAGCAATCAAGGAGAGTCACCCCCCAAGAAGACCACGAAGCATGCCCACCAGACTGGCCATGACAGAACCAACCATAAAAGAAACACCAAGCGGGAGCCTGGCTGTCCCACAGAGCACATGCAACCAAGAAAGAGATGGAATTACAGAGAGAAAGCACTACAGCCACATCTGGAGGAGAACTACATGTTTCGGTCTAAGAGGCTGTAACCAGGACGACAAGGCAGCACACAGAAGAAAACAGGCAGTACATTGTGCGAGGAACAGGAACCAAGAGCAGACACCGGCCAACCAATACCCCCAACTTGTACCATGAGGGACTGAAAATGGAACAGACCAGGACAGAAGACACACAGCAGATCCAAGGCCACAACAGAAATAAAAGAACACTGGTGACCGTAAACCAGAGGCAGCACCTGTAGGAGGCTGGCCTGGTTTGTAGATGGTACCTATGGTACTTACATCTTATACCAGGTCAAGTTATCCCGTATTAGTGAAATGGCTGTCGAGGGGGACCTGTAGTTGAGCAGCCAAGGCTTATCTAGGAGACATGCAAAGCTCATGCAATACCACGGTAATCACACAGTACTCACACACATGAAAGAAAACACCTCGGGGGTCATTATGAACCCGGCGGTCGGTGTTATAGTGGCAGCAGTACCGCCAACAGGCTGGTGGTACATACCGCCAATTTATGACATTGGCGGTTTGGCGAAAGCCAAACCGCCAATGTACCACACCAACTGCCACAGCGGTAACGACCGCCGGGCTGGAGACTACAGTCTGCAGCCCGGCGGCCGTCACTGGGCCGCCCACGGGAATATGACCCCGCCCACCGCCGTGGCTTCCGTGGCTTTCTTACCACCACGAAAACCATGGCGGTAGGCACTATCAGTGCCAAGGCATTCCTTCCCTGGCACTGATAGGGGTCTTCCCCGCCCCGCTCCCCCTCTCCAGAGTCCTCACCCACCCTCCCCCTTCCGACACCGCCCAGACATACACACACCTACACGCACAAACATACACACGCATACACACACACATACCCACATTCACCCACGCATGCATACACCCAAGCACACACACATCCACACACACTGACATACATACAAGCATACACGCATTCACACAACACAACATACAGGCACACTCACATCCATTCCTGCACATACGCATTCCACACGCCCCATACCCGCATGCACGTACACAGAAACATACACACACACCCCCACACACACACAACACCCCTTGCCAGAGAACCCAACTTACCTGCTTGCAGGGAGTCCTCAGGTAGGAGACGGGGCGGTGCTGCCAGTAGCAACGTCTGCCAGCAGAACACCACCAGGCCGTATCATGGATCATGATACGGTCTGCGGCAGTCTATTGGCATGGCGCTGCTGATGGCAGCAGCACCAACTTACCGCTGCCATGACCGTAGCCGGAAATCCACCAGCCTTCTAGCAGAATTCCAGCTACAGTCATAATTCTGGCTGTCGGCTGGTAGGCACGCCGACGGTCTTTTGGTGGCCGTCGCCGTGGCGGTAGGCGGCATTTACCGCCTGTGTCATAATGAGGGCCTCAGTGTTACAGGTACTTTATCTTGATGACACAAATGCCAAAAATACCATTGAGACTGTACTCCCTTAGGAGGTAAGTAATAAACAACTTATATACACTAGTATGCAGAAACAGGTGTAAAAACAGTTAGTGCAATTAGTGACAATCACAATAGTTAGAAATGAGCCTATGGGGAACACAAACCATATACTATGAAAATGGAATCTGAATGTCAGTTTCCCACCTAGGCAAGTGTAGTGTGTAGAGGGTCTCTGGGAGTACTAGAAAACACCAAAGGTAAGTACTAGAACCCACCCCAGAGCCCAGGAAAGTAGGGGTAGAGTGCAGTAACTTTTCCAGAACACACACAGAGAGATTATGCAAGAATCAGAAGAGACCGCAAGACACCAATAGTGGATTCCTAGGCCTGAAGACCTGTGGAAGAAAGGGACCAAGTCCAAAAAGTACAGAAGAGTCCAGGGAGCACAGGTGCCCCTGCTAACCAAGATGACGGATTGGGGTTCCTGGTTGATGCAGATGATGTCCCACGCAGGATGGAAGATTACAGTCTGGTTTGCATCGATGGAGTCCACCACCAAGCCTTGGCACACGCAAAGCAAAGCGGTTAGCGGTAAATGGCGCTGTCCGGGACCAGGAAGGACCAGGTGGACTCTACCCAGGAGGGGGCTTCAGAGGGGGCTCTCAGCAACTCAGAGAGCCCACAGAAGACCAGGCAGTGTGCACAGGAGTCCCACAGCACAGGGACAAAGGAGGTGCAAAAGGAGGACCATGCAGCACTAAGATCATGTGACGCACAGTTCTCTGAGTTGTTCTCCGGCGGCGTGGATCCTCAAGTGTAGTGCTGCGATGACCCCATTTTGCAACTCCTTTGTCCCTGTGTTATCGAACTCCTGTGGGCACTGCCTGGTCTTCCGATGGCTCTCTGAAGTGCAGAGAGCCTCCTCTGCCTCCCCAGTCCGAGTTGAGACCCCAAAGGTCCCTCCTGGGTCCAGGAAACTCCTCTTTGATGCAAACTGATTATTTGCATGAACCAAGGCTTGCTGGTAGAATCCAGCGACGCAAACATCCTGCATCCAACAACTCGAGGTGGGACATCCTTTGCATCACGCAGGAACCCAGAGCCATCTTCTTTGGTGCTCTTCTGCACTTTTCTTCCAAACAGAGATTCCTCTTTTGCTCCATCTTCTAGGTTGGCAGGGGCTCCTGTCCTTCCTGGAATTTTCTGTGACTTCTGGACTTGGTCTCCTCTCTTCACAGGTCTTCAGGGCCAGGAATCCACCATTTGTTGCTTGCAGTCTTGCTTGGTTCTTGCAGTAACTCTTATCAGGACTTGTAGTGTGTCCTGAGGAAACTTGCAGTACTTTACTCCTACTTTCCTGGGTTCTGGTATTTTACTCACCTTTGTGGTTTTTCTTACACTCCAAGTGCCCCTCTACACACTACACTTGCCTAAGGGGGAATTTGTGATTCGCATTCCACTTTTAGTATATGGTTTGTATTGCCCGTGGGCCTATTTCTTCCTATTGCATTCTATGGTATTTTCTACTGTTTGCACTATTTTGTGACTATTTACTTACCTGATTTTGGCCTCCAGTGTATATATTGTGTGTAATACTTACCTCCAGAAGGAGTATTGCCTCTAGGATATTTTTGGCCTTGTGTTACACAAAATAAAGTACCTTTATTTTTGGTAACACTGAGTATTGTCTTTTATTGTGTATAAGTACTGTGTAACTATAGTGGTATTGCAGGAGCTTTACATGTCTCCTAGTTCAGCCGAAGCTGCTAGATCACTGATTACATTTCACTAATAAGGGATAACTGGACCTTGTATAAGGTGTAAGTACCTAGGGTACCCACTACAAACCAGGCCAGACTCCTACAGCTGTGCATGAAGAACTTTTGGAAGAAGTGCACAGAAGCCCAAGGAGCTGCAGAAGATGTGGTGCACAGGGGTACTGTCGCAGCTCGTGGTGGCAAGCTCTTACCTCCACCAAATTTGGACAGCTTGACCTTTGGACAGACTGAGTCACTTTGGTCCACCGCCTGTGTTCCAGGGATCATGCTCGTCGACAGGAGAGGAGTCCCAGCGTACCAGTTGTCATTGCAGAGAGTTGCCTACTGAAGCAGTGAAGTGACTTCTTCAGTTCTTCTGGTGCAGGGTGAGGACAGGCAGTCCTCAGAGCGTGCACACCTTGGAAACTGTTGCAATTGCTGGCATCCTGGATACTTTGTTGCAGTTACAGCGGTTCCTGATTCAATCTGCGGTTTATCCGTTGGTCAGAAGCTGAAGCAGATGATGCAGAGGAGTCCTGGAGGAATCTTGCAAACCGAACCTGAGGAAACACCAAGAGGAGAGAACCTAAGTAGCCCGGAGAGGGGGGTTGGCTACCTACCCAGGTATGCACCTATCAGGAGGAGTGTCTGGCGTCACCTGCTGGCACTGGCCACTCAGAGGTCTCCAGAGGGTCCCCACACCTTGCAATCCAAGATGGCTAATACCAGGGTCACTCTGGCAGCGCTCTGGGCACCACCCATGGGGTGGTGATGGACAGGGGAGTGGTCACTCTCCTTTCCTTTGTCCAGTTTCACACCAGAGCAGGGACTGGGAGGTTCCTGAACCCGTGTAGACTGGATCATGCAAGCAGGGCACTTTTTGTGCCCTTCAAAGCATTTCCTGATGCTGTGGGAGGATACCACTCCCATGCCCGAAACACCTATTTTCAATGGGAGAGGATGTAACACCCCTCACCTAAAGGAAATGCATTGTTCTGCCTTCCTAGGATTGAGCTGCACAATCCCCAGGAGGGCAGAAACCTGTCTGTGAGGTGGCAGCAGCTGGGGCTGCAGTGGAAGCCTCAGAGAGCTGGTTTGGCTGTACTGGGGGTCCATGGTGGAGTCCCTAGAGTGCATGGGATTAGCCCCCCAATACCAGATTTGGATTGTGGAGTCAATTCCATGATCTTAGACACCTCACGTGGCAAAATTTGGAGTTATCATTGTGAAGCTATATATGTGTTGACATATATGCAGTGCACGCTTATAATGGTGTCCCTGCACTCACAACGTCCGGGAAATTGGCCCTGGACCACGTGGGGGCAGCTTTGCTAGTGCAAGGGTGCCCTCATTACACAGTAACTTTGCACCTAACCTTCAGTAAGCGAAGGTTAGACATATAGGTGACTTTTATGTTACCTAGTGCAGTGACAAATGGCTGTGAAATAGTGTGGCAGTCCTGATGAAAGGTTTGTATGAGCTCCTTATAGGTGGCAAAAGAAATTCTGCAGCCCATAAGGATCTCCTGGAACCCCAATGCCCTGGGTACCTAGGTACCATATACTAGGGACTTAAAAGGGGGGTCCAGTGTACCAATCAGAATTGGAATATGGAGTCACTAAACTGTAGTGACAAATTTAGTAAGTACAGAGAGCATACACACTGGATTTCTGGTTAGCAGAACTCCAGTGACACAGTCAAGTATACTGACAAAATATATATGCCACAAACTATGAGCACTAGGGTCCTGGCTAGCAGGATCCCAGTGGGACAGACAAAACACACTGACAAACAGGCAGAAAATGGGGGTTACATGCCAAGAAAGACAGTACTTTCCTACACAACCACCCTCCAAAAGAGGGACAATAAGGCTAACCTTGCCCAGATGAGTCTTCATTGTCTAAGTGGAAATATCTGGAGAGTCCATCTGCATTGGAGTGGTTACTCCCAGGTCTATGTTCCACTGTAACGTCCATCCCCTGTAAGGAAATGGACCACCTCAACAATTTAGGGTTTTCTCCTTTCATCTGTCTTAACCATAAGAGAGGTTTGTGGTCTGTCTCAACCCTGAATTGAGTCCCAAATAAGTATGATCTCAACTTATTCAGGGTCCAGTCCACAGCAAAAGCCTCCCTTTCTATGGCTGACCAACACTTTTCTCTAGAGGTCAGCCTCCTAATGATAAAATCAACAGGTCGATCCTGCTCCTCTGAGTTCAGTTGTGATAGCTCTGCCCCAACCCTCAGTTCAGATGCATCTGTCTGGACAATGAATTTCTTATAGTAATTTGGTCTTTTTAGGGCAGGTGCAGTACACATAGCGTGCTTAAGCTCCTCAAACGTTCTTTGACAGCTGGCTGTCCATAATACCTTTTTAGGCATCTTTTTAGAGTTGTGGTTATTAAGAGGGGCAACAATTGAGCCATAGTTCTTAATGAACCTCCTGTAATACCCAGTGAGACCAAGAAAGGCTCTGACCTGGGTCTGAGTAGTAGGGGGAGCCCAGTCTAAAATAGTCTGTATCTTTACCTGTAGTGGTTCATTCTGTTCTCCAGCTACCAGGAGGCCCAGATAAACCACTTTCCTGGCATTTTGAAGCCTTGATAGTGAGGTCTGCCTCTTGCAGGGCCTACAAAACTTTCCACAGGTGGACCAGGTGGTCATCCCAGGTGGAGCTAAATACAGCATTATCATCTAGATGTGCTGCACTGAAAGCTTCCAGACCTAGGAGGACTGTGTTCATCAGCCTCTGGAAAGGGGCAGGTGCATTTTTCCGACCAAAGGGCATAACTATAAATTGTTAATGGTTGGAAATGCAGTTCTTGCTTAGCATCCTCTGATATTTGATCTGCCAATGCCCTGCAGTCAAATCAAAGGTGCTTAGATTCATGGCAGATGTATAGGGTGAGCATTTGTTTTTGTTACAGTACTGAGCTCTCTGTAGTCCACCAAAACCGCATTTCCCCATTTCCATCTTTGTAGTGAGGATTGGGGACAAGCACCACTGGGCTGGCCGAGGGGTTTTCTGAGTGCTCAATAACACCTAGGTCCAACATTTTCTGAACCTCAGATTTAATAAATTCTCTGACATGATCAGGCTGACTATAAATCTTACTTTTGACAGGCAAACTGTCCCCAGTCTCAATGGTATGTTCACACCAAGTAGTAGTACCAGGTGTGAGTGAACAAAGTTCAGAAAATTGGCCTGGTAAATTCTTAAAGTCCTCCCTCTGTTCTGCTGTGAGGCAGTCTGCAAGTACAAATCCTTCCACTGAGCCATCAGCTTCAGAGTTGGAGAAGAGGTCAGGTAGAGGGTCACTCTCTTCCTCCTGCCCCTCGTCTGTGGCCATGAGTAGGGTCAAATCTGCCCTATGATAGTAGGGTTTAAGGCATTGACATTAAGTAACCTAAGGGGACTTCTGACAGTGCCAAGGTCTACCAAATAGGTGATCTCACCCTTCTTCTCCACCATAAGGTGTGGTCCACTCCATTTGTCTTGGAGTGCTCTTGGTGCCACAGGCTCCTAAACCCATACCTTCTGTCCTGGGTGGTACTCAGTCAGCACAGCCGTCTGGTCATGCCATTGCTTTTGTAGCTCTTGGCTGGCCTGAAGGTGTTGTGTAGCCATTTTAGTTATAGCTCCATGCACGTTATTTTAACACACTAGGCAGCTGTGCACTTTAACCTAGATATATTTTATTCAGCTTCATCTTATTATTGTTACAATAACCATTTTTACTGTCTTGTTTTATTTTCCGTTTATCTAACAGTTTTTGCCTAGGCCAGCACTCTGTTCTCATACAAGACATTATAGATCACTCTGTGCTTCTTCCAAGGCTACAGCACAGTACATTGCCAGTGAACGTGGTAGAAGTTTAGTCTCTAATATTCGTAGAAAACACACATCTTTACATAGGGACATTTTCTCAGAACATCAACTGTGTTGTTATAAAAACACGTCCTTGTCCCTTATACGTTAGAGGGAGATTCCAGGCAAGCTACAGATGCTAACGCAGACAACAGGCCTTTGCTCAGGTATGGGGGTTAATGTCTTCCCAGGAGAACCTGAAGGGCAGAATTAGAGCTTAACATGCTGTGCTCTATCATAGCCTAGGTAGGAGCTAGTCTATTGACTATAGTGACAATATGATAGCATTGTTTTATGCTTCACTCTTCTTGTCACAATTTTAATACTGTCATGGTTTGTCGTTTTGGTTATTGCAGCTCACGCTTTGCTATCTAAGATGCAGTCATTTTATTAAACTCATTTTTTAAACATATACTGCTTCTGTTTGTCATTTATATATGAGACTGAATTGTAAATGAGAGAAACGGATGAGACCTGAGTGACCACGACTTCCCTGAGAAGCAAAGTATGTCATGAGCTCGGCTGCCCAGTCATCCCTATCCTTGGGTAGAGATGAGGCACTGCTAGTTAGCCGGTGCAAAACCTGGATTGGAGCAACAGGTGTGACCCGCAGTGGGTTAGACTTAGTATCCCACACCGCGGGCGATTCTGCCGCTCAAAATCCAGTAGTCTCAGAATAATGAGAGCCTATGCGACATGTCGCCGCCAACGTTTGGTCAGACTCTAATTTTCGGGTCCTCCGGAGTATCTCTGTCTCATTATATACAATGACGCCTCAATACCGAATACGGAGACGTCCGTGGTACTGAGGATTTCCACACAGCTATGTAGGCTATCCTATCTGAGGCTGGAGGTTGTTCAACCTTGAACTTTAAAAGGAAAAACCCCATTTGGTGTGCCTTCTCTGAACATATAGGTGGTCATTACAACCCTGGCGGTCGGTGTTAAAGCGGCGGTAAAACCGCCAACAGGCCGGCGGTAAAAAAAATTGAATTACGACCATGGCGGAAACCGCCAACATAGACAGCCACTTTAAAACTCCGACCGCCACGGCGGTACAAACAAACACTGCGGCGGTAACCGCCAACAGACAGGCGGAAGACAATGTACTGCCCACACTATTACAACAGTCCAATCCGCCACCTTTTCCGGGGCGGATTCCCCGCGAACAAAAACACAGCGGAAACAGGACTTGGAAGGGAAAATGCTCACCTCTACACACCCCATGAGGAATCAGGACGCCATGGAACCGGAACTTCAGATACTCCCAGCCTTTATCTTCCTGCTCCTCTAGCAGGAGCACGAACGCCAGCGGCGAAGACCACAGTGAGTACTGCACCCACGACACAGGGGAGGAGGGAGGGAAAAGAGAGTGACACACACACGCAACACGCAACACCCCCACCCTTACCCACAACAACACACACACTAATACAGCATGATACATTACAATTACACCCCCAAACCCCCCTGGAAGAATGCAAGGACAAAAGAAAATTAGTCGAATAATTGTTATATATTCAATTACATTAATCAAAAATATTTACATATATATACATTTACACTATAAACAATTATATACACCAAGAACACAAGTCCAAGGGATTCCACCATCATAGTCCTTGGACCACTGGGCCCAAAAGGCATGGGCGAGGCCCACACTCAATACCCAAACAAGAAGGAGAGAACACTGCTGGCACATCAGATAGAAATAAAACAGGCACCTCAGGGGGAAGGGGGGGGCACTTCAGCCGGATGAGTGCACGACGCCAGATCCACGAGGGGGCTCCATGCCCACTGTTCACTCCTGGGGAGTGCAAAGCCACAGTCTCTCAAGTTTCTACAGTGGGTGGGTTGCCCACTGTTCAATCCTGGGGAGTGCACAGCCACAGTCTCTCAAGTGGATAACAGTCTCCACTGGTTCTGGATGGGGCTTGGTGCCCAGAGTGCTTCATCCTGCCAAGGACTGAGGTAGTGGATGCCTTTCTCCACTGGTTCTGGAGGGGGCTTGGTGCCCAGAGTGCTTCATCCTGCCAAGGACTGAGGTAGTGGATGCCTTTCTCCACTGGTTCTGGAGGGGGCTTGGTGCTCAGAGTACTTTATCCTGCCAAGGACAGAGGTAGTGGGTGTGAATCTCCACTGGTTCTGGAGGGGGCTTGGTGCCCAGAGTGCTTCATTCTGCCAAGGACTGAGGTAGTGGATGTGAATCTCCACTGGTTGTGGAGGGGGCTTGGTGCCCAGAGTGCTTCAAACTGCCAAGGACTGAGGTAGTGGATGCCTTTCTTCACTGGTTCTGGAGGGGGCTTTGTGCCCAGAGTGCTTCATCCTGACAAGGACTGAGGTAGTGGATGTGAATCTCCACTGGTTCTGGAGGGGGCTTGGTGCCCAGAGTGCTTCATCCTTCCCGTGGCGGCCTCAGTAGCGTTGTAATCATTGGCGGTCACTGTCCTGCGGTGGTGCTGGCGGTCTTGTCCTGGGCAGTGGGGCTGCTGCTGGCGGTCTTGTCCTGGGCAGCGGGGCTGCTGGCGGTCTTGTGCTGGGCAGCGGGGCTGCTGCTGGCTGTCTTGTCCTGGGCAGCGGGGCTGCTGGCGTTCTTGCTGATCTTCCCAGACTTGACGGTTTTACTGTGCCCCTTCCCCACCTTGGATGGTGTCGCAGCTGTCTCCACACTCCTAACTGTACCCCTGTGAGCAGGTTTGGTGGCTGATTTCTTTCCCCTCTACCGCCGGGCACTGGCCAACTTTTTATGCTTGACTGGTGGGGGACTGTCCGTGCTCTGGCTCCTTGCCACACTGGCTGCCCTGCTGGCTGGTGCACTCCAGAATCTAGTGACTATTGGCACCACTGGTCCCGCCAATGTTGTGGCTGAGATGCTAGGTTGGGACCTGGAGAGTCGGGACCTAGGAGACTGAAGGGGTGGGGGAGGTGAGGGAAAGAGGTCAAGGTTGGCCAGGAAAAGTTTCTTAGGAACACTGGGACGGGTAGCTGGAGGGGGTTTGGGAGTGGAGGAAGAGGTAGTGGTTGTAGGAGGTGTAAGTTTGCTGAATTTTGGTGAAGGTGCATGGGCTGGAGGCTGTCGTGAGGTGGATGGCTGTTGGGTGGGTGTGTTGCTGCGTTTGTGTACCTTGGGAGGTGGCCTCACAGAAACACTGGGAGAGGACACAGGGGACGTGTGAATGGTAGTAGGGGTGGTGACTGCATGTGAGCGGGGTGTGGGGGTGGGTGTGCTGGTGATGGACTTGGGGCTGAGGATGTAGTGCATGCAGGTGTGAGTGGAGACGAGACAGGGAGGGAGGAGGGAGACGAGGAGGAGGGGGACACAGTGGAGGCAGTGGATGTTTGTGTGTCTGCATGTGTGTGATGCTTGCGTGAGTGCCTGTGGGATGTGTGGTGCTTATATTTGCCTGAGCTTCCCTTGTGTGTTGACGTGTGTGCATGGTGGTCTGATGGTGTGCTTGGGATAGGCTGAGGTACAGGGGTGTGGGTCTGGGTGGAGGAAGTTGGAGGGGGAGGATAGAGACAGGGACAATGGCTGCTATCAGTGCTGAGGCCAGAGTCTGAAAAGCTCGCTAAAGGGCTGCCTGACCAGAATGAATGCCCTCCAGGTATGCATTGTTTTGTTGCAACTGCCTCTCTACACCTTGGATGGCATTCAAAATGGTAGACTGCCCAACAGTGAGGGACCTGAGGAGGTCAATGGCCTCCTCACTGAGGGCAGCAGGGGTGACTGGGGCAGGGCCTGAGGTGCCTGGGGCGAAGGTGATGCCCACCCTCCTGGGTGAGCGGGCACGGGGCAAACGCTGAGGGGCTGCTGGTAGGGGGGATGGCGGCTGTACCTGTAGATGCGGTGGGCACAGATAGGCCCACTACCGCAAGGGAGCTCCCATCAGAGGAGGAGTCTGTATCGCTGGTGTCAGCTCCTGTCCCCGCAGTGGAGCTCCCCTTGGCCTCTGTCCCACTGGTGAATTCAGACTCCGTAGTGTCGCCCTCCAGGGCCATGTGGGATGCTGCTTCCTCCTGCTTCGGTGCCACTGCTCCTCTGCTTGATGATGCTAATGCACACAAGAACAGGGAGACCACAAAAAGGGGGGGAGACAGAAGAAAGACATGTTGAGTGCATGCAATACCGCTATTGTTGGCAGAAACGACAGACACAGAAGCCCCCTGCACTACGCTGCACACTTGGAGTCCACTATTCACTCCCAGGGACATGGGTTACAAGGCTATGCCCGATTTCTGCACACATGGATGTCACAGGAGCCTGACTAGGTGTAGTTGGCACTGTACACAGGTGGGGTGGGGTGCCATAGGGCCTGCCTCAAGAAGGGTCCTTGCCTACTAAACTCGCCGTGACCTAGAGGAACCCACAGCCCACCTCCCCCACCCAGACACCTACAAGCGCGCTGAATCAGCAGAATGAAAGTGTACTCACCCCCTTGTGTCTGCTGTGATGCCCTCAAGTGCCCATCCAACTCCGGGTACGCCACAGCCAGGATCCTGAACATCAGGGGGGTCATGGTGCGACGGGCACCCCTCCCACATTGGGAGGCCATCCCCAGCTAGGCCTCCGCCGTCTTCTTGCTCCAGCGGCGAATGTCCTCCCATCTTTTCCGGCAGTGGGTGCTCCGACTGTGGTAGACCCCCAGGGTCCGGACTTCCTTGGCAATGGCACGCCAAATGTCCTTCTGGTGGGTGCTGACCTACAGGAATTGTACAGGGGAAAAAGAGAAGTAATTACCATCTGAACCGTCACAGTCATTGGCCCTCATCCCTACCCTTGCCATGACGCACATGCACTCACCGTCGTTTCATGCACGCCTCATTCTCACCCCCCCCATCTTTCATCCACCCAACTCCACACAGGCATTGCCCATACAGCATGCTCACAGTGTACTTA
Source organism: Pleurodeles waltl (assembly GCF_031143425.1). Lineage (NCBI taxonomy): Eukaryota > Metazoa > Chordata > Amphibia > Caudata > Salamandridae > Pleurodeles > Pleurodeles waltl. Next base: position 110,793,699 of record NC_090440.1, on the reverse strand, counting down.
CCTGTTTATCTGGAGGACGGTACAGTAGCGGGTACTGGGGGAGGACCCCATCCACAAGTTTCTCCAACTCCTCCGTGCTGAAGGCAGGGGCCCTTTCCCCAGACATTCGAGACATTGGGCCTAATTCTGAGTCTGACGGGCGGCGGAGGCCGCCCGCCAGACTTCCCCCCTCCGAAATACCGCTCCGCGGTCGAAAGACCGCGGAGGGTATTCCGAGTTTTCCCCTGGGCTGGCGGGCGGTCTTCGCAAGACCGCCCGCCAGCCCAGGGGAAAACTCCCTTCCCACGATGACGCCGGCTCGTAATAGAGCCGGCGGAGTGGGAAGGTGCGACGGGTGCAGTTGCACCCGTCGCGTATTTCAGTGTCTGCTTTGCAGACACTGAAATACTTATAGGGGCCCCCAGGGGCCCCGTGACTCCCCCTCCCGCCATCCGGTTCCCGGCGGGAGAACCGCCAGGAACTGGATGGCGGGAGGGGGAGTCGGAATCCTCCATGGCTGCGGAGCGTGCTCCGCAGCCATGGAGGATTCCTACGAGCGGCGGAAAGTCAGCGGGAGACCGCTGGCTTTCCGCGTCTGACCGCGGCTAAACCGCCGCGGTCAGAATGCTCGTAGGAGCACCGCCAGCCTGTCGGCGGTGCTCCCGTGGTCGGTGGCCCTGGCGGCCACCGACCGCCAGGGTCGGAATGACCCGCATTGTCTCTTCCAGACTGAGGTCACAGCAGCACTTGCAGTGTAGGTCCTCTCCTGTCGAAGATCAGGTATCAAGTGATTGAACAGATAGAAAATGGTGGTGACGTCCATGGCTGTGCGTACCATCACTGCCGACGTACATCGTTATTGGCTCCTGGGACCCATAGGGTCCAATGTTAACCAATGCAGGATTGAGTTGCGGTCTTCGACCGCCTGCCCCAACAGTGTACAACGCCAGAGCAGTTACCTCATAACCCCCTGTCCCACTTTATAGGTCAGGCAGCCGCCATTTCAGCGGCCCACATGGCATTATTTTGGACTGCGTCACACATATCTAGGCCTTGCCTAAACACTCATACAGGCATATTTCGATTTGTTAATATTTTCTGAGTAAGCTGTGTTTACGTACCTCAGAGTTGGTTGACTCTCTGCTCGCTGTTCTCCTCCATAGGCACCTTCTGTTGGGGCATGTGAGGAGATGGCGGCATCCTCCGGTTTACAGACCGCTGGTGGACCTGTCGACAATGGAGGAGCGACATGTGATCATCACCTACAGGCATGATCGTGCCACAATCCAGGAACTGGGTGCCCAGTTGGAGCCAGACCTGATGTCAGCTATACGCCATCCCAAAGGAATCCCCCCTCAAGTGCAGGTGCTGTCAGTACTCCATTTCCTAGCAAGTGGGTCTTTTCAAACAACAGTCGCCATAGCATCAGGGATGTCCCAGCCTATGTTTTCCAACGTGTTGTCCAAAGTGTTGTCTGCCTGCTGAAACACATGCAGAGCTACATCGTTTTCCCTCAGGTGGAGGATTTGCCTACAGTGAAAGGTGATTCCTATGCCCTGGGACATATCCCAACATCATAGGTGCTATTGATGGGACACATGTGGCCTTGGTACCCCTCCGCAGGAGTGAACAGGTGTACAGAAACCGGAAGAGTTACCATTCCATGAATGTGCAGATGGTGTGTTTGGCAGACTAGTACATCTCCCATGTAAATGCAAAATTCCCTGGCTCAGTGCATGACGCTTACATCCTGCGGAATAGCAGCATCGCTTATGTGATGGGGCAACTCCAGAGGCACCGGTTGTGGCTATTAGGTGAGGACATAGACCCAATACAGTGGGAATAGTTGTCTGGTTCTGTGGATGTCCCTATGAGTTAGTGTGGGACTAACAGTTGTCCTTCCCCATTTGCAGGTGACTCTGGTTACCCCAACCTGTCATGGCTACTGACCCCAGTGAGGAATCCCAGGACAAGGGCAGAGGGACGCTACAATGAGGCCCATGGGCGAACTAGGATTATAGAGCGGACCTTCGGCCTCCTGAAGGCCAGGTTCCGGTGCCTCCATATGATAGGTGGTTCCCTATTCTACTCACCAAAGAAGGTATCCCCAGATCATCGTGGCCTGCTGTATGCTTCACAACTTGGCTTTGCAACGACAGATGCCTTTTCTGCAGGAGGATGGTGCAGATGGAGGTGTTGGGGCAGCTGTGGAGCCTGTGGACAGTGAAGACGAGGAAGCAGAAGAAGAGGACATCGACAACAGGAACACGGTGATCCTGCAATACTTCCAGTGAGACACAGATAAGAAGACAACACTGCCTGCTACATCTGATTCACATCTACTACCTCTCTACTGTCTGTCATTTTCACCCAGTGTATGGTCACTGAGTTGTCACTTTCCCTTACGATTTCACAGATGTGGGTCCCACTGTGTGACATCTGCTTTGTTTCCTCATGGACTAGAGCTGTGTGACATAAGTATGTTGACATTACATTTGAAAGAGCATTTTGCCACTGTAATTGCTAATACACTATTTCAAAATCACAGACAGACTCCTGATTGTTTTGTGCTGTAAGGGTGTTTATTTAAGTGCTCAATATTGGAGGGGGTTGTAAAATGGTGAGGGGTGATGGTGGAGCAATGTCCATGGCAGAGTCCAGTCTATTAGTCTCATAGGTGCATTGTCCAAAGGGGCATAAGAAGTGGAGCTGGGGCAGTTTAAGGATGGACAGGGTGACAAGGTGGGACAAAAGGATGACAATCAGGGTGGTCTCATTTCTTGGTGGGGGTCTTGGCATCGTTCTCTGTCTTTGTCCTGGATCTCAGGGACCGTTTGAGGGGTTGTTCTCCCTCTGCAGGGGGTGTGGTGCTGGTGTGGTGGTCCTGTGGCGGTGTCTCCTGCCCACTAGTGCCGGCGGAGGTGGTGGACAGTTCATCGTCGAGGCTAGTGTCAGGGGCCCCTTGTTGTGCCACAGTGTCCCTCCTGGTGTTGACGAGTTCCTTCAGCACCCCTACAATGGTGCCCAGGGTGGAATTGATGGATTGGAGTTCCTCCCTGAACCCCAAATACTGTTCGTCCTGCAGCCGCTGGGTCTCCTAAACTTGGCCTGTACAGTTGCCATCGACTCCTGGGAATGGTGGTAGGCTACCATGATGTTGGAGAGGGCCTCGTGGAGAGTGGGTTCCCTGGGCCTGTCCTCCCCGTCGCACAGCAGCCCTCCCAGTTCCCCTGTGTTCCTGGGCCTCTGTCCCCTGAACTGTGTGCCCACTGCCACTGCCCCAGGTCCCGGGTGTTGTTGGGGTGGTGGGTTAGCCTGGGTTCCCTGTAGTGGTGAACACACTGCTGCTTGACGTGTCCTGGGGACAGAGGTATGGGCCTGCTGGGTGGGTGCTGTGCTGGAGTTTCCGGAGGGGGGAAGCTCTGTAGTGGCTTGTGCCAGTGTGAGGGGAACCGACTGTCCAGAGGTTCCAGATGGCCCGGGGTGGTCATCTAGATCCAGCTGGACAGAGCTGATGTCATCACTGTGGGCCTCTTCTGTGGGTGGAGTGGACATATCTGGACCCTCCGGTCTGGTGACATTGGGTAGGGGTCCTGCAGGGGTGTAAAAGCATGATTATTGCATCTGTGTGTGCCATGGTGTGCAATGGGTGGGTGACCGTGTACCCCAGTGCTTGCATTCCTGTGTAGGACCTTGTGTGATGATGGTTTAGGGGCGTGTATGGGTATGTGCAGTTGCCATGCTTTGGTGATGGGTGTCCATGCTTTGGTGTTGCATGCAGGGCATGGGTTTGGGATGTGTGGTTTGTGATATTGGGACATGTGTGAGGAGTAGGAGTGATGGGGTGAGGGCGAGGGTGGGGGTATGTGATAGCATGCATGTGGGTGGGGGATGAAGTAATGAATGAATTGACTTACCAGAGTCCATTCCTCCAGCTACTCCTGAGAGGCTCTCAGGATGCAGAATAGTCAAGACCTGCTCCTCCCATGTTGTTAGTTGTGGGGGAGGAGGTGGGGGTCCGCCGCCAGTCCTCTGTACCGCGATGTGGTGTCTTGAGACCATGGAACGCACCTTCCCCCATAGGTCGTTCCACCTCTTCCTGATGTCATCCCTAGTTCTTTGGTTCTGTCCCACTGCGTTGAACCTGTCCACGATTCTTCGCCATAGCTCCATCTTCCTAGCTATGGAGGTGTGCTGCACCTGTGATCCAAATAGCTGTTGCTCTACCCGGATGATTTCCTCCACCATGACCCTGAGCTCCTCCTCAGAGAACCTGGGGTGTCTTTGCGGTGCCACGGGGTGGTGTGGGTAATGTGTGGGGTGGTGCGTGTTGTGATGTGTGGGGTGATATTTAGAGGTGTGTTGTGTGAGGTGCGTGGATGTTATGTGAGTGATGTTGTGGAGTGCCTGTGGATGCTCGTTTGTAGATGGTGGTATCTCTCTCTGTGCTTCTTTCTCAATTGTTGTCGTAGGGGTTTGTGGGTGATGTGGGTGTGTGTTTTATATTGTATTGGATGTGTGGGAGTGGTGTGTGTATGTGTATCAGGTGTGTGTATGTGTCTCAGTTCCAGCAAATACATTGCCTATCGAACAATATCATAGAGTCATGTATATCGATGGCTCAGCACAACCTGCAATTGGCACAAAACACCAATATTCTGCTGCTAGCTCTGTCGTAAGTGGCTACATGTAGGACAATAAATTTTGTCCCTACATACATTTACGCAAACCCTAGGGGATTGCCAAGCACAATTGGCAGAGCTAAAAGTGCTGTTGATGGCACTGGAACATACGGATCCTGCACAGCCTATGCTGATTGTTTGTGATTCATATTATTGTGTCCAGTCCTTCAATGAATATCTGCATTACTGGTGCCAGAATGGGTTCAGAGATTCCAAAGGCAACACCATTAAACACAGACTACTGTGGGGAAAAATAGCTGACCTGAAAGAGATGCTACAGTATGTCCATGTTGGACATACACTTGGACACCAGAGCGTTGGGATACACGTTGCTGGAAATACATTGGCTGATGAAGCCTCAAAGCCAGCAGTGGCTGTGGCTGCTGCAGCTGCAGTGACTTGTTTGAGTTCAAAACCGGACGCAGACATATGGGCTGCCGTGACAGCTATGGCTGATGGTACGCCCTATCCAAAAGGATTTCCTGACAAATATTCCTACCGAATGGGAGGTATGCTGAACGCTGAGGTTAAGATACCAGGCGTAGGGACACAAGACATTCAAAATAGGGTTATAAGATCACAATTGATGAAAGCAGCGCATGAGGGGGTGGTATCTGCCCATGCTGGTGTGGCGGCTACAATTTAGATCTTGCAAGTCCGTTATTGGTGGCCAGCAAAGAGACCAAGCAGTATGTCCTTTGCTGTGACATCTGCCAACAAATCAAAGTTTCCACTGCCAAACGCCCGCCGCAGACACCCCTCTTGATTTCAAACAAAAGATTGCAATGTGTGTACTTGGACCATTATGGTCCCCTAACACCAGATAGTGCATACAAGTATATATTAGTAGCTGTTGATTCATGCTCCAGATTTTTATGGGTGTGGCCACAATGCTCGGCTGACGCTCGGACTGTTATTAAAGGTTTGCGAGTCTTTATCAGTACATATGAGGTTGCGGCATTTCACTCGGACCAGGGCCCTGCTTTCGCATCAAGGGCATTCAGGGACTCCATGGCTTTGTTGGGAGTTGGGGACTCTAGTCAGGGTAAGTCACACACAATCCAAAATCAGCCTGTGCCCACCCTCTGGTAGCTTGGCACGAGCAGTCAGGCTTAACTTAGAAGGCAATGTGTAAAGCATTTGTGCAATAAATCATACAACACCATATTATAACACCACAAAAATACACCACAGTGTTTAGAAAAATATATAATATTTATCTGGGTATTTTCAGGTCAAAACGATCAAAGTTGCAATATGAATTTGTAAAGGTATCACTGAAAAGTGATATAAAGTGTCTTAAGTCTTTAGAAAGCAAACAAAGTCTCTTTCAAACACAAGGTACCTGGTTTCTGGGGGAAAATCTCCTCAGAGGGCCACAGGAGAAGAGATACGTGGAAAACTGGTGTGTGCGTCGATTTCTCCTCAGCACACACGGACTTGCGTCGTTATTTTCCATGCGTCGTTTTCCGGCGCGCGGACAGTCTCTTTCTGTGGATCGCGGGGAGTACCAGATGTCCCGGGTCTGTGCGTGGATTTTCCTGCTTGTTTTCCGGCTGCGCGTCGTTCTGCGGGGCTGCGCGTCGAAGTTTTGATCTCACGGCAGACGTCGCGACGATTTCTCCTGGAGAGTCGGGCGGCGTTGTCCTTGCGAGGCCGTGCGGCAAACTTTTGATCTCACGGCAGGCGTCGCGTCGATTTCTCCTTGGAAGTCGGGGCGGCGTTGTCCTTGCGAGGCCGTGCGTCAAAGTTTTGATCTCACGGCAGGCGTCGATTTCTCCTGGGAAGTCGGGCGGTGTTGTCCTTGCAATGCCGTGCGTCAATGTTTCGGTCGTCCCGAAGGCATCGCGTCGATCAGCGTCGGTGTGCGGCGTTTTTCTTGCCGCGGAACAAGCTGTGCGTCGAAAATTTCGGCGCACGGAGCGTCCAAGTGGAAGAGAGAAGTCTTTTAGGTCCTGAGATTTCCGGGAACAGGAGGCAAGCTCTATCCAAGCCCTTGGAGAGCACTTTTACAGCCAGACAAGAGTTCAGCAAGGCAGCAGGCCAACAGCAAGGCAGCAGTCCTTTGTAGAAAAGCAGACAGGTGAGTCCTTTGAGCAGCCAGGCAGTTCTTCTTGGCAGGATGTAGTTTCTGGTTCAGGTTTCTTCTCCAGCAAGTGTCTGATGAGGTAGGGCTGAGGCCCTGTTTTATGCTAAGTTGTGCCTTTGAAGTGAGGGTGACTTCAGAGAGTGTCTAAGAAATGCACCAAGCCCCCTTTCAGTTCAATCCTGTCTGCCAGAGTCCCAGTAGGGGGTGTGGCAGTCCTTTGTGTGAGGGCAGGCCCTCCACCCTCCCAGCCCAGGAAGACCCATTCAAAATGCAGATGTATGCAAGTGAGGCTGAGTACCCTGTGTTTGGGGTGTGTCTGAGTGAATGCACAAGGAGCTGTCAACTAAACCTAGCCAGACGTGGATTGAAGGGCACAAGATTTTAGTGCAAAGAAATGCTCACTTTCTAAAAGTGGCATTTCTAGAATAGTAATATTAAATCCGACTTCACCAGTCAGCAGGACTTTATATTACCATCCTGGCCATACTAAATATGACCTTCCTGCTCCTTTCAGATCAGCAGCTGCCACTTCAACAGTGTATGTGGGCAGCCCCAATGTTAGCCTATGAAGGGAGCAGGCCTCACAGTAGTGTAAAAACGAATTTAGGAGTTTTACACTACCAGGACATATAACTACGCAGGTACATGTCCTGCCTTTTACCTACACAGCACCCTGCTCTAGGGGTTACCTAGGGCACATATTAGGGATGACTTATATGTAGAAAAAGGGGAGTTCTAGGCTTGGCAAGTACTTTTAAATGCCAAGTCGAAGTGGCAGTGAAACTGCACACACAGGCCTTGCAATGGCAGGCCTGAGACAGGGTTAAGGGGCTACTGAAGTGGGTGGCACAACCAGTGCTGCAGGCCCACTAGCAGCATTTAATCTACAGGCCCTAGGCACATATAGTGCACTCTACTAGGGACTTATAAGTAAATTAAATAGCCAATCATGGATAAACCAATCAATAGTACCATTTACACAGAGAGCATATGCACCTTAGCACTGGTTGGCAGTGGTAAAGTGCCCAGAGGTCAAAAGCCAACAACAACAGGTCAGAAAAAACAGGAGGAAGGAGGCAAAAAGTTTGGGGATGACCCTGTCAAAAAGCCAGGTCCAACAGTGTCCAACTCCAGCACTCGTCGCCATTTCATCCTGAGGGAAATAGTCTTGTGGGGCAATTAAACTGTGATTTAAAGCAATCCCTAACAGCCAGAGTCTTAGGTATGGGTCGTAGTTGGCTTAATCACCTGTATGGGGTCCAGAGAGCACTTAATAACCTGCCTAAAAGGTTCCCAGGGGGGGTCGTACTTCATATGAGTGCCTGTTCGAAACTCGAATGCTTTTTCCGAATCTTGATGGTCCTGGCATGGAGGCAGCAGAAACACCTTTTGACATAAATGAACGTGTCACTGTCTTACAGGAATTGCGACAGTTCTGTGGCGATAATTCTTCTATCAGTGCTGCCTCCACAGGAATCAATGAGGTGTCTGTAACACCTACCAGCTGGATTCCCAGAGTTGGGGATCTTGTACATGAAAAAGTTGTTGTGAAAAAGGAATTTGGCCCTTCCTATTGAGCACCAGTCCCAATATTGGGGATACAAAGTACCAGGACTGTAATTCTGCCACCATTGGCAGGTGCCAAACAAAATCATTTTGTCTCCATCGACAATGTCAAACTACACCATGTGGCTGATCCTGCACAGCAGACCAAGAGGAACATCTAGTAGTTCCCAAACCCCTCTCACTACTGGTCAAAAAGTCCCTCTACAAGTTGTTAACAGCAACCCTGACACCTCTCCAAGTTTGGGGAGGGTGGAAAATGATATTGCATTGGTTCCACTAACATCCAACAATGCAGAAATAATTGACTGATTTGACTCAACTTCAACACAAACAGATGGTGCTATTTATTGTGTACCACCACGGGAAACACCAACTCCACCAATGACTAGAGCTCCAGCTTTGCACGTACTGCTTCTGTATATTTTGCCGACTTCAATGATGACATCTCAGATTCTATCGCCTCTTCCACACCTGAATTGTCAAAAACATGTAAGCTAACGAACTGGCTTAAAAAAACATATTTTATTTTTCCATGGAACTATCTATGGCTGTCTTTGACTGTTCTAGCTTTCCTACTTTGGAATGCTTTTGTTATCACTTTCTTCTTGTTAATACATGGTCATTTCTTACCAGAAAAATCAACAGTTGAATTGGTGGAGGAGGTCTTAAAAGCACATTTTTCATCACACAAAGTCCGAAGAGACTTATCATTTGTGAAAATTTCCGCAGTACCAATTCCTGATGGGATTGTTTGGGACAAAGTAATATTTGAAATATACGGTCCCACGGAAGTCATTCAAATACCATATGTGTTCAAATTATCAATGGACGATATAATAATACCAGCCATTGTTTCTGGTGATTGGGATGTGAAAACAGTTGATTCTATGATGACTGAATTGCAGTATTATACTGTATTTGAAAACAAAGATGTTTATCAATCTAAAGAAAATTATGGTGCTATGTTTTGCTATAATTATTATGGGCACTATTTCATACATAGAACGAGCAGCCCCAAAACTGTTTTTAATTATACACAATGGGAACAGTGCTCGACTCCACCACAAGGGAGTTCCAAAACATATTTTTCTGGGCACAACGTAAAAAATGCTGAGTCATATTATTTTAAATTGCCACCTACTAAAGATATACATACACTATTGACAAATACTAAATTTATATATTCGGAGTCCTTTGTTTCCCAGTTGTCTATAAAAGGCTATGAATATTGGCTGAAGTCGATTGATCTGAAAAGTGTATGGGGAACTAGACATTGGCAAATTAGGGGAAAGGAAGCTTTATTTAGATCATGCCTCATACTTGTACAAATGATATTCTTAAATGAAACAGTACAACAAACAAGTTGTTTAGGCTTAGCTAAGATTAAGGAATTAAACAGGCCCAGTATACCTGCCCCTGCAAAGTTTTATAAATGGCAAAAATATACAAATGCAACTGAAGATCAGCTCGACGAATGGGTCCAGAATGGTACATTTAATGTTTCACTGACACGTCCTGGCGGGTGGTTATTGTGGCCAATAGATACCAACGGGTGTCATCAACGTTTTATCAACTCCTCAGTGGGGTTTTAGAACTAGTAGGCCGGACCCTCGCTATATATCATCCGAACATGCGGGTATAGTTACAACATATAGTGTAGGGAAACTATGAACTTCCTCACTAGATGCGGTTAGAGAACACCTCAGTCTCCTGTCTAATAACACTGTTTTACAGGATTTCCTTTTAGGCCCCAGTAAACACCGTAGGTAGCGTTTCTTATATGAAGTATATAATGAAATTTGGAAGCTTTCCCAACAAGAAGCAGCTGCCCAGTTAAGGCAAATAGACTAGGAAAATACGAAAAGGCATTAGCTGTTGTGGATAATGGGATTAATACCTTGTCCGACCGGATGTACACTTTAAACAATATCGTTTCCTCTGCTATAGACATCATACAAACAGATATGTCTTCCTAATATCATGGACAACGTCAGCTAAGGTCCATTATGCAGATGGGTTGGACACTTCAAACATTGAAGGCGGGTCGCGTTCCCTGGCAGCATGTCAGTGCTAGGGAGATATTTTCTTCCTTTAATTTAACGTGACAACAACAACTAATGGCTAAGAAAGAAGTGACTTATGTCATGCTAAATATTGAGAAATTTGAAAAGTTGCCTTTTACTGTGGCTGAAATACGATCTGCTGAGTGGCTAATACACGGGGTCATCAATTTGCCCATTTCTACACTTCAATTCAACTCCTGTTTAAAACACATTCCGGTAGGCAGATATGAAAGGCTGGAAGATAGTTACATCCATGAGGTGTAGGAGCTTCCCTTCTCGTACAAATGTCTCAGTGGCATGAAAGAAGTTTTCCTTAGTGGTGGTGAATGCAAGACTTCAGTCAGCCATTCAATGGTTTGTAAACAGCTGTGCTTGCATGGGGCGTGTAAAGCTTCTGCAGCGAACTCGGCTTGTTATCCAGTTCCCTTGATTAGACCTACGTTCCAGGTGCTTTCAAACGGCAGCTATGTTCTCCTCAATGGTGAAGACTGTTGTGGTATGCGGGCCGGAATAGTTTATGTCATTTCGGTCTCCAAGGTCGTTACATGCTGCCGGAACATACTTTTTCCCCCGACTAAGATTAAAGAGGTAGCTGACATTTGGCCTCACACTGCTACTTCAAATGTGAATTTTGATAAGTTGAGCAGACTCAAGGCTTTGTTGTTTCAAAAGCATGTGGCCCTTACATCTGCATGCGAGACCTATGCACTTCAGGTGGCAAGGTCGTCAGCAGAAATACAGCCCCTTTTAAATACAAACTTTCCGAGCCACTTTGGTGAACTCGTGGGACCAATATTTAATGCATGGAATCGCACTGGAACTGGAATCGCACATTTTTTTAAAGCTGTTGATTCTGGTTTCATTCACACCTTCTCCTCCATATTCGGTTTAATACCATCAGCAATCCACTCAATCTTTTCTAGTATTTTCGGGGGATTTCTGATAACTTTGGCTTTATTAGCTGGCATCTTGCTGTTGCTATTTTTTATGCGCAATGGCTGTCCTTCCGCAACAAGGAGGAATGAAAGCCTTCCCACCAGTGCAGCTGTGTCGTGGACGCATGAAGCAGTATTTTGGAGAAACACTCCTGGAGCAATTGGAGTCTGGCTGGTCTTTGCCATTCAGACCTGTTTTGCATTGTGTGCAGCCCATGTTTCGGTGCCTCTGGTGCTCTTTTGAACACGCACTGGAAGTCTGTCTTTCTACACAGCGCTTGCCTTCATTGGACGCTGATCTGTTGATGTTCTCGTTGAGTGTTCATTACCAGACATGCGCATTGAGGTTGCGTTTGTTACGAGAAGCTACTTATGAGATGCCCTTCCTGGAGGATGTAGCTCACGACTCATCACTAGGCATACCACGGAATGTCACCTTGGCTGGGGCTGAGGCTACGGAACACAACTGCTCCTTGATCCTTCTTGGCTATGACTTTCCAACTTTAACATCGGCCGAAGGAGAAGATTTCCTTTCCTCTATGGTCCTGGAATCGATTGGAACTTTTCAAAATTGACTTTGCCTTTTGAAATTCGGTTTTATGCCACATGTCTGTGTTTTAAATTGTCTGTTTACATACTCATGTGTTCCTTCGACTTGTCATCATTGACATTGCTTTTATATACATGTCTAGGTTGAGCTTTTTAGTAGCAATTTTACATGTCTTTAGGCTTTGAACCACCTTCAACCGACAAGGAGAGGGTGTTGTGTAGCCATTTTAGTTATAACTCCATGCACGTTATTTTAACACACTAGGCAGCTATGCACTTTAACCTAGATATATTTTATTCAGCTTCATCTTATTATTGTTACAATAACCATTTTTATGGCCTTGTTTTATTGTCCGTTTATCTAACTGTTTTTGTCTAGGCCAGCACTCTGTTCTCAAACAAGACATTCTTGATCACTCTGTGCTTTTTCCAAGCCTACAGCACGGTACATTGCTGGTGAACGTGGTAGAAGTTTAGTCTCCAACATTCGCAGAAAACACACATCCTTACGTAGGGACATTTTCTCAGAACATCAGCTGCGTTGTTATAAAAACACTTCCTTGTCCCTTATATGTTAGAGGGAGATTCCAGCCAGCGAACCACAGCTTTATGCTGATTGCTGACTGCTTTGCTACAGATGCTAACGCAGACCGCAGGCCTTTGCTCAGGTATGGGGGTTGATGTCTTCTCAGGGGAACCTGAAGGGCATAATTAGGGCTTATCATGCTGTGCTCTATCATAGCATAGGTAAGAGCTAGTCTATTGACTATAGTGACAATATGATAGCGTTGTTTTTATGCTTCACTCTTCTCGTCACAATTTTAATACTGTCATGTTGTGTCATCCTGGTTATTGCAGCTCACGCTTTGCTATCTAGGATGCAGTCGTTTTATTAAACTCATTATTGAAACAAATATTGATTCTGTTTGTCATTTATATATGAGACTGAATTGTAAATGAGAGAAACGGATGAGACCTGAATGACCACGACTTCCCTGAAGCCAAGTATGTCATGCGCTCGGCAGCCCAGTCATCCCTATCCTTAGGTAGAGATGAGGCACTGCTAGTTAACCAGAGCAAAACCCGGATTGGAGCGACAGGTGTCACCCGCAGTGTTGTAGACTTAGGGGGTCATTCTGACTCCCGCCGGCCGCGGTATCCACGGGGCCGGCGGGAGCCGCCAGAATACCGCTGCGCGGTCACAAGACCGCCGCGGGTATTCTGGGTTTCCCGCTGGGCTGGCGGGCGACCGCCAGGAGGCCGCCCGCCAGCCCAGCGGGAAACACCCTTCCACAAGGATGCCGGCTCCGAATGGAGCCGGTGGAGTGGAAGGGGTGCGACGGGTGCAGTTGCACCCGTCGCGATTTTCAGTGTCTGCATGGCAGACACTGAAAATCTTGGTGGGGCCCTGTTACGGGGGCCCCTGCAGTGCCCATGCCATTGGCATGGGCACTGCAGGGGCCCCCAGGGGCCCCACGACACCCCATACCGCCATCCTGTTCCTGGCGGCCGAAACCGCCAGGAACAGGATGGCGGTATGGGGGTCGGAATCCCCATTCCCCAGGGCAGCGGAAAACCGGCGGTACACCGCCGGTTTTCCGTTTCTGATCGCGGCTGTACCGCCGCGGTCAGAATGCCCTTGGGAGTACCGCCAGCCTGTTGGCAGTGCTCCCGCGGTCCCCGGCCCTGGCGGTCCATGACCGCCAGGGTCGGAATGACCGCCTTAGTATTTCACACCGCAGGTGATTCTGCCACTCAAAATCCAGTAGTCTCATTAGAATAATGAGAGCCTAGGTGACAAAGGTTTTTAGTGTCCTTTTTCATGTGCTTATCCATCCTTGATCTTAGGCCAAGTACATAATCCACAATATCTTGCTTAGGGGGCTTAAAAGGTTGCTCCCACCCCTCTTTCACAAGAGCAAGGGGACCCCTAACAGGGTAACCAAAAAGGAGTTCAACGGGGCTGTAGCTTTCTCCTTTTTGGGGTACCTCCCAGTAGGCAAAAAGGAAGCATGGCAGTAGGACATCTCATCCGCTTCTGAGTTTTTCAGAGAGTCCCATGATTATGCCTTTGAGAGTTTTGTTAAATCTCTCAACCAGTCCATTTGTTTGTGGAGTATAGGGGGTGGTGAATTCATAGGTTACACCACACTCCTTTCACATAGCTTTTAAGTATGCAAACATGAAGTTACTAGGGCCTTTGCCACTGCAGGAGCAGTAGTGGTCCCTAACAGGATGGCTTCTGGGTATCTTGTGGCATGGTCCACTACCACTAAGATAAACCTGTTACCAGGAGCAGTTGGCGGGTCAAGGGGGCCAACACTTTCAACCCCTACCCTTTCAAAGGGCACCCAAACCACTGGCAGTGGGGTTAAGGGGGCCTTTGGGGTGTTACCAGTTTTGCCACTGGCTTGGTAAGTCACACAAGAGCGACAAAACTCTTTGGTGTCCTTTGACATGTGAGGCCAGTAAAAGTGAAGGACAAGTCTGTCCCAGGTTTTACTTTGCCCCAGATGTGCAGCCAAGGGAGTATCATGTGCAAGAGTTAGGAGGAATTCCCTATATTGCAAGGGAATGACCAGTCTCCAGGTAGCATCAGGTTTAGGATGCCTTGCCTCAGTATAAAGGAGATTGTTCTCCCAATAAACTCTATGTGAGTCACTGCTATCCCCATTTTGCTGTTTGGCAGCTTGCTGTCTTAGACCCTCTAGTGTGGGACAGGTCTGCTGTGCCACACTCAGTTCCTACCTGGCAGGCCTCCCTGCACCCAAGAGCTCAGCCTGAAGCTCCTCTGGTATAGGTTCTGCAAAAGGAGTTGACATTTCCTCATCAAAGGGGGAATCTTCTGGAGAGGGAGGGATGGTGAACAAGGGTTTGCCATTTTGACCCCTGTTTTTTGGAGCACTTGGTCCATTGTTCCAGGATCCAAGTTTCCCTGTCCTCTTTGCTTCTTGGCCTGAGCCCTGGTAAGAGCAAGATGTGCCCTAGAATGCCCAGCATGGCTGCATGGGAGTCCAACTCCACTTCAGCCCAAGCTGAAGTTCCCAAATCATTGCCTAGCAGACACTCTACAGGTAAGTCAGTGGATACCACAACCTTTTTAGGAACAGTAACCTCCCCTCCAGTTGAGATTGTTAACAGCCATGGGTTGGCTAACAGTGTTGTTATGGGTGTCAGTAACTTGGAACTGATGACCAAGTAGGTGTTACTCAGGGTCAACCAGTTACTCCATCACCATAGTGACACTGGCTCCTGTGTCCCTGTAGGCCTCAACCTGAACACCATTTATTAGGGGTAGTTGCATGTACTTATCCATATTAAGAGGACAAGCAAATAAAGGTGGCAAGGTCAATGCCACCATCAGAGACTACAACAGCCTCAGTGGTATCCCTTGCTAGACCAATCCCCACTACATTACTAAAAGTGAGCCCAGCTAAATGCTTTGATTGGCTATTTGTAGAGTTTTTCCCACCACCACTGATATTACTAGTGGAAGCAGTGTGGGTTGTGGTGGTGGGAGGCTTGGTGTTTCTCTTGGGACAAGTGGGATCACTTTCCCAATGTCCTTTGTTCTCACATAAATAACACCAAGGCTTTTCTCATGGTTAGAAGAGGATTTGGGCCCACCACCCCCAGAGGATTTTTGTGGGCCTGATGAAGACTCTGAAGACTTTTTATCTTTGTCCCCACTCTTGTCATGGGACTTACCATCCTTCTTCTTGCTGTCCTTGTCACCCCCTGTGTGAGCTTTTCTGCTCACCCTTGTTCTGACCTGTTTGTCTGCCTTCTTTCCTAATTCTTGGGGAGAGATCAGACCTGAGTTCACAAGTTATTGGTGCAACAAATCAGACACAATTGTTAAGAATATGCTCTCTCAAGATCATATTGTATAAACTTTCATAATCAGACACCTTGCTGGCATGCAACCAACCTTCTAAGGCCTTCACTGAACAGTCCACAAAGTCTATCCAATCTTGTGAAAACTCTTTTCTGGTTTCTCTGAACTTAATCCTATATTGTTCAGTGTTTAAGCCAAATCCAGCCAAGAGTCCAGTATTCAGAAAATTGTAATTGTCTGAGTCATCTTTTCTAATAGTAAGGAGTCTATCTCTCCCCTGGCCAGAGAAGGACAACCACAGAATAGCAGTCCACTGTACCTGAGGGACCATCTGAACTTTACAGGCCCTCTCAAGTGCTGCAAACCACGTGTAAATGTCATCCCCCTCCTTGTAAGGGGAGGGGGCAATCTTGTGCTGGTTTCTAGAATCAAATGTGCTTTCTCTAACACTGGAACTTCTGAAACTACTGCTGCTGCTGCCACCATGGGGAACTAACCTCAACCCCTGTCTTTCCCTTTCCACAGCTAGGGATTCCCTGTTTAAGGCCTACTGTTGCTGTTGTAGCCTCAGTCTGGCCTCCTCCAACCTCAGCTTTCTGAGTTCCCTATCTAGGGACTGATCCTAAGGGTTGGATGTGTGGGTCACTTCTGACACAGAAGTGACATGGGAATGAGCAGAGGTTGACATTTCCTTAATTTGTGTTACTCTAGTGACCTGGCCTCTAGGTGTGAAGGGTGCCCTACCTGTGTTTGACCCCTTCCCATTACCAGCTACACTAAGAGGTTTGTTAAGGGAAAGTTCTGTGGAAGGACCCTCCCCTGCATCCTCAGGACTCTCTTCTAAATCTACATGGTCAGAATCTCCCTCTACCTCCCCTTCTGATTGATTGTATATGACCATTAGGATGCTCCTGGTCTTCTTGTAAGAGGAGATTCAAGAGGAAATACCTGTTAGGGTCCTTCCCAATCCCTAAGCTTCTTTCTAAACAGAGACCCCTCAGACTTTTGAAATTTAGATTTTCATAAGTGGTCTTGACTACCCTGGGGATAGCCTATTTAGAAGACATAGGCCCTCATTCCGACCCTGGCGGTTTGAAACCGCCAGGGTGGAGGGCAGAGGAAGCACCGCCAACAGGCTGGCGGTGCTTCCCGGGCCATTCTGACCGCGGCGGTAAAGCCGCGGTCAGAAAAGGGGAACCGGCGGTTTACCCCTGGCCCAGGGAATCCTCCATGGCGGCGCTGCTTGCAGCGCCGCCATGGGGATTCCGACCCCCTTCCCGCCAGCCTGTTTCTGGCGGTTTACACCGCCAGAACCAGGCTGGCGGGAACGGGTGTCGTGGGGCCCCTGGGGGCCCCTGCACTGCCCATGCCACTGGCATGGGCAGTGCAGGGGCCCCCTAACAGGGCCCCACAAAGATTTTCAGTGTCTGCTTTGCAGACACTGAAAATCGCGACGGGTGCCACTGCACCCGTCGCACCCCTGCAAATCCGCCGGCTCCATTCGGAGCCGGCTTCCTCTTTGCAGGGGCTTTCCCGCTGGGCCGGCGGGTGATCATTTGGCGATCGCCCGCCGGCCCAGCGGGAAAGTTAGAATGACCGCCGCGGTCATTTGACCGCGGTGCGGTCTTTTGGCAGTTTCCGCCCGGCGGGCGGTGCCCGCCGCCCGCCGGGGTCGGAATGACCCCCATAGTGATAGAAAAAGCTAGATAGAAGAGTAAGAAGTTAGCAAACTATTTCACCTAACGTTTTAGAGGAAAAGAGAAACCTTTCAGAACTTTGTAAAACTTTAAAAAGGTTTGGAAGAACTTTCTGGAAGTGGAAAAATGATTGCTAGGTATAATTGTATATAGCTCTAAGTATTGGAGTACACTTATCTTGTGAAAAGCACTAGTAACAAAGTCATAAAGCAATTGCAAGTACTTATCCCACCACTGCACCACCAATGTAGGAGGCTGGAGTGGTTTGTAGTGGGTACTTACACCTTATACCAGGTCCAGTTGTCCCTTATTAGTGAACTGTAGGCAGTGTTCAAGCAGCTTAGGCTGTCTAGGGGTAGCTGTAGCAGAGCAGCCAAGGCTGAACTAGGAGATATGCAAAGCTCCTACAATACCACTATAGTTACACAGTACTTATACACAATAAAAGACAATACACAGTGTTACCAAAAATAAAGGTACTTTATTTTAGTGACACAAGACCAAAAATATCTTAGAGGCAATACTACTTCTGAAGGTAAGTATTATACACAATATATACACTAGAAACCAAGATAAGGTACGTAAACAGTCATAGAATAGTGCAAACAGTAGAAAATACAATAGACTGCAATGGGCCTAGGGGCAACACAAACCATGTACTAAAATAGTGGAATGCGAATGTCGAATTCCCCTCTAGGCAAGTATAGTGTGCAGAGGGGCACTGGGAGTGCAGGAAAACACCAAAGGTAAGTAAAGTACCCCACCCCAGAGCCCAGTAAACCAGGAGTAAAGTATAGCAAGTTTCCTCAGAACAACTACAAGTCGTGATGAAGAATTATGCAAGAACCCAGCAAAACTGCAAGCAACCAACGGTGGATTCCTGGACCTGAAGACCTGTGGAGAGAGGAGACCAAGTCCAGTAGTCGAAGAAGAGTCCAGGAAGAACAGGAGCCCCTGCCCACCTGGAAGAAGGTGCAAAAGAGGATTCTCCGGTTGGAAGAAAAGTACAGAAGTGCACCAAAGAAGATAGCTGTGGGTTCCTGCTTGGTGAAAGAGATGTTTCACATCGAGTTGTTGGATGCAGGCTGATTGTGTCGCTGGATTCTGCCAAAAAAGCCTTGGTTCACACAAATACGTATTTGCATCAAAGAGGAGCTGTCTGGACCCAGGAGGGACCTGGGGGTTTCAACGTGGACTGAGAAGACAGAGGGGTCTTTCAGCACTTTAGAGAACCCTCAGTAGACCAGGCAGCACCCATGGGAGTCCCGTAACATGGGGACAAAGGAGTTGCAAAATGCGGTAGTCACAGCACTACACTGGAGGATCTCACGCTGCCAGAGAATAACTCAGAGAGCTGTGCGTTGCAGGATGGAGTGATGGGGTCCTGAGCTACGCTGTGCATGAAGAACGTTTGGGAGAATTGCACAGAAGCCCAAGTAGCTGCAGGGGACGTGGTGCACAGGGGAACTGTTGCAGCATGGGGAGGCAAGCTCTTACCTCCACCAAATCTGAACTGCTGGACCTTTGGACAGTCTGTGTCACCTTCGGTCCACCACCTGTGTTCCAGGAATCACGCTCGTCAACAGGAGAGGAGTCCCAGAGTACCAGTTGTCGTCGCAGAGAGGTGCCTGCTGAAGAAGGGAAGTGACTCCGTCACTCCACGGGAGATTCCTTCAGTTCTCCTGGTGCAGAGTGAAGACAGGCAGTCCTCTCAGGGTGCACACCTTGGAAACTGTTGCAATTGCTGGCTAGAGCTGAAGGTGTGGGTCATAGGAGTCGTCCTGGATACTTTGTTGCCATTACAGCGGTTCCTGGAGCAGTCTGCGGTTGATCCGTCGGTCAGAAGCTGAAGCAGAGGATGCAAAGGAGTCCTGGAGGAATCTTGCAAACCAAATCTGAGGAAACACCCAGAGGAGAGACCCTAAATAGCCCCGAGAGGGGGGATGGCTACCTATCCAGGTATGCACCTATCAGGAGGGGTCTCTGACCTCAGCTGCTGTCATTGGACACTCGTAGGTCTCCAGAGGGTCCCCACACCTTGGAATCCAAGATAGCTAACACCAGGGACACTCTGGAGGAGTTCTGGTCACCACCCCTGGGGTGGTGATGGACAGGGGAGTGGTCACACCCCTTTCCTTTGTCCAGTTTCATGCCAGAGCAGCGACTGGGGGTCCCACAACCAGTGTAGACTGGATTATGCAAGGAGGGCACCGTTTGTGCCCTTCAAAGCATTTCCAGAGGCTCTGGGAGGATAAACCATGCATGCCTGTAACACCTATTTCCAACGGCAGAGGGTATAACACCCCTCTCCTAAATGAAATGCATTGTTTTGGCTTCCTGGGATTGAGCTGCTCAATCCCCAGGAGGACAGAAACCTATCTGTGAGGTGGCAGCAGCTGGGGCTGCAGTCGAAACTTCAGGGAGCGGATCAGGCAGTACTGGGGGTCCATGGTGGAGCCCCCAGGTTGCATGGGATTAGCCCCCCAATACCAGATTTGGATTGGTGGTTGATTAAATGATCTTAGACACCTCACATGGCCGTATTCGGTGTTACCATTACATATATGTGTTGACATATATGTAGTGCACACTTATAATGGTGTCCCTGCACTCACAAAGTCTCAGGAATTGGCCCTGGACAATGTGGGGGCACCTTTGCTGGTGCAAGGATGCCCTCACTCGCAGTAACTTTGCACCTAGCCTTCAGTAAACAAAGGTTAGACATATAGGTGACTTACATGTTACCTAGTGCAGTGACAAGAGGCTGTGAAATAGTGTGGCAGTCCCGATGAAAGGTTTGTATGACCCTTATGGGTGGCAAAAAAAAATGCTGCAGCCCATAAGGATCTCCTGGAACCCCAAACCCTGGGTACCTAGGTACCATATACTAGGGACTTATAAGGGGGGTCCAGTGTGCCAATCAGAATTGGAATATGGAGTCACTAAACTGTAGTGACAAATTTGGTTAAGTAGAGAGAGCATACGCACTGGAGTTCTGGTTAGCAGAACTCCAGTGATACAGTCAAGCATACTGACAATACATATAGGCCACAAACTATGAACACTAGGGTCCTGCCTAGCAGGATCTCAGTGAGACAGGCAAAACACACTGACAAACAGGCAGAAATTGAGGGTAACATGCCAAGAAAGATGGTACTTTCCTACACCATTGCAAAAAAGGGGACTTTCCTACAGTGCTACATACGGGAATAAATGAAAAGCAGCGGCCTGCAAAGGTCCAACAAGAAGGGAACGGACACAAACATTCATGGAACATAATCCACGTCCCTCTTTGCAAGGGCCTGAAAATAGGAAGACCCCTGGGGCACTGCCAAAAAGACAAGGAAAGGGAAATCCTGACACAATAATATCTGCCAACAGGAATCACGAAGGATACACAGCCCTGGAACAAATAGGAGGGAAAGGAGTGGACACATACAAAAACGCCTCGACCCCGCTTCGCAGACAGCAAAATAGCTGATAGCACCTCATAACCACTCTAGTGGGACGTGAAGAAGGGTGAAAGAGAAACGAAAAAGGCTGGGCACCACAACAGCCACATACAAAGCCTCTGCAAACAAAACCATCACCCCAAAAACATTACAGAAGAAGCTGAGACAGCAGGACACAGGCCCAAAAAACGTTGTGGGAGGGCAAGAGCCTAAGGCATGTACAGGTGGAGTCCCAAGCCCGAATCCCCCATACCTGACCCCCTAAAAGTGCAGAGAGCAGATTGCAGGAAGTGCCATTCTGAAGGCCCAGCTGAAGGCACCCCAAAGAACCGACAGCCTGGAACAAAATGGAGGGGAGCGGCAACAGAACCAGACACCTCAAAGAGATGGAAGGGGCAGTGCTGCCCCACCTGCTAAGCACCTGGACTGACACACACAAGGGGGATGGCACAAATCCCAGTGTGCCATGCAGTCCTGAAAAAAACAAGGAACAGTGAGGCACAACAGCCACACCATGCATGTCATAGGAGCACATATATGTAGTGTGGAAGTGCCACACCTGCTGGACGAGGGGTAGCCACGTGCCTGTCCCAAACCAACTGCCGTACCCTGTAGGGGTTGGGGGGGCTGCTGCAGAGGGCCCCTGCAAAGCCCCTGCAAAGGGGAGGACAGGGCGGGCACATAGGCACTGGTGGATGCCAGATGGCTCCACAGGAGGGAGATGGCCGGGCCGAGGCTGACGTCCAGCCCAAGGGACTGAGCCCGGAACCACCCTCTCATGTAGAGGGCAGTCACAAGGAGCAAAGTGCCAACAGCAGCTCCCAGGCACCGAACAGCAGGCCACGATTGCCTCCCTAAACAGGACCACAGTCCACAGAAAGCAAAGAAACTGCCAAGCGGTACTCACGTCAGGAACACACCAGCAGCCGAAACGAGAAGCACGCCTCTTGCACATGCTCAGCAACAAGCGCATCTCAAGGAGGAAGTCAGGCAAGCGCCCGGCTTCCTGCTTCCTCCGCAAAGCTCCCAGCTGCTTATCTGGGCAGGAGCCTCGCAAAGCAGACCTCCACTGTCGGAAAGGAGACAACAGCAGACACTGCTGGAACAGAACCCGCAGCACCCAAGGGGAGGTTCTGCGACCATGCAGCCACAGAAGACCATCACACTGGCAAAAAAGTGGCAACTGAGAAGCAAACAGTGACGCTACCACAGTAAGGTCAGCAGACTGCAGGTAAACGCCCAGGAACAGCAGTCGTCCAAGCCTCGCAGGGACGACATCCCACACATCCACGTCCTGTCAGAAGACACAAAAAAGAACAGGCAGAATGCTGGGTAAGTACAGCTTATGTACTACCAGAGGGGGGGCTGAGGAGGGGATATCCCAGCATTTCTAATGTTCCTTTTTCTGTCGTGAAAATAGTTATCTCCAATTAATGATGAATGGGACAAGGACTAGAGGGACCTGGGGGTAATGGGTAAATGCCACAAAAGATCTCGAAGACAGGAAAGATGGGAACACCTACAGGGTGCACATTGGACCAAAGAATCAGGGTGCTTCATCCTGTCAGTACACTGGACGTAAAACAACAACTAGCTGAGTAGTTTAAAATGCATTTCACTCTTTAAAACAAAATAAAGATATTTTAACGAGTTTATAATTTCACGACTTTAATTTTTTTTTTACTTTCATTTTGGTCTACATTTATATGAAAGTGACCAGGAAACAAATGTGAATCTACGTTCGTTGTCTAATTCATTACTATTGGTAGAATGTCTGAGTTGTACTGCGCAGCCTTTCGGAGACATTTTGTAATTACAACTAAAATGCAAATTGAAGTTTGTTTTCAACAGAGGGTAGCATTTCACAGAAATAGTTTAATTAAATACTACAAGATTCGAAAAACGGCACCAAGAGGCATTTCTATGTTAGGAGTCCTTTAAATCAGAGCTCTCTATAATAACTACCATGGTCTCTTACGCAGGCCATTCGATATGCACTGTAAAAGGGAATAATGTCAGAAATTAATAATCCTATCTAGCGTTTTCACGCTTCTTTCTCTGTGATGAGGTACTGCCGAGCCGTACATGACAGAGACGTGAGCGGGAAAAGCACTGTCCCCGCAAAGCAGCAGGAAACGGTCCACAGACCATATCATCAGTCCTTTGATTGAGCCAGTGCAGAAGGGGTCTGGGCCTTCTTCTTGGCGCCCTGAGCGCAAACACCAACTCGAGCAGAAAATGGCATCCTGACATGGCCTGACGATGGGTGTCCAGGATGACACAGGCTGGTTAATAAACCTCCTTTTAGAGGGGAAGGGATGGATTCTGATGGGTCAGAATGCCGACGGCTTAGTAGATTTTTGGTCATTATGACTTTATTAGCATGATTCTTGTTATACAAATGCTTGTGCAATTCAGATGGCCATCCTGGAGGTACTTATGAACATCTCTTCTACAGATTACCACCTACCATGCGATATATGCCTCCAATCACATGGTGCATGCTGTGTCTCCTGTAAGTCAATGAACTGCTGACCCTGTGTGTCTCTGCCAGAGAAAGGGAGCTGCTTGTGGGCGCTGCTAGGGTCCGACTGTACGCAGTCCATGCACACTGCTGAATACACGCACCTTACTTATGTCTTTAATTGATTAACGGTAGTAGCCACAGGCATGCACAATTGTTGTTTGTACGTTTTAGCACCTTGAAGTCAAACCTATTAGCTTTTTCAATGCTGGTTAAAAGGAAACTATGGGGCAGATTTACCGAAAGTGGCGCTGCACCGAGTGCAGCACCAATTTACCTGCGCCACCTTAGCACCCCCCTACCGCCACCATGTGTGCGCCATATATAAAATACTGTGCACCATGCTCAGGGTAGGGGGTAATAGCATCATTTTTCATGACGCTATTGAGGTACTTTGCAGCGGTAGTGCCAAAATATTGGCGTTACTCCTGCAGAGTACATAGGGACCCATTTTAGATAATGGAAGCCTCCTTTTAACGCCTGCTGTGAACAGGCGTTAAAATTGGCATACAAAATAATGCAAGGAAATCCCATAGATTTCCTTGCACCATTTATTCAGCCCCTAACATGGGTAACGCCCCCTTTGCATTTATTATGCCTGGAGCAGGCATAATGTAGTGCAAAGGGTTACGGAGTGGTACAATGCATGCACTGCACCACTCTGCAAATATGGTGTGGGGATTTTGGCCTCGTGGGGCCACATAAACGTCATGAATAATGACGCTAAAGTGCCACAAGGTGGCACTGGGGGATTATACATATGCCCCTATGTCTCAAATATACTAAAGGCCACATTTACAAGAAACTGGTGCATCGTAATGGATGTGCTGGTTTTCTTGCGCCAGCCCTGGACCCCTTGACAATACCATGGCTGCATTGTATTTATGATACAGTGCTCCATGGCACGTTTCCACAGATGTGTCAGAAATTCTGATGAATCTGTGGTGCTAAACTGATGCTTTACTGGACAAGTGTCAAAAAAATGCCCCCCCACAACTCGAAAGTGCTTGAAAACACTATGGGGACCAGTCCTCTCAGTGCAACGGTCCTCACAATGACAGTGTTTGTCTGGTTCTGTCAGGGTTTATTAACACTGTGAAGAACGATCATGTCTGGCTACTAACTCCCTCCTCAAAATAACTAGGCCTGGGCGGAGTTCGTGTAGCAACGCTAGGCAGAACTCCGTAAAGTCGAAAATAAATTCTGTCACAGTACCCAGAGTTCCGCTAGCAGGCGGAGTTTCTTGCTGTGCCCATTCGCGTGACGTGTAACGTCACTGGCAATGCAAAGTACTTCCTCATGTTGGAATTCTCACATGAACTGCAACACGTGGTTCGCATGAGTGTGGCCTTTTTGTTTCTTTTGCTTGTTATGGTGCTGGGGCCTACTTTTCTATCCCTCTATATCTCTCCCATCCCTCTGTTTCAAAACCTATTTCCTCCTAGTTTATTTTTATTATATTACCTTTTCTCTTACTCTTTTTATATTTTAACTTTACTCCTAATTTTTTTGTCATGTTGTGTGACTTTTTCACTTTTTCATTTTATTTGCTTTACTTTTTTTCCCCTTCCTTTTTCCTAATCCTTCCTTATCTCTACCCCCCGCCCATGTACCCATGCCATGGAACAGCAAGGGAGCGCCAGCGCCAGCCCCCAACCATCAGCTGCCTTCCTTGTGGGTGCCGGCGACATCAAAGGGTGCAGCCTCACACCATATTTTCTGAGGTGGATGTAGCTGCTTGGTGTTCTATGTGCAGCACCACCTTCCCTCCACCTTGACAGCAGGCTGGGTCTGAGTACGGCCTCCGGGAGCACCAGCAACGCTGGAAGAGGGTGCACCGGGCTTTATGCCGCAGCTCTGGGATCTGGTACACCCAGCAGCAGCTGATGCAACAGTGGGCTGACATCCTGGATTGGGGGACGTCCTGCTCGACATTCTAGGAGTTAAGTTTGCGGGGCTCAGAGATTAAAAATTAATTATTTCTTGTGCTCTGTGCTAATAGTTTCTTCCCAAACAGCAAGCATGCAGCTTACACGCAGGTAAGTTAGTTTCATTTTACAAATATAGTATTATGGTACCGTCATCTCAGAGCTGCCTAATTGTACTTGTTTTTGGCGCTTGCTTGGGCTGATTAAGAAGTAATGCAGAAACTCCTCCTGTGCCCTGTCTAAGATAGTCATTATTAATATATTAGTATTAGTGAGTTTGAATGTTCTCTCGAATCTCTGTGCCTTTATTTTTTTTTAGCTCATACAGTGCCAACTGCCAAGCAATTTCCCAGTGATGTGTAGCAGTTTTGCAAGTGTCCAACCCATGCATTGAGAGATTGAGAATGAGATGAGAACTGCAGAAATTATTCATTGTAATTTATTAGTAGTTTCAAAATGTAGTTTACGAAATTTGGAATAGGGTTAGGAAATGTGGAATAAAATGGTCAGTGATACTAATATTATTATTATACAGCCACTCTGAACCTCTTGATGTAGAAATGTTACTGCGTTTGCCTTTTTCTTTAAACAAAATAATATGGTGAAATTATTTATTAACAGTACCACTAATCTCTTCTAATTTTTTTCTTACATCATCAAGCATCAAGGGGCAGGAAGAGGGATGGTGTTAACAAGGCAGGCGAGGCGGCTGAAGGTGGCCCCTCCACAAGTGCCAAGGCAGATGGCTCTGCTGGCCCCAGTAAGTCCTCCTGTTGTTAAGATAAATATTTATTTCCCTAAAGTTTTCCACTCCACACTTTTGAACTTTTACTATGCCTGTCTCCTAATTTGTTTCCAACTCCACTTAGATTTATCTGTTTTGTAAAGTCTTCTTATCCCTGCATTATCCTATATACTTATTTTCTATATTTCAAGTTTCTTTACTTCAAACTGTCTGGCTGTACTAGTCTGTCTGTAGCTTCCTTTCTTCTGCTTTGTCAGTGAGCTTTTCCTCTCCCCTTATGTATCGCAGCTTGTGGAGTGGTGGTATGGCTCAAAGAAAACATGTACTGAAGATTGCATGCCCATGTAAGGTATTCTAAACATGTTTCGTGAGAAGTCTTTCTTTATCTTGCTCCATGCTCCAGCTCAATTATTAAAAAAAAGAAAGAACGTTGTTTTTGAACATGGTCATGTGATTGTTTGTATTCTCCAATGTTGTGTATGTATTATTAGTATAGTAGCAGTTGATGACCGTGAAACATGGTTGGAAGTATGAGGAGGATGGCCCCATTGCATTAGCCAACCAAGAACATATGTCCTTCATTGATCAATTATTGCACCTTTTTATTTATCTTCAAAAACTCATATTCATCAGTTGCTAGTTTTACCCCTCCATTACCATTTTGTTTTTACTTGAGGACATAGCTTTTAAAAAAATTCCAGCCAAAAGAACGCTCACCTAATATTTTGATATAAGAGAATCTGTAACTGAAATATAGTGAAGTATTGCGGTTGTATTTTGCTATTACAAAAAAGCAATAGGGGGAGGTGTATGTGGAGTCTAAATTGGGTAATATTTTTTTCCACCCGCCCCGACCACCAGTGCCGAGGCCAGTAGCAACAGCACCAGCACCAATACAGCTGTGGGACTGGACAAGGGGGGCATCTCAGAGGCGGCAGTGGCAGGTGGTGGTAAGTCAGATTGCTTGCTTATTGACAATTCGAAATATAGTCACTACAAGGGCGCAGTAGTGTTGTTGACTCATTCGTCAACACCCAGCTTTTGCACATGCATCAGGAGTTAAATAAGTATTGGCGCCTTCTATCAGCAAATCAGCAGACTAAGGTTTATAAAATGAGCTTGAACTATGATGTGTTTTGGAAAATTGAAATAAGGATGGAAGTCGATTGTATGAAATATAATATGAGTAAAAGGATTTGTGTTTGATGGAAGGTTGCATAACAATAATATTCAAATAGTTGGGTGATGAGCAGTATGATAGGATGCATGGGTGGGTAAAGGATGGAAGAAAGGGTATACGGGTGAAGGATGCTAGCCCAGGTGGGTGAAAGGGTATTGGTGAAAGGATTCCATGCCTGGTTGGGTGAACGGACTCCTTGGGTGGGTGAGATCTCTTGGATGGGTGAATGGGTGAAAGGATGCATGTGTGGTTATTGGGTAAATGGATGATGAAGAAAGGTTAGTAGAGAGCCATGTTTGGCATTTGGGTGGTTTGAAATGGTGAGAAAATGTAAAGCTTAGCCTAAATGGTGTGTATGAAAGCCAAGGGTGAAGAATAAGACTACTAGAAGAACATATTTTCAATGATGAATAGATAAATGCTTGGAATGAAGAAACAAGTGAGCTCTTCTGGATAGGGGCATTCTTCACACTTACTTTACTTGCTTGGAATGGTTTTATCAAAGGTTTTATGGAAAGGGTTAGATGGTATTTCAGAATATTCCCTTGACTCACAGTATTTTCCAAGCGAGGCAGGTAATATGTATCCCAGCATCCATTCACCATCACCTCCCTCCCTCCCTATGGCATTTCACTAGTGCCACCCATGATAACCTAACAATTCAGCAGAATCTGCACTGCAATATTTGCTGTGCAATGTGTGTCTGTCTGCTTAAGTTAAGTTAATGTGCCAAACACGCTTCAATGCATGGCAATGCAAAAACAAAGCGTGTTTCCCTTTTCTCCCAGTGCCCATTGTTTCAGTCACTTCCTAGTACTTCACTCCTTTAATCTTTCTTAAGTTCTGTCCCATCCTTCTGAATAATTTGTAAAAGCCAATCTTTGCTTGTGCCACATTTTTCAAGCCAAGTGATAAATATAATTAATTATGGCTTCCATAATGGAATTACTTCTGTTCTAATTTTTCCCTTTCAACATTTGCCAACCACAGTGAGTCTCACTACTAGCCAAACCTTATGCACATGATGATGATGATGATGAGGAATTGATTGATCTGTAAAGTGTGTACTCTACCTATCCATCCCAATCCTCTCTACCTTACCCTGCAGCTGAGTACGTTAAGAAGATTCCTTTCCTTACTGCAAAGCAAATGAATAATTTTGGAAAAAAGTAGTTATTACAAAGTGTGGTGGAGGAGGGGCATGAGGACAGTGAGAAAAGTGGTCCATAAGTCAATGCCTTGCTTTTCCTGACTGGGATAGATGCAAATGTGCCAAATACAATCTATAGCCCATTCCTTAATACTTTCCCTGTACAGCAATGTGTTGCTTTTCCCACAGCCTACTTATGGCAGGCAGGATGTCTGCATGATTGATTATATTATACTATGTGGCGTGTTTCATTCTTAGTATTCATCGGCCTTGTAGTCCAGGTACAAAGAAGAACAGGGCCATTGGAATTAAATAATTTTCTAGTACAGCTGCCCCAGCTGCAGGCAGTAATGAGTACGACTAGGATGCCAGCTGAGCTAGCAATGCCACCATTAATTTAGCACAAAAGGGAGAGAAGAATACTTGTACTCCATAGTGCATATTATGGCTGTGACAGTTTTCACCTTAAAATTGTATGTGCTGAGGTTACCACCAAATGTACTGCTACTATGCCACTACACTACATGATTTTAAACAAGTGTTTTGCTCAGAGCATTGTTTACAATGTCTCTTTTTTTTTCTTGATATAGCTATTCCTGTTGGTCCACCATCCTAAAAGAAAATAGCAGCCCAGCTGCGGCAGACGAAGCTAGAGGTCATACAGGCTGAGTACCAGTGGCTGGTGATCCTTGAGGAAGAGGACAATGAGGCGGCAGCAGTTGCTGCCAGTACTCAGGGACCCAGGCCAGGCCCCAGTGCCTCCAGCCCAGCAACACCTCCACCGCAGTGCCAGGACAGTTGCCCGCTGTCGTATCACCCTTGCTGCACCCCTCAGAGACCGTGTTCCAACACCACGTCCTTCGGAGGCTGGTACGGATAGATGCACATCAGGCACTTATGGAGGGGCTCCTCAGCAGAATCGATGAGGACGAGCTGCTCCTGTGTTCCTGGCACTAATAGTGCCACTTTTGAGACCAGGTGTCACAGAAGGAGTGCCAAGGGCAAGGTGAGGGTCGCAGCTGCGACCACTGGCGACCCCTAAATTAAGTCCATGGCTGGATTATCGCTCAAGTGGATCCCAGCTAGACCACCATGAGCCACTGTTAGTGATTTAAAGATTGTGGTGTCTCTTTTGTACTGCTTCCTTATTATTTCACATGCTCTAATCAAATAGTGATATTTTTTATTATATCAGGCTACGTAACTGTGTTATGCCAGTAATTGGGCAAACCAGCAGCAAGTAGGCATACCAATATAGCACTATTGTTATATGCCAATAAGCTGTGTAACTGTTCTCCAAATACTATGCCCGTCTTTGCCTGGAAGGTGCTGCTGGATTCCAAAAATGGAATATTGTCTAATTTTTTCAACTGCTTGGAATGGTGCAGGCTCCAGTCCCATTGGAGACTAGAAGATGGCAGCAGAAAAAAATCCTAAAATTTTGAGCCATGGTTTAGGGACACAATTGATCTTGTGAGAATGGAATTAGGTCCGACCTTCTGAGAGCATCATACATGCATGACACCTTAGACCTATTGTGTTTCGAACCAGGTGTACACAGATGTTACAAGAAAATTTGATTCAGGAATTATGTGTGTTCATTTATATTGATCAGTTCTCAAACAAACTTGATTTTGGCTTGAATATATAACTTATTTCATGAGTATAATATTTGCTTTTATGCAGAGGGTAGGGCTAGTGGGTGAGGTCTTTCGAGAAAACAGTGAGTTGTGTGGTTAGATTTGTGATGGAGTCTATGCAAATGAGGAACCTTTCTCATTGAAAAAGTGTTTTGCCCCTTCACAATTATTCTAAATTTACCCTAAGCAGATACAACACTTATATATGAAGGCGGAACATGTAGCAGAGATATACTAGTGACGGTGACTAATCTGCAGTTTTGACTTTCTGTACAAGAGGGCCTATCACTTTCTAAGCGTTGTTATATGTTTGAGATGTGTTAGTGATCATTGAGATTATTTACATTGGGGGCTAATCAACTTTTTTTGCCTTAACACAGAACAGGGCTAATTGCACTACAGAAATAATGAGCCAGTATCAGATTATTTTCTAAAGTGACAGTTTTTGTTATATTGAATTTACCCGTTTTTAACTGAGCCAACATGAATGATTAAACCCCACATTTTTATTGACTCCTTTTACTTGATTTGAATAGAGGTTATATGAATGATTAATTCTTACATTTGTATTGAATCCCTTAATGGTCTTATTTTGCATATCAGATGTATTTCTTCTTTGGAAACAAATTGGTCTAACTCGCTCGCCATCATGAGGCAACAACATATGAATGTGGGTGAGTAGTTAACCAAGCTGCCTCGCCTCTCTCACTCAGCTCCCTTGCAACTGTTTACCTAGCTCGTTGGAGCTTTCATCTACAATATAATACATCAGTTTCTGTAATCCATGTATAACGCCAGTCTCTAATTTCTTTATGACTGGCAACTTGTGATGCAAAAATAGATGTTAGAATTTGACAATTATGTTATGATAGCTGAGCTCTGATGTCACAATGCCTGCTACCCGAGCCAGCAGCCGAGGTGAAAGGAAGGTCAGGTCATGCGCATAATTGAAGCAACTGTTTAAAGCAACGAAAACAGAACATTGCTTTTCTTTCTTCTGCTCCATTATTTAGCTTACAGTGACAAGTAGAGAGAACATGTATATTTTTTGCACTCCTTACATAGAAAAAAAGCTAGAATCTTTCTACACATTTCGAACTACTGCAGCTTTTGTTTGAACTGACTTGTATTTAACTGTTTCTAATATCTGTTTCAAGACATAACTAACATTTTTTTTATGTGTTTTATTTTGCACTAGTGGTTTTATTTTTATTCTTCATGTTTGCAAACATGCTTGCACTTTCATATGAAAGAGCTGCACACCATGGTTTTAAGTAGTTTGTTGGAAAGGTGATGGTGTGACAATGTATTATATGGGATAAAGTTCACTCTGGTGTGCATGATAAGAGTATTGCATGTCACCTCTGAGTTTTATAACCTTATAAATGAGGTTGGTCTTCAGCCTCATTCATCTATATGCTTATGGAATTCCTCAGTGGGTTGCAATGGCCTTATAATGTACAACAGGGAATACTTTATACCTTATACAGTCTATGAGGCTTTAGTGTACCCAAACCAAGCAGAGTAAGTTTCAGGAAGGGGTGGGGATGTTCACAGGCGATCTCTTGGGTGGAGGAGGGACTCCTGACTGTGATTCTGGATTATGTGCACTGCAGATCAAAGATTTCAGTACCGGTAAGGCTGAATAAGGCTTTGATTGTTCCAGAGTAGATACATGTGTGTCGTTGAGATTGGAATAATTAGCGCCGAGGGGTATGAGTAAGTTACATGGCTATCGGTGAGCTATGTCTCCCAAGAGGAGACATAGGGCCTGATTCTAACTTTGGAGGACGGTGTTAAACCGTCCCAAAAGTGGCGGATATACCACCTACCGTATTACGAGTTCCATAGGATATAATGGACTCGTAATACGGTAGGTGGTATATCCGCCACTTTTGGGACGGTTTAACACCGTCCTCCAAAGTTAGAATCAGGCCCATAGTGATGATGTACTACACTTCCTTATGAATGGGTAAATGCCACAAAAGTTCTCGAAGACACGAAAGATGGGAACACCTACAGGGTGCACATAAGACCAAGGAATCAAGGTGCTTCATACAGTCCATACACCGAACGTAAAACAAAAACTAGTTGAGTAGTTTAAAATGCAACACACTTTTTAAAACAAAAAATAATTATATTTTAACGAGTTTATAATTTGAAGACTTTGATTGATATTATTTTCCTTTTGGTCTACCTTTATATGAATTTGACCCATAAACAAATGTGAATGTACATGCATTGTCTATTTCAATACTATTGGTAGAATGTCTGAGTTGTACTGCGCAGCCTTCCATGCATTTTGGAGAACAATTAGAATTACAATTGCAATGCAAATGGACGTTTGTTTTCAACAAAGGACGCCATTTCACAGAAATACTTCAATTAAAGACTACAAGATCCGACAAAAAGAAAAATGGCGCCAAGAGGCATATCTATTTCAGGACTCCTTTAAATCAGAGCTCTCTATAAAAACTACCAGCGTTTCTTACGCAGCTAGGCCATTCAATATACACTGTAAAAGGGAATAATGTCAGAAATGAATAATCCTATCTAGCGTTTTCACGCTTCTGTCTCTGTGATGAGGTTCTGCAGAGCCGTACATTACAGAGACGTGAGCGGGCAAAGCAGCAGGAAACGGTCCACAGACCATATCATCAGTCCTTTGATTGAGCCAGTGCAGAAGGGGTCTGGGGCTTCTTCTTGGCTCCCTGAGCGCAAACATAAACTCGAGCAGAAAACGGCTTCCTGACATGGCCTGACGATGGGTGTCCAGGCTGACAATTGGGCTACTTAATAAATGTCCTCCTTTTCTTTTAGAGGGGAAGGGCTAGATTCTGATGAGCTTAGTAGATTCTTGGCCATTAGGACTTTATTATCCTTGTTTTTTGTTTTATAAATGCTTGTGCAATTCAAATAGCCATCCGGGAGGTCCTCATGTTCATCTAGTGAAAGTAAGACAGATGTTGTTTTCAAAACTGTATTGCTGCCTTATGGATAAAAGCCGTCAAAATGCGTGTTTGCTTTTCTACGGATTACCACCTACCATGCGATGTCTGCCTCCAATCAGATGGTACATGCTGTGGCTCCTGTATGGCAATGAACTGCTGCTCTTGTGTGCCTCTCCCAGAGAAAGGGAGCTGCTTGTGTGGGTCCATGCACACTGTTGAAATCAGGCACAACGCGGAAATCACTCACTGTTCTTTATGCCTTTCATTGATTTATGGTAGTAACCACGGGCATGCACAAATGCTGTTTGTACGTTTTAGCACGTTGAAGTCAAACCTATTGGCTTTGTCAATGCTGGTTAAAAAGGAACTATGACTCATATATACTACGGGCCTTATTTACAAGAAACTGGCGCATCGGTATCGATGCACCAGTTTTCTTGCGCCAGCCCTGGACCCCTTAACAACACCTTGGTAGTGCTGTATTTATGATACTGCCCTCCATGGTGCATATTTCCACAGATGCGTCAGAAATTCTTACGCATCTGTGGTGTTACACTGATGCACTGCTGGACTAGCCTAAAAAAATGACACTACTCCCACAATACGTGTAAGGCTCTCATGTTAAAAAGCCCTGCGTAAGTTTAAAGACTGCTCTGACCAGACGTTAAATTTTTGATGCAGAGAAGTCGCAGAACACCAAAGTGAAATGTAATAAATTCACTGTGCCAGTTCTGCGTGGCTTTTATCATCTGAATGCACATCCTGCATACATTATACCAGTCATGGGTATAATGTGGCACAGGCCTTTACAAAGTGGCACCAGTTTGTAAATGAGGCACAGTGTAGGGGACTGCTTGCTCTGCTGCAGCATCACAAAGAAGTGATGCTACGGCAGCGCAAGGGGCTTGTAAATAAGCCACGAAGGGTCTCATTTGCAAGAACCTGGTGCATCGAAATTGATAAGTCAGTTTTGTTGCGCCAGCTATGGATCCCTTAACAATGCCATGGTAGCGATGTATTTATGATACAGTGCTCCATGGCACACATTTCCACAGATGCATCAGAAATTCTTGCGCATCTCTGGTGCTAAACAAGTGCATGGCTGGGCTAGCATAAAAAAAGTTAGGCCACTCAAGTAATTCGTGTAAGGCTCCTATGTTAAAAAGCCAGTGGTCAGTTTAATGCCTGCTCTGAACAGGTGTGAAATTTTTAACGCTGTACAGTCGCAGAACAGCGCAGTGAAATGTAGCCAATTTCACTGCACCAGTTCTGGGTGGCTTTTAATGTGGGAACACCCACCCTGCATACATTATGGGGGTCATTCTGACCTCGGCGGTAAAAGGCTCTTATCGCCGGTCAGAAGACCGCCATTCTACCGCCGCGGCCACGGTAACCCGCCACGGTCATTCTGACCAACAACTGCCAAGCCGCCAAAAACCCGCCATCCACGGAAGGTCGCCTCATCAGCGGGCAGCGATAAACTGGAGATGACCAAACCTCCACCGCCACGCCAACACAAACACGCCCATGCCATTACGACCCACCAATCCACGCGGCGGTATTTCAACCGCGGTATTCCATTGGCGGTACACACCGCTGCGGTCAAAATACACACCCAGGCTCCAAAACCCAGCCACATTGGACAATTTGAAATACACACACCTGATACACATACAAACACCACCCCCACACATCCAAGCAACTATAAAACACACACCCACATCACCCACAAACCCCCACTAGTTGGAAATCGGAGAGAAGGCGAGAGAGAGCGAGCGAGCGAGCACAGCAATCGAAAACCCCAACACACACAGGAACCCAACATCATCAACCAGACCACATCTACGCACACATCACCACACACCACCACTCAAATCACCGCAAACACCACCCCACACCTCATCCACACCACCCCATGGCACCCCAAAGACACTCCAGGTTTTCGGACCAAGAACTCCGGGTCATGGTGGAGGAAATCATAAGGGTAGAGCCCCAGCTCTTCGGCACACAGGTGCAACACACCACAATAGCCAGGAAGGCGGAGCTATGGCAGAGGATTGTCGACAGGGTCAACGCTGTGGGACAGCATCCCAGAAACCGGGAAGACATCAGAAAGCGCTGGAACGACCTACGGGGGAAGGTACAGTCGATGGTCTCCAGACACAACATCGCTGTGCAGAGGACTGGCGGAGGACCCCCACCCACCCCTCCCGAATTCACAGCATGGGAGCAAGAGGTCCTTAACATCCTGCATCCTGCGGGCCTCACTGGAGTAGGCGGAGGAATGGACTCTGGTAAGTGTAGTCTCAACTACTCCCCCCCCCAACCACCAGCATGCCAACCCACACCCCCACCCTCACCGCCAATCCCCCAGCACACAGCCTCCCTGACAATGTCTCACCAGCACAACCCACCCAACCCAAAACCAAACCCTGAATGCCAACACAAACCATGGACACCAATCACCTATGCATGACCACTGCACATACCCATCCCCCCCACAAACCACCCTCACAACTCCTGCCACAAGGGGATGCCAGCACTGGGAGACAAGGGCACCCACAAATCGCACACCATGGAACACACAGAAGCAATAACCATACTCTTTCACCTCTGCAGGGCCCGAACGCCAACACACCGGCCAGGAGGGTCCAGATATGTCCATCCCACCCCCAGAACAGGCCCGCAGTGAGGACAGCAGCTCTGTCGACCTGGAACCTGATGACCAGCCCGGACCATCGGGGACCTCTGGACAGTCGGTTCCCCACACACAGACACAGGCCACAGCAGACCTAACCCCCTCTGGGAATATCAGCACAGCTCCCACCCAGCGGGCCCATGCCTCTGTCTCCAGGACAGGTCAATCAGCTGTGTGTCCGCCACTACAGGGCACCCAGGCTGACCCAACACCCCAACAACAACAGGGACCTGGGGGCAGTGGTAGTGGGCACACCGTCCTGGGGAACAGAGGCCCGGGGAAACAGGGCAACTGGGAGGGCTGCAGTGCGACAGGGGGGGGAGGACAGGCCCAGGGAACCGACTCTCCAAGAGGCCCTCACCACCATCATGGGAGCATACCACCGCTCCCAGGAGACGATGGCGACGGTAATGGCCAGGTTCCAGGAGATCCAGGCACAGCAGGAGGAACGGTACATGGGGTACAGAGAGGAGCTCAGGAACATCGTCCAGGCCCTGAACCTAATAGTCACCACATTGCGGGACCATGTGGCACCCCAAAGGGCCCCTGTCACCAGCCCGGACCAGGAACAGCCTACCACCTCCGCCGGCGCTAGTGGACAGGAGGCCCCCACACAACGACGGGCCACCAGAACCCCACCTCCTGCTGAAGATTAACCACCCCGCAAGAGGAGCCTGAGATCACAAAGGAAGACAGAGTAGGATGCCAAGACCCCCGCCAGCCTAAGATCCCCCCGGATGTCATTCCACTGACCCACATCGTCACCCTGTCCAACCTTGAACTGCCCCTGCTCCATCCTTCCACAGGCATATGGACAATGCACCTGTGCGACCGAGAACTGGACTCTGCCATGGACATCACTCCACCCCCACCCATCACCGTTTTACTATCATGGACCTATATGCAGCACTTTAAATAAATCACTTATTGCACTTAAAACACTCAGGAGTCTGCTTGTATTCTTAACAAATGTATTACACATAACGGGTCAAAAATGTACAGTTAAATTGTGATGACAACATACCAATGTCAATTTGCTTTACTCCATGGCCGAACAAACCAGAAGTCACGCAGTGGGTCATACAGCTCTGAAAAGCCAAGGGAAAGTCACAATTCAGTTGAAAGGAACTGGGGGGAAACACAGAAAGTAGAGATGCAGGAGGCCAGAAGTACATGTAAAATGACGTGGGGGATTCTTACCTGGGTGCTACTGAAAATACTGTTGTATGACCGTGTCCCTGTTGTCCGTGTTGTCACCGTCGTCTTCCTCCTCTTCACTCTCCACAGGCTTCACAGCTGCTACAACACCACCATCTGGACCATCCTCCTGCAGAAAAGGCACCTGGCGTCGCAATGCAAGATTGTGAAGCATACAGCAGGCCACAATGATCTGGCACACCTTCTTGGGTGAGTACATTAGGGATCCCCCTGTCATATGCAGGCACCTAAACCTGGCCTTCAGGAGGCCGAAGGTCCTTTCTATGATCCTCCTAGATCGCCCATGGGCCTCATTGTACCGTTCCTCTGACCTGGTCCAGGTATTCCTCACTGGGGTCAGTAGCCACGGCAGGTTGGGGTAACCAGAGTCACCTATTAGCCACACACGGTGTCTCTGTAGCTGTTCCATCACATAGGGGATGCTGCTATTTTGCATAACATACGCGTCATGCACTGACCCCGGGAACTTGGCATTTACATGGGAGATGTACTGGTCAGCCAAACAGACCACCTGGACATTCATCGAATGGTAACTTTTCCTGTTTCTGTACACCTGCTCATCGTCTTTTGGGGGTACTAAGGCCACATGGGTCCCATCAATGGCACCAATGATGTTGGGGATATGTCCAAGGGCATAGAAGTCAGCCTTCACAGTGGACAAATCACCCTCCTCAGGGAAAATAATGTAGCTCCGCATGTATTTCGTCAGGGCAGACAACACTCTAGACAAAATCTTAGAAAACATAGGCTGAGACATCCCTGATGACATGGCCACTGTTGTCTGAAAAGACCCACTTGCCAAGAAATGGAGGACTGACAGAACCTGCACCAGAGGGGGAATTCCTGTGGGTTGGCGGATGGGGGACATCAGTGCTGGCTCCAGCTGGGCACACAGTTCATGTATAGTGGCTCGGTCAAGTCGGTAGTGAAGTATTATATGACGTTCCTCCATTGTCGACAGGTCCACCAGCGGTCGGTACACGGGAGGATTCATCCTTCTCCTCGCAAGTCCCAGCGGACGGTGCCTAGGAAGGACAACATGGAGCACAGAGTCAAACAACCCACAGGTACGTAACTACAGCTTGCACAGTACACGATTGTCAATGCATTGAATGGCTTGTATGAGTGGCAATGCAAGGCCTAGGCCTGTGTGACGCAGTAGTAATTTAGCCCTGTGGTCCCTTGTAATGGCGGCTGCCTGACCTGTGAAGTGTGACAGTGGGATGTGAGGTCAATGCGCTGGCGTGACACACCGTGGCGGTAGGCGGTCGAAGACCGCAGCGCAAAGCCGCATTGGTTAACATCGAACCCTATGGGTTTCATGAGCCAATGACTAGCTGCGCCGGCGGTCGCGGAACGCACCGCAGCGGTACGCGCCGCCGCGGGCATGACTGCCATTTTCTATCTGATTAATCACTCGAGACCTGATCATCCACAGGAGAGGACCTATACTGCAAGTGCTGCTGTGACCTCGGTCTGGGAGATACAATGGCTGCTGCGACCGGGGAAAGGGCCCCTGCCTTCACTACAGAAGAGTTGGAGAAACTTGTCGATGGGGTCCTGCCCCAGTATGCGCGACTCTACGGTCCTCCAGACCAACAGGTAAGTACACTGGGTGCACGTTGAATGGGCTATGCCTGGGTTGTGTATGGTGGATGTAAGATGGTGGGGTGGGGGGACAATGACGAGTGCAAGGCACGACAGATGAGAGCATGTGCCACATGGCAAGGTTGGGGAGGGGGGGCCAATCGCATCTATCATGCGGAAAATTGATGATATTTCAATTTCCACCCTGTACATGTCAAATAGGTCAGCGCCCATCAGAAGATCGACATTTGGCGTGCCATCGCCAAGGAAGTCCGGAACCTGGGCGTCCACAACAGACGGGGCACCCACTGCCGCAAGAGGTGGGAGGACATCCGCCGCGGGACCAGGAAGACCGCCGAGTCACTGCTGGGGATGACCTCCCAACCTAGGAGGGGTGCCAGTCGTACCCTGACACCCCTGATGTCCCGGATCAAGGCGGTGGCCTACCCCGATTTGGATGGGCGCGTGAGGACATCACAGCAGACACAAGGGGGTGAGTACCAGCACATTCAGCTATCTTTACGCGCAGCGGAGGTGCCTGGGTGGGGGAGGAGGGCTGTG
This sequence comes from Pleurodeles waltl, assembly GCF_031143425.1. Lineage (NCBI taxonomy): Eukaryota > Metazoa > Chordata > Amphibia > Caudata > Salamandridae > Pleurodeles > Pleurodeles waltl. The sequence continues at coordinate 110,754,667 of NC_090440.1, read as the reverse complement.
GGTGACATTAGGCCAGGGCGCTTTCTGTAGTGTAGTCCTCTCCTTTAGCCATGTCCCTGTGCCCCCGCCCCCCACCTCTGTACGGTGCCAGGTACAGCTAGCCATGGTCCTGCATCAGCCATGTGCGCGTTTGTTGTCCCTAGACCTGTTGGCCAAGTCACAAGTACTCAGTAGTGTATCCCGATTGCGCGGCTTAGTGCATGAGGCTCCTGTGTCTGTCCTCTCCGCCAACGGTGTTGACAATGCATGTACTCAACCTTTTATTATGTCTCCCCCCACCCTTTTTCTTTATCTTCTTGTGCATGTGTGCTTCAGCATCATCAGGCGGAGGAGACTTGGCACCGGAGCACGAGGGAGCTGCGACTCACAAGGCCCCGGTGGGCCATGGCACAGACACCGAGGCCACCAGTGATACGGAGGGCGAGGGGAGCTTCACAACGGGGAGCCGTGGTGAAACCAGCGACACCGACACGTCCTCGGAAGGGAGCTCCCTAGCGGTGGTGGCAACATCCGTGGCCCCCGCCTCTACAGGTACAGCCGCCACCCAGCCCACCAGCTCCGCCCTCCCAGCAGCCCCTCAGCCTACGCTCCGTGCCCGCTCGCCCAAGAAGGCGGGCATCTCCTTCGCCCCAGGCACCTCAGGCCCTGCCCCTGTTACCCCTGCTGCCCTCAGTGAGGAGGTCATTGACCTCCTGAGGACCATCATTGTTGGGCAGACTACCCTTTTGAATGCCATCCAGGGGGTAGAGAGGGAGGTGCATCGTAGCAATGCATACCTGGGGGGCATTCATTCGGGTCAGTCTGCCCATCAACGATCATTCAATTCTCTGGCCTCAGCACTGACGGCAGCCATTGTCCCTGTTTCCAGCCTCCCTCTTCTAACTGCCTCCACCCTGTCTCTGTCTCCTGTTCCTCTGCCTATCCCATCCACACCATCAGACCAGCCTGCACACACCTCAACACCCAAGGGCAGCTCATCCAGACATAAGCACCACAGATCACACAAGCATTCACCCAAGCAACACCCAGATGCAGACATGCCAACAGCCACTACCACCTCTGTGTCCCCCACCTCCTCGTCTCCCTCCTCCCTCCCTGTGACGTCTACACTCACACCTGCATGCACACCACCAACAGCCAGTACACCCATCACCAGCACACCCTCCAGTACAGTCCGCACACGTGCAGTCACCACCCCCACTGCTGTTTACACGTCCCCTGTGTCCTCTCCCACTGTGTCTGTCACCCCCTCTTCCAAGACACACAAACGCAGGCAGCCACTCACCCAACAGCCAACCACCTCACGACAGCCTGCAGCCCATGCACCTTCACCCAAGGACAGCACACCTGACTCTCCTACAACCACCTCCTCTTCCTCCACTCCCATAACCACTGCACCTACCTTTTACCTTGGTCCTAAAAAGTGTTACCTCTCCAATCTTGACCTCTTTCCCTCACCTGACCCACCCCCTCCATCTGCTAAGAGTCCCAAGAGCACCTCAGCCACCACCAGCCCGGGTTCACGTGTCAGCGTAGTCCATGGATTTTGGAGTCCCCCCTTTGCCAGCAGTGAGACATCGGTCAGCAGCAAGGGGACAGCCAGCCCCCCCCCTGGAAAGAGGACCCGGAAAGTGAGGGGCCGCCACGGGAGGAGTGCCACGGCTGCCCCCAAGGACCAAAGTTCGGACACTTCACCTGCCACAACATCCAGGGGAGGCAAGGCCCAGAGAGCCACAGCGAAGGAGGGCAAGGGCAGCAGGGCGGAGAAGTCAGGCAGCAGGAGCGCGGACCAGGAGGGCCCCACAAGCCCCATCCCGGGTGTGAGGGAGGACACCCAAGGGCCCAGGACACCGTCACCGAAGGGTCCAGCAACTGCACGGTCGGAGGGCGACTGAGCAGGGAGTCCTGCCCAGGTCTGACTCCCTGGAATTACAGGACAAACACCGCTGAAGAGGGCCCCGCCGTCCAGAAAGGCACCGCTGAAGAGGGCCCGCCGTCCAGAAAGGCACCGCTGAAGAGGGCCCCGCCGTGCAGGAAGGCACCGCTGAAGAGGGCCCCGCCGTGCAGGAAGGCACCGCTGAAGAGGGCCCCGCCGTCCAGAAAGGCACCGCTGAAGAGGGCCCTGCCATGCAGGAAGGCACCGCTGAAGAGGGCCCCGCCGTCCAGAAAGGCACCGCTGAAGAGGGCCCCGCCGTCCAGAAAGGCACCGCTGAAGAGGGCCCCGCCGTCCAGAAAGGCACTGCTGAAGAGGGCCCCGCAGTGCAGGAAGGCACCGCTGAAGAGGGCCCGCCGTGCAGGAAGGCACCGCTGAAGAGGGCCCCGCCGTCCAGAAAGGCACCGCTGAAGAGGGCCCGCCGTCCAGAAAGGCACCGCTGAAGAGGGCCCCGCCGTGCAGGAAGGCACCGCTGAAGAGGGCCCCGCCGTGCAGGAAGGCACCGCTGAAGAGGGCCCCGCCGTCCAGAAAGGCACCGCTGAAGAGGGCCCCGCCATGCAGGAAGGCACCGCTGAAGAGGGCCCCGCCGTCCAGAAAGGCACCGCTGAAGAGGGCCCCGCCGTCCAGAAAGGCACTGCTGAAGAGGGCCCCGCCGTGCAGGAAGGCACCGCTGAAGAGGGCCCGCCGTGCAGGAAGGCACCGCTGAAGAGGGCCCCGCCGTCCCGAAAGGCACCGCTGAAGAGGGCCCCGCCGTCCAGAAAGGCACCGCTGAAGAGGGCCCCGCCGTCCAGAAAGGCACCGCTGAAGAGGGCCCCGCCGTGCAGGAAGGCACCGCTGAAGAGGGCCCCGCCGTCCAGAAAGGCACCGCTGAAGAGGGCCCCGCCGTGCAGGAAGGCACCGCTGAAGAGGGCCCCGCCGTCCAGAAAGGCACCGCTGAAGAGGGCCCCGCCAAGACAGGCCCCGCTCCGCTGGGCCCTTCCTGTCAAGCACCGCTCCGCTGGGCCCCGCCGTCTCAAGCACTGCTCCGCTGTGCCCTTCCTGTCAAGCACTGCTCCGCTGGGCCCCGCCGTCTCAAGCACCGCTCCGCTGGGCCCTTCATCTCAAGCACCGCTCCACTGGGCCCTTCCTGTCAAGCACCGCTCCGCTGGGCCCCGCCGTCTCAAGCACTGCTCCGCTGGGCCCCGCCGTCTCAAGCACCGCTCCGCTGGGCCCTTCATCTCAGGCACCGCTCCGCTGGGCCCCGCCGTCTCAAGCACCGCTCCGCTGGGCCCTTCCTGTCAAGCACCGCTCCGCTGGGCCCCGCCGTCTCAAGCCCCGCTGGGCCAATGACTGTGCCGGTTCTGTGTTGTGCTAATGTTCACGCTGCACTCGGCCCACCCTGCTTCCTCCATTGCCTGTGGAGACTGTTATCCACTTGATGGACTGTGACTTTGCACTCCCCAGGATATGACAGTGGGCAAGCCACCCACTGTAGAGACTTGAGAGACTGTGGCTTTGCACTCCCCAGGATTGGACATTGGGCATGGTGGCCCCTTCTTGGATCTGGCGTCGTGGACTCATGTGGCTGTGGTGCCCCTCCTTCCCTTCCCCCTGAGGTGCCTGTAGTTTTGTCATCTGATGCCCCTGCAGTGTTCTCTCCAACGGACTCAGGTCTCCTGTGTGGGCTTTGCCCATGTGTTGATACACTTCGGCCCACGGACATTTGCAATTTCTGTGACTGTGCGGGACTTTCTGCCTCTATTTCTTGGTCACGCAATGTTTACATTTTAAATTTTTTCCATCATTTTCCTATTTTGCCATGTCTTCAATGAACCTATTTTGTACATAAATGTTGTTTCTCACTTGAATCATATCTTTTTGTTATTCCGGGGGGTTTGGGTGGGGTCACTTTGACTTGGTGCTCTGCATTGGGGGGTGGGTGAGATGCGTATGTGTGTGCCCGTAACCCTTCCTCCTCCCCCCCTCCCCTGTGTCGTAGGTGCGGTACTCACCGTTGTCGTCTGCGCCGGAGTTCGTACTCATGGTAGATGAGCAGGTAGACGAGAGCGGGTAGGATGTGTAATTCGGGCTCCATGCTGTCCTCCGTCTTCGTGGAGTGTATAGAGGTGAGCGTTTTCCCGTTCGTAGTCTGTTTCCGCCGTGGTTTTATCGGCGGGGCTCCCGCCCCGGATGAGGTGGCGGATTAGGGAGTTGTGATAGGGTGGGCGGTACATTGTCTGCCGCCTGCCTGTTGGCGGTGACCGCCGCGCTGTTTGTCTGTCCCGCCGTGGCGGTCGGAGTGGTAAAGTGGCGGGATCTGTTGGCGGTTCCCGCCAGGGTCAGAATTCCATTTTTTGAACCGCCAGCCTGTTGGCGGGTTGGCCGCCGCTTTATCACCGACCGCCAGGGTCAGAATGACCCCCTATACCTGGTGCAGGTATAATGTGGCGCAGTGTAGAGGACTGCTTGTGCCACCACAACGTCACAGAAAAAGTGATGCTATGGCAGAGCAAGGGGCTTGTGAATAAGCCCCTAAATATTTTTACATCACAAACAGTCCAAATTGTTGTTTAAAACAGTAAAACTTGTTTTTTTTTTTAGAATGGAAAAAAGTGATTACATATGTTATTACATTTTATCAACGCTGACAACTGCTGGTGTCTCCATATTGAATCTCTATTTGAAAGCTGAATGATGTAGCTCTGCCTTAAAAAAAAAAAAGTATTAGTTGTTCCCCCCCCTGTTCCTGTCCTCTCCCCCCCATACCCTTGAACCCCCTTACCCCCCTTGAAATTTACAACGGCCGCCACTGGGTTTTATAAATATTTTATCACTGGTCGCACCAATACCAGTAGTGAATTGTGACCCCTTCTTCGCAAACTTTTTGAAATCGGGCCTTGATTGTTTGGAGACACAAGGGCTTGTTAAGAAGAAGCACCCATATCTTCTTGTAAGTGAATGTTTAGACAGTAAAGGCTCACAATTTTTTTGAAGTAAAATATTTTAGGAACAAATTATAGCAGTATTAGTGCAATCAGCATATCCCCAAACAAAAATGTCTTCGTAAGCTTTGGACAGAGGTTCAATGGCCATAGTACGAAGATTCTGGCAGATCAAGGCCCTCAGTAACTCGGTATAACGCTATGCCAATGTATCATTTCCTATGTCAAATGTGCTTGGTTGGCGGTGAAGTACTAGATAATCAAACACATCAAATACCCACCAGCTACCTTGTAAATAAGATGTCCTTACAGTTTAGAAATAATACTTTACATGTGCATTTACTTTACTGTGCAACTGAACGCTGAGTATGACTTGATGGTTCCTGTCAGGAAAGAAGAACCCTGTGCTGTGTGAAAGAGAAAGGGCAGGAATACGCTGTATTTTACATTATACAACACATTCCTGTCCATTCCTAGCCCTGGTGAACTTTTGGCTGCCTAGCACCAATGCAGGCATCCATGCATCATTTTGCAAGGGTGTCTGCTTTGTAGGCAGGATTGTTTTTGTGCAGGAAGGGATGCCTTACTGCACAAAAACAATCCTCAGAGTCATTTCCCCTATCTATGTGTGCTGCAGATTGCAGCACAGATAGAAAGAGGAAAAAACGAGGAGCAATAAAGACATTTCTTCACATTACGCCTCACCTGGGGTTTTAAATCTTCCCCTCGATGTTTTTTGTGGCTGATGTTCTTGCAGTCACCTCAATGACGTTTTTAGGTATCCAAAAGCCTACGTCTGTTGCAGCACTAAATTACCCTGCCCCTTTTTTTGCTTCTCTTCCGTTCTTATCATTGTTCAAACATCAGCCACTGCATAAGTTATAATGATGTGCGGTAACTGAAACCACTTCTACCATTGTGATACTTTCTGTGCTGCCTTATGAGATCTTGGCTTAATTACTGTGATTAAAATCGTTCCAGGTTTTGTTGATGCTTTTGTTCAGGTGAGCGTAAGAAGTGCCACTTGTCCCTTCAGAATTCCTCAAGCCTCATATTAAAATTTAATGCACATTTGTATATAAAGTGTATCTAGTATATAGGACAACTTTCTGACAGGAAGAAACCTAAAAAATAGGAACATCTATATAAATTCTCATATGTTCTTATTCATATCTGGAATTTTGTCATTTTCTTCAGGCATTTCTAGGAAAGAAAGAGAAGGAGAATCCAAAAGTACAATACATGATGTGAAATTCATTATTTCCAAAAGCTTCTAGAGTATACCCCGTTCCCATAGACTTTAAATGATTATGTTACAGGAGACAGGCCTGCAAACATATGATTCTGTGTAAATGTGTATGTATGCCTGAAATGAAATGCAAATGAAAATATGTATATAATTAAATTGTGTAATACCAATCAGTGGCAGCCACTGCGAATCTCAAAGTGGGGGGATAGGGGAAATAATTGAAAAAAATGCCTGTCCTGCCGCTGCTGGCCATCTCGCTGCTCTTCTTGCTCCTGATGGTGTCCCAGCTGTCCCTGGGACACCAGCATAGGCTCCCCACGCACTCCTGGCAGTGCTTTCATGCTATACATAGCATGAGAGCAGTGCCAGAAATGGTCTGAGCATCTTAGTCTGCCACACAGACAGTACATTGGAGTCTGTGCTGATTCTCCAACCCAGCTGCGTTGGAGAAACCTAAGTGCGCCTGTTAGTTTGGCCAACCTAAGGCAGGCGGTCAAACTGACATGCAGACTTTAGTGCACTCCACTCCTCCTTCCCCCTACCATGGCCCAGCCCCACCCCTCCCTGCATACGCTGGCTGAGCTAGCAGCTGAAAAATAAAATGATAGTAAAATATTGCTTCATTTTTCGGCTGCTGGCTCTTAGCCAGAGGGGCGACGCTCCTTCACCATTGCAGAGGAGTCACCGCTGATATGAATGCATTAATCATTAATGGCTGGGTGCTCTTCAGCTGCCTACTGAACTTTTTTACCTTTTTTACCATGTAACTAACAATAGAAAATACATATTTTTTACTTTAGTTCATCAAATGTAAAATATCTGATAACAAATTCAATCAATACTATGGCTTCTGACATGTAAACATGTTTTACTTTTTTGATAGACCGGTCCTCCTGGTGCAATGGTCCTCACAAAAACAGTGTTCGTCTGGTTCTGTCAGGGTTTATTAACACTGTGAAGATCGATCATGGCTGGCTATTAACCCCCTTCTCAAAATAATTATTTATTGTTATAAAAATAACATATTTACAGCACTTTCCAAAATGAAATCTGCTACGGAGTTCCAAAATCAGTCTCCTGATGATTATCATCATCAAAATGTCACCCGTCTCACCACCGCACAATTTGTTATGATGGTGAGGATGGGCAGTGCTGTGGGCAGCTAGAGTAGCTGTGCCCCAAGAAACATTTTGGATCCTAGCACATATTTTTGGCATATGTTAGGCCCAATAGTGAGATTAAAGCATAAACTTGATTATTTACAGTCAACTACGAAAATCAGCACTACCCATCATACTGAAGAATAAATGGCAAGTGATTATTCTTTGTACTGTGTTGATTTCTCCATCAGTACTTCTATATATAGTAGACAGCTGACAAATGTTTTTGTATTACATTCTGGGGGTGATTCTAACCCTGGCGGTCGGTGTTAAAGCGGCGGCCAACCCGCCAACAGGCTGGCGGTAAAAAATATGGAATTCTGACCCTGGCGGGAACCGCCAACACAGACAGCCACTTTAACACTCCGCCCGCCACGGCGGTACAAACAAACAGCGCGGCGGTCACCGCCAACAGCCAGGCGGCACACAATGTACCGCCCACCCTATCACAACTCACCAATCCGCCACCTTTTCCGGGGCGGGAGCACCACCGATAAAAACACGGCGGAAACAGACTACGAACGGGAAAACGCTCACCACTACGCACTCCAGGAGGAAGGAGGACAGCATTGAACCCGAATTAAACATCCTACCTGCTCTCGTCTACCTTCTCATCTACCACGAGTACGAAGTCCGGCGCAGACGACAACGGTGAGTACTGCACCTACGACACACGGGAGGGGGGAGGAAGAAAGGTTACGGGCACACACATATGCGACCCCCCCGCCAACTATGTACACACCAATGCAGAGCAACAAGTCACAGTGACACCACACAAACACCCCAGAAAAATGCTAGGACATAATCAAATTTGGAATAAATATTTATGTACCAAAAAGGTCCTGAAAAATATCGTACAACCATGAAAGATATTCACAAGAAAACAAATGACATACACATCAGTGTATAACTGAAGTAACAAGTCCTGCACATCCTACAAATTCATCATGTCCGTGGGCCAAAGCTTTGAGAAACAAGGGCAAAGCCCACACAGGAGACCTGAGTCCTTTGGAGAGAACACTGCAGGGGCATCAGATGTAAAAACTACAGGCACCTCAGGGGGAAGGGAAGGGGGGGGCACCACAGCCACATGAGTCCACGACGCCAGATCCACGAGGAGCCACCATGCCCACTGTACCATCCTGGGGAGTGCAAAGCCACAGTCTCTCAATGTCTCTACAGTGGGTGGGCTGCCCACTGTACCATCCTGGGGAGTGCAAAGCCACAGTCCATCAGGTGGATGACAGTCTACACTGGTCAAGGAGGAGGCATGGTGGGCACAGTGAACCATAAACAGTGATTGAGACGGCGGTGCCCAGCGGAGCGGTGCTTGAGAAGAAGGGCCCAGCGGAGCGGTGCTTGAGAGGAAGGGCCCAGCGGAGAGGTGGAGAGACAGCGGTGCCCAGCGGAGCGGTGCTTGAGAAGAAGGGCCCAGCGGAGCGGTGCTTGAGAGGAAGGGCCCAGCGGAGAGGTGGAGAGACAGCGGTGCCCAGCGGAGCGGTGCTTGAGATGAAGGGCCCAGCGGAGCGGTGTTTGAGACGGCGGTGCCCAGCGGAGCGGTGCTTGAGAAGAAGGGCCCAGCGGAGCGGTGCTTGAGAGGAAGGGCCCAGCGGAGAGGTGGAGAGACAGCGGTGCCCAGCGGAGCGGTGCTTGAGAAGAAGGGCCCAGCGGAGCGGTGCTTGAGAGGAAGGGCCCAGCGGAGAGGTGGAGAGACAGCGGTGCCCAGCGGAGCGGTGCTTGAGACGGCGGTGCCCAGCGGAGCGGTGCTTGAGAAGAAGGGCCCAGCGGAGCGGTGCTTGAGAGGAAGGGCCCAGCGGAGAGGTGGAGAGACAGCGGTGCCCAGCGGAGCGGTGCTTGAGAAGAAGGGCCCAGCGGAGCGGTGTTTGAGAGGAAGTGCCCAGCGGAGAGGTGGAGAGACAGCGGTGCCGAGCGGTGCTTGAGATGAAGGGCCCAGCGGAGCGGTGTTTGAGACGGCGGTGCCCAGCGGAGCGGTGCTTGAGAAGAAGGGCCCAGCGGAGCGGTGCTTGAGAGGAAGGGCCCAGCGGAGAGGTGGAGAGACAGCGGTGCCCAGCGGAGCGGTGCTTGAGAAGAAGGGCCCAGCGGAGCGCTGTCTGAGACGGCGGTGCCCAGCGGAGCGGTGCTTGAGAAGAAGGGCCCAGCGGAGCGGTGCTTGAGAGGAAGGGCCCAGCGGAGAGGTGGAGAGACAGCGGTGCCCAGCGGAGCGGTGCTTGAGAAGAAGGGCCCAGCGGAGCGGTGTCTGAGACGGCGGTGCCCAGCGGAGCGGTGCTTGAGAAGAAGGGCCCAGCGGAGCGGTGCTTGAGACGGCGGGGCCCTGTTCAGCGGTGCTCTTCTCCACGGCGGGCCCTGTTCAGCGGTGCTCTTCTTCACCGCGGGCCCTGTTCAGCGGTGCTCTTCTGCATGGCGGGGCCCTGTTCAACGGTGCTCTTCTTCACCGCGGGCCCTGTTCAGCGGTGCTTTTCTCCACGGCGGGCCCTGTTCAGCGGTGCACTTCTTCACCGCGGGCCCTGTTCAGCGGTGCTCTTCTCCACGGCGGGCCCTGTTCAGCGGTGCTCTTCTCCACGGCGGGCCCTGTTCAGCGGTGCTCTTCTTCACCGCGGGCCCTGTTCAGCGGTGCTCTTCTCCACGGCGGGTCCTGTTCAGCGGTGCTCTTCTTCACCGCGGGCCCTGTTCAGCGGTGCTCTTCTCCACGACGGGCCCTGTTCAGCGGTGCTCTTCTCCACGGCGGGCCCTGTTCAGCGGTGCTCTTCTCCACGGCGGGCCCTGTTCAGCGGTGCTCTTCTCCACGGCGGGCCCTGTTCAGCGGTGCTCTTCTTCACCGCGGGCCCTGTTCAGCGGTGCTCTTCTCCACGGCGGGCCCTGTTCAGCGGTGCTCCTCTGCACTGCGGGCCCTGTTCAGCGGTGCCTATCTTCACGGCGGGCCCTGTTCAGCGGTGCTCTTCTGCACGGCGGGGCCCTGTTCAGCGGTGCTCTTCTTCACCGCGGGCCCTGTTCAGCGGTGCTCTTCTCCACGGCGGGCCCTGTTCAGCGGTGCTCGTCTTCATCGCGGGCCCTGTTCAGCGGTGCTCTTCTCCACGGCGGGCCCTGTTCAGCGGTGCTCTTCTGCACGGCGGGGCCCTGTTCAGGGGTGCTCTTCTTCACCGCGGGCCCTGTTCAGCGGTGCTCTTCTGCACCGCGGGCCCTGTTCAGCGGTGCTCATCCAGCAGGTCAAGGGAGCCAGACCTGGCCTGGACTCCCTGCTCAGTCGCCCTCGGACCGTGACGTTTCGGGACCCTTCGGGGATGGACTCCTGGCCTCCTTAGTGTCCTCCTTCCCAGCTGGGATGTGGCATGTGGGGTCCACCTTCTCTGCGCTCCTGCTGCCCTTCCGCTCCTTTGATGGGGCTCTCGGGCCCTTGCCTCCCCTAGATGGTGTGGGTGGTGAAGTGGCCGCACATTGCTCCTTGGGGGCAGCCCTGTCGGTCCTCGCACGGCGGCCCTTGTTTTTGCGGGTCCTCTTGCCGGGGGGGGGCTGGACGTGTCCTTGCTGCTGATCGATGTGTCACTGCTGGCAAAGGGTGGGCTCCAGAACCCATGCACAACAGTGACACCCGAAGCTGGGCTGGTGGTGGCTGCGGTGCTCTTGGGACTCTTTGAAGATGGATGGGGGAGCTCATCGGGGGGAAAGAGGTCAAGGTTAGCCATGAAAAGTTTTTTAGGGCCAAGGTAAAGGATAGGAGAAGTGGAGATGGAAGTGGAGGTAGAGGAGGTGGTTGGAGGAGAGTCAGGTGTGCTGTCATTGGGTGAAGGTGCTGGTGCTGTAGGCTGTCGTGAGGTGGATGGCTGTTGGGTGGGTGGCTGCCTGCGTTTGTGTGTCTTGGAAGAGGGGGTGACAGACACAGTGGGAGAGGACACAGGGGACGTGTAAATGGCAGTGGGGGTGGTGACTGCACGAGTGTGGACTGTACTGGAGGGTGAGGTGGTGATGGAAGCACTGGCTGATGTTGGGGTGCATGCAGGTGTGAGTGTAGACGTCACAGGCAGGGAGGAGGGAGACGAGGAGGAGGGGGACACAGGGGTGGCAGTGGCTGTTGGCATGTCTGCATCTGGGTGTTGCTTGGGTGAGTGTTTGTGGGATCTGTGGTGCTTGTGTTTGGATGAGCTGCTCTTGGGTGTTGAGGTGTGTGCAGGCTGGTCTGATGGTGTGGATGGGATAGGCTGAGGAACAGGAGACAGAGAAAGGCTGGAGGCAGTAAGAAGAGGGAGGCTGGAAACAGGGACAATGGCTGCCGTCAGTGCTGAGGCCAGAGCAGTGAACGCTCGTTGATGGGCAGCCTGACCCGAATGAATGCCCTCCAGGTACGCATTGCTCTGTTGCACCTCCCTTTGCACACCCTGGATGGCATTCAAAAGGGTCGTCTGCCCAACAATGAGCGTCCTTACCAGGTCAATGAGCTCCGCACTGAGGGCAGCAGGGGCAACAGGGGCAGGGGCTGAGGTGCCTGCGGCGAAGGAGACGCGCGCCTTCCTGGGCGAACGGGCACGGAGCGAAGACTGAGGGGCTGCTGGGAGGGCGGGGCTGGTGCGCTGGGTGGCGGCTGTACCTGTAGAGGCGGGGGGCACGGATGTTGCCGCCACCGCTAGGGAGCTCCCATCCGAGGACGTGTCGCTTTCGCTGCTCTCACCAGCGGTCCCCGTCGTGGTGCTCCCCTCGCCCTCCGGATCACTGGTGCCCTCAGTGTCTGTTCCTGGGCCCACCGGGGCATTGTGTCCTGCAGCTCCCTCGTGCTCCGATGCCAAATCTCCTCCGCCTGATGATGCTAATGCACACATGCACAAGAAGATGAAGAGAAAGGGTGGGGGGAGAAAAAAGAAGACCAGGTTGAGTGCATGCAATGTCAACACCGTCGGCGGAGAGGACAGACACAGGAGCCTAATGCACTAAGCCGCGCATTCGGGGTACACTACTCAGTACTACTGACTAGGACAACAGGCCAAGAGACGTCAAACGCGCACATGGGAGATGCTGGACCTTCAATGGCTGTACTTGTCACCCTACCGAGGTGGGGGCCGGGGGCACAGGGCCATGCCTAAGGGAGAGGACTACACTACAGAAAGCGCCCTGGCCTAATGTCACCCACAGCCCTCCTCCCCCACCCAGACACCTCCACTGCGCAGAAAGATAGGAGAATGTGCTGATACTCACCCCCTTGTGTCTGCTGTGATGTCTTAAAGCGCCCATCCAATTCTGGGTAGGCCACCGCCAGGATCCGGGACATCAGGGGGGTCATGGTGCGACTGGCACCCCTCCTAGGTTGGGAGGCCATCCCCAGCAGTGTTTCTGCGGTCTTCCTTGTTCCGCGGCGGATGTCCTCCCACCTCTTGCGGCAGTGGGTGCCCCGTCTGTTGTGGACCCCCAAGTTCCGGACTTCCTTGGCGATGGCACGCCAAATCTCGATCTTCTGATGGGCGCTGACCTATTTGACATGTACAGGGTGGAAAGGAGGAAATCATCAATGACCTGCATGTTAGATGTGATTGGCCCCCCCCACCAACTTTGCCATATGGCACATGCTCTCATCTGTCGGGCGTTGCACTCCTCATTCGCCCCCCACCCCACCAACTTACATCCACCCCAATCCACACAGGCATAGCCTATTCCATGTGCACCCGGTGTACTCACTTGTTGGTCTGGAGGACCGTAGAGTAGCGCATACTGGGGGAGGACCCCATCCACGAGCTTCTCCAACTCTTCAGACGTGAAGGCAGGGGCCCTTTCCCCAGTCGCAGCAGCCATTGTATCTTCCAGACCGAGGTCACAGCAGCACTTGCAGTATAGGTCCTCTCCTGTGGATGATCAGGTCTCGAGTGGTTAAGCAGATAGAAAATGGCGGTCACGCCCGCGGCGGTGCCTACCGCGGCGGTGCGTACCGCGACCGCCGGCGCACTTCGTCATTGGCTCCTGAAACCCATAGGCTTCAATGTTAACCAATGCGGCTTTGCGCCGCGGTCTTCGACCGCCTACCGCCACGGTGTGCCCCGCCAGCGCATTGACCTCACATCCCATTGTCCCACTTCACAGGTCAGGCAGCCGCCATTTCAAGGGCCTACATGGCTTAATTTTGACTGCGACACACAGGCCTAGGCCTTGCATTGCCACACATACACGCCTTTCAACCCATTGCCATTCTTTAACTGTGCAAGCTGTCTGTACGTACCTGTGGTTTGGCTGACTCTGTGCTCCATGTTGTCCTTCCTAGGCACCGTCCGCTGGGACTTGGGATGAGAAGGAGGAATCCTCGCGTGTACCGACCGCTGGTGGACCTGTCGACAATGGAAGAACGCCATATAATACTTCGATACAGACTTGACCGTGCCACTATCCATGAACTGTGTGCCCAGCTGGAGCCAGCCCTGATGTCCCCCATCCGCCAACCCACAGGGATTCCCCCTCTGGTGCAGGTTTTGTCAGTCCTCCATTTTTTGGCAACTGGGTCATTCCAGACCACAGTGGCCATGTCATCTGGAATGTCTCAGCCTATGTTTTCAAAGATTTTGAGTAGAGTGTTGTCTGCCCTGATGAAACTCATGCGGAGCTACATCATTTTCCCAGAGGAGGGTGACTTGCCTACAGTGAAGGGTGATTTCTATGCCCTTGGACATATCCCCAACATCATTGGTGCCATTGATGGGACCCATGTGGCTTTGGTACCCCCAAAAGACGATGAGCAGGTGTACCGAAACAGAAAAAGTTATAATTCGATGAATGTCCAGGTGGTCTGTTTGGCTGACCAGTACATCTCCCATGTAAATGCCAAGTTCCCAGGGTCAGTGCATGACGCGTATGTGATGCGAAATAGCAGCATCCCCTATGTGATGGAGACAACGTGTGTGGCTAATAGGTGACTCTGGTTACCCCAACCTGCCTTGGCTACTGACCCCAGTAAGGAATCCCGGGACCAGGGCAGAGGAACGGTACAATGAGGCCCATGGGCGAACTAGGAGGATCATCGAAAGGACCTTTGGCCTCCTGAAGGCCAGGTTTAGGTGCCTGCATATGACTGGGGGATCCCTGATGTACTCACCAAAGAAGGTGTGCCACATCATCGTGGCCTGCTGTATGCTTCACAATCTGGCATTGCGACGTCAGGTTCCTTTCCTGCAGGAGGATGGTGCAGATGGTGGTGTTGAAGTAGCTGTGGAGCCTGCGGAGAGTGAAGAGGAGGAAGACTCAGAGGACGACACAGACAACAGGGACAGAGTAATAGAACAGTATTTCCAGTAGCACACAGGTAATAATCACCCATGCCATTTTACATTTCCTGAAAGCCTCCTGCATCTCAACTTTGTCGGTTTCCCCCCAGACCTATGAACATGATGTTTGATTTTCCCTTCCCTTTTCTGTGCTGTATGAGCCACTGCGTGACCTCGGCTTGGTTGGCCCATGGACTAATGCTAAGTTACCTCGGTATGTGTAATTCACAATGTTCACAATACGTAATTGATATGTAATGTGTCATACATTTGTAAATAAGACAGGCTGAGTCCTGATTGATTTCAGTGCAATATGTGATTTATTATTAGTGCATAGATATTGGTACATGATAGTGAAACAGTGATGGGTGGGGGTGGAGTAATGTCCATGGCGGAGTCCAGTTCTCAGTCTCACAGGTGCATTGTCCATATGCCTGTGGCAGGATGGAGCAGGGGCAGTTCAAGGTTTGACAGGGTGGCAATGTGGGACAGTGGGAGGACTTCAGGGGGTATGTGATGCTGGCGGGGGACTTGACATCCTACTCTGTCGGTTTTTTGGATCTCAGGCTCCTTTTGCGGGGCGGTTGTTGTTCAGCAGGAGGTGGGGTTCTGGGGGGCTGTCGTTGTGGTGGGGCCTCCTGTCCACTAGCGCCGGCGGAGGTGGTAGGCTGTTCCTGTTCCTGGCTAGTGACAGGGGCCCTGTGTGATGCCACATGGTCCCGAAACGTGTCCTCTATGCGGTTCAGGGCCTGGACTATGCTCCCCATAGCGGTTGAGATGTTGCTGAGTTGGTCGCTGAACCCCATGTAGCGTTGCTCCTGCTGTGCCTGGATCTCCTGGAACCTGGCCAGTACCGTCGCCATCGTCTCTTGTGAGTGGTGGTAGGCAGCCATGATGGTGGTGAGGGCCTCTTGGAGAGTGGGTTCCCTGGGCCTCTCCTCCCCCCCCGTCGCACAGCAGCCCTCCGAGTTGCCCTGTTTCCCTGGGCCTCTGTCCCCTGGACGGTGTGCCCACTCCCACTGCCCCCAAGTCCCTGTTGTTGTTGGGTTGGTGGGTTACCCTGGGGGCCCTGTAGTGGTAGACACACCGCTGCTTGACCTGTCCTAGAGACAGAGGCATGGGCC
Source organism: Pleurodeles waltl (assembly GCF_031143425.1). Lineage (NCBI taxonomy): Eukaryota > Metazoa > Chordata > Amphibia > Caudata > Salamandridae > Pleurodeles > Pleurodeles waltl. Next base: position 110,739,030 of record NC_090440.1, on the reverse strand, counting down.
CGCTGGGTGGGAGCTGTGCTGTTGTTCCCAGAGGGGGTTGGGTCTGCAGTGGCCTGTGTCTGGGTGAGGGGAACCGACTGCCCAGAGGTCCCCGATGGTCCGGGCTGGTCGTCAGGTTCCAGGTCGACAGAGCTGCTGTCATCACTAGTGGCCTGTTCCGGGGGTGGGATGGACATTTCTGGTCCCTCCTGACCAGTGTGTTGTCGTTCGGGTCCTGCATGGGGTAAGAGGGTATGGTTATTGTTTCTGTGTGTGCATTAGCTTGCGTTTTATGGGTGCCCTTGTCCCCCAGTGCTGGCATTCCCTTGGGGGAGGTGTTGTGAGGGTGTTTTGGGGGGGGGTGATGGGTATGTGCAGTGGTCATGCTTAGGTGATGGGTGTCCATAGTTTGGGGGTGGCATGCAGGGGTTGGTGTTGGGTGGGTTGTGCTGGGGAGACATTCTCAGGGAGGATGTGTGTTGGGGGTGAGGGTGGGGGTTAGCATGCTGGGGGGGGGTGAAGTGGTTGGCCTTGTACTTACCAGAGTCCATCCCTCCGTGTACTCCAGCGAGGCCATCAGGATGCAGGATGTTGAGAACCTCTTGCTCCCATGTTGTGAATTCGGGTGGAGTGGGTGGGGGTCCACCGCCAGTCTTCTGCACTGCGATGTTGTGTCGCGAGACCATCGAGCGCACCTTCCCCCGTAGGTCGTTCCATCGTTTGCGGATGTCCTCTCGATTTCTGGGATGCTGTCCCACCGCATTGACCCTGTCCACGATCCGCTGCCAGAGCTCCGCCTTCCTTGCTATGGTGGTGTGCTGGACCTGTGAGCCGAAGAGCTGGGGTTCCACTCTTATGATCTCCTCCACCATGACCCGGAGTTCTTGGTCCGAAAAGCGTGGGTGCCTTTGTGGTGCCATGGGGTGGTGTGTATGAGGTGTGGGGTGGTGTATGTGTGATGTGTGTGTTGGTGTGTGGTGCTTTGTGCTTCTATGTGGTGTGTGTGATGTTGCGGTGTGCCTCTGTGTGTCTGGCTATCTATTCTCTGATGTGTCTCTCTCTCTCCTTCGTCTCTGGTTTTTGTTGGTAGGGGTTTGTGGGTGATGTGGGTGTGTGTTTTATATGGTATTGGATGTGTGGGAGTGGTGTGTGTATGTGTTTCAGGTGTGTGCCTTTCAAATTGTCCAATGTGGTAGGGGTTTGTAAAGGTGTGTGTATTTTGACCGCGGCGGTGTGTAGCGCCAATGGAATACCGCGGTTGAATGACCGCCGCGTCGATTTGCGGGTCATAATGGGATGGGCGTATTTCTGTTGGCGTGGCGGTGGAGGTTTGGTCTTCTCCAGTTTACCGCTGGCCGCTGATGTGGCGGACTGCAGTGGAGGGCGGATTTTCGGAGGTTTTGCAGTTGTGGGTCAGAATGTCCGTGGCGGCTGACCGCGGCCGCGGCGGTATTGTGGCGGCCTTCTGACCGGCAGTAAGCGGCTTTTACCGCCAAGGTCAGATTGACCCCCTTTGTCTTTTACTCTCTCTCTTGCTGAAAAAAATAAGTGAAATCTGAGACAAAACCGGGCTCAGCAAAATAGAAGGGTGAAGGTAAATCCTTTGGGGATGTACCTGCGTAGAGGGCCAAGTCCAACATACATCATCTTTAATAGAGAATTATTGGCAATCAAAAAGAGTTTGCTCACTGGAGAAACTATTTGGAGAGGCCAGAACATCCTGTGACTCATCACAAGATTATACGTTTCCTAATTACACTGAAAGGTGCAAATACATAACATACAAGATGATTCTCCTATATTGCCACCTATAGACCAGGAACATCACAGGGAAAAGCAGATGCTCTCTTGAGACAAGGAAATATTTTCGATGGGATCCTCCACCCTCTACAAAACCAGGTCCATGATTTTTTAAAACAATGATTCTCAAACAAATTTAACAGGCACAAGGCCAGGAGGATATCAGGGAACTGATACAGGCCGATCCAAAATGAAGAAGCATACATCAAGGGCAGGAATGCAGAAATCTCTGTGTGAACATGTTTTTAATAGTACCATTTGTAACCAAAGTAAGATTTTCACACAGGGAAGTTATGGGAATGTTACAACCTTTGCCAGTGCCCAAACGATCATGGTCCCAAATATCCATAGGATTAAGGAGTATTTCCCAAGGTTGTACAGTACTATTGGTAGTTGAAGACTATTTCACAAGCACATATTTTTCCTTTCCCAAAATGGCCTAAGGCTACAGAGTTGGCTAAACATTTTTGAAGGAAATAGTCAGACTCCATAAACTTCAAGAAATGATCAAAACAGCGGGAGCAACTCAGTTTATGTCATGAATTTAGAACACTTTATTAGAACAGCTTGGAATCATTAACATCAAGTGAACAGGTTATTACAAACAGAGGAATGGGCAGAATTACAGACTGAACCAGACTATTGATAAATATCTACGGTGCTTCATATCTGAACATACTGAAGAGTGGGTTGCTTGGCCTCCTCTAGTGGAGTTTGCATAAATCAATTCCCTCCTTTGCTCCTTTGGACCCTCCCCTTTCTTATGTACTTATGGATTTCTCGCTAAGATATGGCCTACAGTTTTCCCCCTAGCAATGTACCCTCAGTACTAGAATTGTAACACAGGTACACATATCAGCCATCAGAAATGTTTTTACTGCCAAGCTCTCATACAATAAAGTGCAGACAGACACAGAATTCTATCACGTTCCTATAAATATGAGGACTGCCTCTAGTTTTCCACTGCATATTTCCAGACTCATCGTTGTGTCAGATGTGGACCATTTGTGGTTAAAGAATTAGAGGGCCTGCAGTAGTTAGAACAATTCACCCCACTCCACCATGTGTTTCAGATTTCCTGGGTCAAACTAGCTAGGGAAAAAACAAACATCCACCACTTCAGACAAAGTAAAGGGACCTTCTGAATTTGAGGCAGATTCTACACTAGATTTAAGTATCAAAAGAGGTCATCTTCAATACTTGGTTGCATAGTGGGGACATAACACAGCCAATGAAATTTTGGGACTCGCCCCCTTTGTGCATGCTCTGCCTTGGTCAAGGCATTCACAAGCAAGCCCTAGGAGGGAGAATGGGATTATTCCAGAGGCGAGAGGTAGTCAGGATTCAACAAGGAGGATCTGAGGGTAAGAAGATACAGCTGGCAAAGTTAAGACATGTTCAGAAACAACAGAGGGGCTGGATCATCCGAAAAGAGTGGTAGACTGGTCTATTGTCAGCAATCAGGTCACGCATCAGGCACAAAGGGTCTTGAAGCATTTAAATGGCCTGTGGAAGGTTAGAAAAGCGTGAACATTGGACTACTAACCTAACTCAAAAGGGATGCATGCTCACTCACTTTCTGGGTTAGGGTCATATCCAGGTTAGGAGGGGTAGAAACACATTTAGGCTCCTTAAGACCTTAACCCAGTGCCTGACAACATATTGCATGGTTGCATTGGCTTTTCTGACCCTCACTATCCTTTGCACACATTTTAGCATTCTACACTGTTTGTTCTTCTTCTTTAGGTTCATTTGTTAATGCCCTCCTCAGTTTGTCTTCTTGATTGTTGGTCTGTTAACACTGTGTTTTGTAGAGTCCCACCAGTGTCTGTCCAGAAGGGTCCTGGAGGCTGTGTTTGATTTTTGGTCAACTCAGGTCTAGTTATAATTCCTGTAAGAAAGTGGATTATTATTTGGCGGTTGGTTTTCACCAACATCAAGGAATAGCCAACTAACTCATTAGCGTGAACCCCAAAAAAACAACTAGGGAAATAGACAAAATGATTTTTTAAACTTCTAAGTGAAAATAGAGCCAAAAAGCAGTAGATGCCAATAATAGTCTATGGAAGCGATAGACCAGGACTTAGGCATGATTTGAGGTCAGCTGCGATGGAGCGGAGTTTGGATACACCAAGCGGGTTCAGTCTGATCAAAATGTTTATCTTACTTTTTTATGAAGTTCAAAATCCCCTAGCAGGGAAAGCCTGAAGCTGTATAATATGAAGCTGCATTGTAATTGGAGAGCTTTACCATTAGGTTAAAATTACAGTTCTGGAGGTCGTCAAAATCCGCTTCTGGAGCAGCTCCCCTGGGTCACTTATAGGACTCCTAGTACCTCAAAGAGAGCACGTAGTGGTCAAGACTCACTCCAGCAGAGGTCCCCAGGAAGTTCCCGTCACGGTTCCATTGGTACTTCTCAAATGGTCACTTTGTCAAACCGACCTATTGCCGCTTGCACTGTCTCTGTAGCTACATAGGAGGTCAGCCAACTGAACACTGCAGTCCAAATCTTTGCCCTGGATACAAGAAGGACATAGTTCAGTCCTTCAGGGCTCATCTTAAGTAACAGACAGCAGGTCCTGTCCTCTTGTGATCTTCTGCAGGTCCTGAAAGTGTTCCAAGGAGGGCTCAATAAGGTGCCACACTTATGTAGATACTAGCCAATAGATGGAAGTGACTCCTGTACATTTCCTAACCAATGGAGGAAAAGTTCCTGAAGTTGTAACTGCTAGACCTGACAGCCTTAGGGTGGTCACCCCTAACTTTTTGCCTACCCCCCTCCACTTTTTAGTTACTGTTTTTGCTGGTTTTAAGACTCTGCGCACTTTACCAATGTTAACCAGTGCTAAAGTGCATATGCCCTCCCTTTAAACATGGTAACATTGGATCATACCCAATTGGACTATTTAATTTACTAATAAGTCCCTTGTAGAGTGCACTATATGTGCCCAGGGCCTGTAGATTAATTGCTACCAGTGGGCCTGCAGCACTGATTGTGCCACCCACTTAAGTAGCCCCTTAACCGTGTCTCAGGCTTGCCATTGCAAGGCCTGTGTGTGCAGGTTCACTGCCAATTGACTTGGCATTTAAAAGTACTTGCCAATCCTAAAACTCCACTTTTTCTACATATAAGTCACCCCTAAGGTGTACCCTAGCTAACACATAGGGCAGGGTGCTGTGTAGGCAAAAGGCAGGACATGTACCTGTGTAGTTTACATGTCCTGGTAGTGTAAAACCCCTAAATTCGTGTTTACACTGCTGTGAGGCCTTCTCCCTGCATAGGCTAACATTGGGGCTGTCCTTATATATTGTGTGAGTGGTAGCTGCTGATCTGAAAGGAGTAGGAAGGTCATATTTAGTATGGATAGAATGGTGATACAAAAACCTGCTGACTGTTGAAGTTGGATTTAATATTACTATTTTAGAAATGCCACTTTTGGAAAGCGAGCATTTCTCTGAACTTAAATCTTTCTGTGCCTTAGAATCCACGTCTAGATGGGTTTAGTTGACAGCTCCCTTGTGCATTCACTCAGACACACCCCAAACACAGGATTCTCAGCCTCACTTGCATACATCTGCATTTTGAATGGGTCTTCCTGGGCTGGGAGGGTGGAGGGCCTGACACTTCCTGGAGAAGAAACTTGAACCAGAACCTGAATCCTGCCAAGAAGAACTGCCTGGTTGCCCAAAGGACTCACCTGACTGCTTTTTGTGAAGGACTTCTGCCTTGCTGTTGCCCTGCTGCCTTGCTGCTCTCTGGCTGAGCTGAAGAATTGCTCTCCAAGGGCTTGGATAGAGCGTGCCTCCTGTTCCCTGAAGTCTCAGGACCAAAAAGACTTAATCTCTACAAGAAGGACTACCAGTGCCCCGAAATTCGACGCACAGCTTGCCTGAAATGACGCACAGCCTACACTGCGGTGAAAAATTCACTGCACACCGAACCGGAATGACGCAGTCCGACTTTGCATCGAGAAGATCAGCGCAGCACCAGCGTAGCAACCGGAAATTCGAAGCACAGCCCACGGGATAGACCCTCAGCTGAGCCAGAATGACGCAGCCCGACTTCCAGAGAGGAATCGACGCAGCGCCTGCTGTGCGGTAGAAACTTCAATGCAACGCCCACCGAATCGATGCCGCTCCTGTGACTTTGTCCTGCCAGCGCAGGAAATCCACGCATTGTTCCCGGGGAGTCCCAAAACCCCGCAACCCGAAGAGGATCCACGACTGAGCGCCAGAAATCGATGCACAGCCTTCCCTGCTTGAAAACTAAATGACGCATCGCCGTGTGCTGCCCGAGAAATTGGCGCACACCCCATTTGTTTCACCGCATCTCCTCCTTTTTGGAGATTTTGCATGTGAACCAAGTACTTTGTGCTTGAAAGAGACTTTGTTTGCTTTTAAAAGGCTTAAGACACTTTAGATCACTTTTACAGTGATATCTCAACATATGCATTTTAATCGTTTTGACCTGCATTTATCCGGATAATTATTATATATTTTTCTAAACACTGTGTGGTGTATTTTTGTGGTGCTATATGGTGTTATTGTTTGATTTATTGCACAAATATTTTACACATTGCCTTCTAAGTTAAGCCTGACTGTTCAGTGACAAGCTACCAGAGGGTGGACACAGGATAATTTGGATTGTGTGACTTACCCTGACTTGAGTGAGGGTCTTTGCTTGGACAGGAGGTAACATGACTGCCAACCAAAGACCCAATTTCTAACAGTAACTTTTTGAAAATGTTGCCCCTTAGCACATTTGCAGCACATCCTGTGTGCCATACTGCAATCAATCCCACAATACACATCACTCTTAAAATTAAATATGTGGGAACACTTTCCATTGTGCAGAGCCCTCTGTGTCCATCCAGAGGCGTGGCCAGTGTAATGAGCAGTCCCCTCTCTAAGTGCTGCAGTCTGCAGGTGGCATTTATCTTCCAGACTTTGGATGTATATTTTCCTCTTCTTACCCTGTATCCTCAGATTTTGTTTTTATTTGTGCATGTCTTACTAAAATTCTTGTCAGAACTAATTAACTACAGACTCCTGACAATTCCTCAACTTTGGTGTCCTGGTGCTTCCATGTCAGATGGTTTTCCTAATACCTCTTGGCCAGTGATGTAATGAAACTTGATGGTGCCCCCCTGCAAAATACATGAAGGGGGAACCCTATGCAGGGCCGGCTTTACCGCTGGTGGCACCTGGTGCATCAGTTTTTTTAGTGCCCCATAACCTCCTTCTCCATGGATTCCTGCTCTACCACTCTCCAACAGTGCCCCTCACGTCTCCATAGCCAGCCTCTGATACACTTTCCTTTTTTGAAGCTCTACTCATAGTTCACTCCGTTTTGTGATCTTCATGGTACACATTCTTTGCAGCAGGCACGTTTTCCCTCTGCATTCCCTTTACGATGTGCAAAAACCGCCACTACACCAAATTCAGATATCTCACCAGCAACATTGACTTTTTTATTGTTGCTAGAAAACTGCTAGTTGCAAGTTTATGTGGTTTTAAATCCATGTTATTTTTAAACACAGAGCCCACACCAAAGTCAGTGCACTGTTTGTACTGCTTTTGTGCTGGCCCTGCCCTGACGCTCCAGACCCAGACAAGAGACCTCAAGCCAAGCACCTGTGCACAGTGCCTGGGGGTGAGGGCTGGAGATCGGGGTCCACCGTACCACAAGGGCAGCAGGGGCTATTCTTATGCCACTGCTCCTGGTATTTTTATGGCATGTTACCATTGGAGAAACTAATAGAATTGCCCATTGGAATAGGGACTGAGGGATTTGTATAATAAATGCCTATAGTTTTAGAGATGTCCATTATGTATTTCTCATAGGCAAATCAAATGCAAGTCTAGGCTATGAAGGGACATAGGCCCTCATTACAACATTAGCGGTATTGACGGTTTACCGCCACGGCGACGGCAGCCAACATACCGTCGCCGTGGCTACGAGACGCCCACCCGCATTATGACTGTAGACGGAATTCTGACAGAAGGCTGGCGGAGTACCATCAACGGTCATGGCAGCGGATGGCGGAAAGGTGGCGTTGCTGTCAGCAGCAGCGCCACGCCGGCAAAACACCGCCGACCGTATCATGAGCAATGATATGGCCTGGTGGTGTTTTGCTGGTGGATGCTGCTGCTGCCAGCAGCGCTGCGACCCGTCTCCTGCCGGAGGACCCCCTGCAAGCAGGTAAGTCGGGTTCTCCCACAGGAGAGGGTGGTGGGGGGTGGAGTGTGCATATGTGGGGGTGTTGCTTGTGTGTGTGTGTGTGTGTGTGTGTGTCGGTTTTTGTATGCATGCATGCAGGTGTGAGTTGCGTTGAATGAGTGTGTGAATGACTGAATGTGAGTGTATGTGTATATTGTGTGTTGTGAATGTGTGTGTGCGACAATGTATGTTGGTGTGTGCTGCTGTGTGTGGTTATGTATGTATGCATGCATGGGTGGATGTGGGTATGCGTGTGTGTATTAGTGTGTATGTGTGCGCATGTGGGTGTGTAAATGTGCGGGGGATAGGAGAGGGAGGGGGAGTGTAGGAGAGGGCTCTGGGGAGGGAGGGAGACCACTATCAGTGCCAGAGAAGGAATTCCCTCGCACTGATAGTGCCTTCCGCCATGGTTTTCGTGGCGGTACGCTTGCCACAAAAAACATGGCAGTTTGCGGGGTCATAATCCCGAGGGTGGGATTGTGACGGCCGCCTGGCTGGAGACCGAGGTCTACAGCCTAGCGACCGTTACCATCCTGGCGGACGGAGTGGTACATTGGCAGTTTGGCTTGATCAAACCGCCAATGTCATAATTTCGAAAAAGGTACCGCCAGCCTGTTGGCAGTACCTTTCTCCAAATTACCGCCGACTGCCAGGGTCGTAAAGAGGGCCATAGTCTACTGCCAGAGGACGAGAACCATGAGAGGTGAGCCATGACCCCTGTGGTTCTCTCTTCAACCCCATACCCTATTCTACCTTATTCCCTGGAGAGACTATGTTACAGCAACTGTTCTCACTGTCCACTCCTTTCCCAGTCCCCTCTGTGAGGAGGACTGGAGTATTATCACCAGAGTTTCTGTGACCTCATTCTCACATTCACTTCAGATTTGTGACACCAGGTAATGTTTCTATTACTTACTAGTAACCTTCAGTACCCTGAGTCCTCTAGACAAAGCTGCTTCTCTGGTCCCTCAGTAATTCCTCATTGTAAGTCCTCTAGACAGTGTTGCTAGCTGTTTCTTTTGTCCCAATGGTAATTCCTCATTCTTAGTCCTGTATACAATGCTGCAGCTGCTTCTCCAGTCCCAGTGCTAATTCCTCATTCTAAATCCTCCAGTGATGCAGCTGCTTCTCTAGTCCTAGTGGTAATTCTTAATTCTTAGTCCTCTAGAAAGTGCTCCTACCTGCTTCTCTGGTCCCCTTGCTAATTCCTCATTCTAAGTCCCAATGCAATGCTGCAAGCTGCTCCTCTGCTCCTCTCAGTAATCCCTCATTCTAAGCCCTCAAGGCAGGGCTGCTAGCTGCTTATCTGGTCTCAGTGGTAATTCCTCATTCTAAGTCCTCTAGACAGTGGTGCTAGCTGCTTCTCTGGTCCCAGTGGTAATTCCTCATTCTTAAACCTGTAGACAATGCTGCAGCTGCTTTCCTTGTCAGAGTGGTAAATCCTCATTCTATGTCCTCTAGACAGTGCTGCAGCTGCTTCTCTGGTCCCAGTAGTAATTCCTCATTCTTAGTCCTCTAGGAAGTGCTGCTATGGGCTTCTCTGGTCCTCTCAGTAATTCCTCATTCTTTGTCCTGTAGGCAATGCTGCAATCTGCTTCTCTGGTCCCGCTGGTAATTCCTCATTCTTAGTCCTGTACACAATGCTGCTAGCGACTTTTCTGGTCCTGACAGTAATTCCTCATTGTAGGTCCTCAAGACAGTGCTACTAGCTGCTTTTCTGGTCCCATCGGTAATTCCTCATTCTAAGTCCTCTTGGCCGTGCTGCTAGCTGCTTTTCTGGTTCCAGTGGTAATTCCTCATTTAAAGTCCTCCAAACAGTGCTGCTAGCTGCTTCTCTGGTCCCAGTGGTAATTCCCCATTCTAAGTCCTCTAGATAATGCTGCAAGCTGCTTGCCTGGTCCCGCTGGTAATTCCTAATTCTAAATCATATAGGCAATGCTGCTAGCTGCTTCTTTGGTCCCAGTGGCAATTCCTCATTCTTAGTCCTTTAGATAATGTTGCAATTGGTAATTCGTCATTTTAAGTCCTGTAGACAGTGCTGCAGCTGCTTTTCTGGTTCCAGTGGTAATTCCTCATTGTTAGTCCTCTAGGAAGTGCTGCTAGCTGCTTCTCTGGTCCCCTCGGTAATCCCTCATTCAAAGTCCCCTAGACAGTGCTGCTAGATGCTTCTCCGGTCCTCACTAATTCCTCATTCTAAGTCCACTTGGCAATGCTACTAGCTGCTTTTCTGGTTCCAGTGGTAATTCATCATTGTTAGTCCTCTAGGAAGTGCTGCTAGCTGCTTCTCTGGTCCCCTCGGTAATCCCTCATTCTAAGTCCCCTAGAAAGTGCTGTTAGCTGCTTCTCTGGTCCTCACTAATTTCTCATTCTAAGTCCACTTGGCAATGCTACTAGCTGCTTCTCTCGTCCCAGTGGTAATTTCTCATTCTTAGTCCTGTAGACAATGCTGCAGTTGCTTCTCTGATCCCAGTGGTAATTCCTCATTCTAAGTCTTCTAGACAGTGCTGCCCAGCTGCTTCTCTAGTCCTGTTGGTAATTCCTCATTCCAAGTCCTCTAGACAGTTGTGCTGGCTGCTTCTCTGGTCCAAGTGGTAATTCCTCATTCTAAGTCCTCCAGATAGGGCTGCTAGCTGCTACTCTGGTCCCATCAGTAACTCCCCCATTCTAAGTTCTGCCTCTGTGTCTCTGGTCACAGTGGTAATTCTTCATTCGTAGTCCTCTAGGCAGTGCTGGTAGCTGCTTCTCTGATCCCATCAGTAACTCCTCCATTCTAAATCTTCTAGGCAGTGCTGCAACTGTCTCTCTCTTCCCAGTGGTAATTCCACATTCTTAGCCCTCTAGACAGTGCTGGTAGCTGCTTCTGTGATCTCATCAGTAACTCCTCCAGTCCTCTAAGCAGTGCTGCAGCTCTGTCTCTGGTCACAGTGAAAAGTCCTTATTCTACGTCCTCTAGACAATGATGCAGCTGATTCTCTGTTCCCGCCAGTAACTCCCCCATTCTAAGTCCTCTAGGCAGTGCTGCAGCTGTGTCTTTGTTCCCAGTGGTAATTCACCATTCATAGTCTTCTAGACAGTGCTGCAGCTGTGTCTTTGTTCATACATCCACCACACTCCAAACCAAATCACATAGTTAAAAGACATTGTAATTTACACCCTCAATAGCTCTAACTCTTAAAAATGCGAGACCTATTGCATAGCAAATGCTTGTTTCAAAACAGGTTTGGAAAGGCGACACAGATTGTGGGGTACACAGAAAGATGCTTGAAGTATTGTAGTGATAATTTTCCTATAAACCTTTCACAGAAACACTTTTAATCCCCAAAAATAAACTAAACAGAGTACCTAGATTAGGCTTTAAAATAAAGTAAAACAATATGGGGCATATTTACAAGCCCCTAGCGCCACCTTGTGCCTCCCTAGTTTCATTTGTTTACGCTAAGGGCGTGTTAAGGAAGCCTTTCCTCCGCTCTGTATTTACAAAGTGGCACAATGCATGCATTGTGCCACTTTGTGAACCCTTGCACCACATTATGCCTGCGCCGGGCATAATGTATGCAAGGGGCGCGTTCCGACGCAGGGAGGCCAGAAAAAATGGCGCAGTGAAATTTACAACATTTCACTGCACCATTCTTTCCATCATTTTTAACAACTGCTCAGAGTGGACCTTAAAATGATGCACCCACTTTAAGCAATGGACCTCTCTATCTTTGCTGCATTAGCATCAACATTTTTTGGCACTAGTGCAGCAAAACCCCCGCGGCAAAAACGCACCACCATGCTGCTACTGTAAATACGGCTCAACCATGGTGTCATTGGGTGGGGCAGGGGAGGCACAAGAAAAGTGTTGCATCAGGACTGATGCATCACTTTCTTGAAAATATTTCCCTATAATTTTTTAAGCAAAAAGTAAGTTGAACAGTATGTAAATAGGCGCTGACTACAGAACATCTAATTTCTAGATCAGGAGAGACATGAGACAGCAAGAGGGGTTACAGTTAGATTGTTAATCGAGAACCCAGGATCCGACTGGCATGTAGGACATTAAGATATTGCCTGATGTCGGCTGTTTTTAATTCTTGAATTATCACAAACATTGCCTGCAGCAAGCAGAAATGCATGCCGTCGCCCATATCACGCAAAACACATACACAGCATGTCTTTACAAATTCAAAACTGTCCTGAATTGCAAATGTTGGCTCACCTTTTTACATATCCGATTTGTTTGTGGGGCCACTTTTATTTTGGTGCCTGGGACACTTTTCTGTCCCCGACCTTGCTGTAATACATGTTTTCTGTTGTTAAACTCACTCCACCAATTGCACTTCAACATTGGGCTCTGAACAATGCCAGTCCTTAGAGAAGGTAATACTAAATCATGCAAGTACTAAAGGTTCTAATTTCCCACTGAAAGAAAATGTATACATTTATTTGACAGTTTTACGTGGCAGTTCTGAATTATGTTTCTGAATTACCTGTATTAGGGTGCTTCACATTTGGAAGGTGGCCTAATCACTGAATTACTTTTCGCAAGCGGTAGATCTGTTTCTGGTTCTACTTCAGCCGGATGAAGTGCAATGAAAACTTCTTCCCCGCGAGACGAACAGTTGGGGAAGCTGTAGTGCACAACTGACAAAATATAAGCCGGGACAGCAGCAGCTTCCCTTTCCATTCCCTTTCCTTGAAGTCTAAATCACTTGAATCTCTCACTTGAGCAGCGGACTTTTTGGTATCACTACGTTCAAAGATATATTCCCCTTCATTCTTCTAAATTGTTTTTAAGTCTGGGTTAGGAAGGTAGCTTAGCATGCCATTTTGAGATGTAATGCTGCCACCCTGTGGTCTTCATGTATTCTCATTTGGTAATAAAAGTTTATTTCTGAAAGAACGAAGAGAAGTTGGAAAGTGTCGAAAATGTTTACAATGTGTCTATTTAGCGGCTGGGTAGAGGGGTGTGGGGTGGTGTGGGCGATGGGGTCAACGACGGGGGAAAGAACGAAATAAAAAATTTAAAAACACCATTCCGTAGCCACCGCTTCGTTCCTCGCTCCTTTTTTGGTGCCCCACTATTCACACAGAAACAGCACAGGCTTCCCAGCAATCCTGGAGCTGCTTTCATGCTAAAGCTAGCATGAAATCAGCACCAGGATTGGTCTGAGCCACTAAGACTGCTGCTCGGACACAGCCCTGGGGTCTGTGCAGTTTCTCCAGCCCCGCTGTTAAACACAGCCAGGCTGGAGAAACCTAAGTGTGCATGTGTGTTTGGCCAGCCTGAGATGGCCGGCCAAACACACATGCGCAATTAGGTGCACTCTGTACCCCTCCCACATCCCAGCTCCTGTGACCAAGTCCTGCCCCTCCCTCTACTGCTGGATGAGCCAGCAGATGAAAAATAAAATGATAGTGGAACTATCATTTCATTTTTCATCTCTTGGCTCTTGGCCAGAAGTGCACCCTTCCCTGACTTAGTCATCACCGCATTTAATAGGGATGTGAAAAGTCGCAAAAATATTTCTTTGGAACCTTCGCAAGGTTTATGGAAAATATAAGTTGTACAACATCAATTGTATTGGATTGTAGTTGCATTATTATTGTGTTTATTCCCCGGAGCAGCCCTATGTTTATTGCAATTAGTCATGTGCTCAACAGATTACATTCTTTCTCTATAGTTTCTTTGTGTGACATCTATTTAATTAGAGTTAAGTGAGATCATTAGACAGTGATACAATCTGATCCCTTACCCAAGTGCTGCTGGGGTTGGATGGTCAATGCACAAATACGAAATGACTGCAACCCATGCACAATCCACCAAGAAATATTGCAGAGGAAGAGTTTTTTGGCAACAATCAGTCCTACAAGATGAGTTCAAGGACACAGTGAAACTACAGACTCTCCTTATTAAAATAATAAAACACTCAAAATAGCCCAAAGAAATGGGATCTGTTTGTATAGACATTGTCGAAAATGGCCCTCTCTGAAGGGTCACCACAAACTTTTTGTCTTCCTCCTCCTCTTTTTTCTGACCTCATTTTTGTTGGCTTAAGGACTCTGTGCAGGACCCTGTGCACTTTACCACTGCTAAATAGTGCTAAAGTGCTTGTGCTCTCTCCTTAAAATGAGGAAACATTGGATGATCCACGATTGGCATATATAATTTACTTATTAAAGTTTCCTATAAGTGCAGGGGTCTGTAAATTACATGCTACTAGTGGGCCTGCAGCACTGATCGCGTCACCCACTGCAGTAGCCCTTTAAACATGGCTCAGGCCTGCTACTGCAGAACCTGTGTGTTCAGTTTAACTGCCATTTTGACCTGGCATGTAAAACTCCTTGCCAAGCCTTAAACTCCCCTTTTATTATATGTGTCACTGTTGGACCTGGCCTTTTTACAGGGTCATCCCCAAACTTTTTGCCTCCTTCCTTCTATTTTTTCTGACCTGTTGTTGTTGGCTTTTGAACTCTGGGCACTTTACCACTGCTAACCAGTGCTAAAGTGCATATGCTCTCTGTGTAAATTGTACTGTTGATTGGTTTATCCATGATTGGCTATTTGATTTACTTGTAAGACCCTAGTAGAGTGCACTATATGTGCCTAGGGCCTGTAGATTAAATGCTATTAGTGGGCCTGCAGCACTGGTTGTGCCACCCACTTAAGTAGCCCCTTTACCTTGTCTCAGGCCTGCCATTGCAAGGCCTGTGTTTGCAGTTTGACTGATACTTCGACTTGGCATTTAAAAGTACTTGCCAAGCCTAAACCTCCCCTTTCTCTACATATAAGTCACCTCTAATGTGTGCCCTAGGTAACCCCTAGAGCAGGGTGCTGTGTGGGTAAAAGGCAGGGCATGTACCTGTGTAATTTACATGTCCTGGTAGTGTAAAACTCCTACATTCGTTTTTACACTACTGTGAGGCCTGCTCCCTTTACAGGCTAACATTGGGGCTGCCCTCATCCATTGTTGAAGTGGTAGCTGCTGATCTGAAAGGAGTAGGAAGGTCATATTTAGTATGGCCAGAATGGTAATACAAAATCCTGCTGACTGGTGAAGTTGGAATGAATATTACTATTCTAGAAATGCCACTTTTAGAAAGTGAGCATTTCTATGCACTTAAATCTTTCTGTGCCTTACAATCCACGTCTGGCTGGGTTTAGTTGACAGCTCCTTGTTCATTCACTCAGACACACCCCAAACACAGGGTACTCAGCCTCACTTGCATACATCTGCATTTTGAATGGGTCTTCCTGGGATGGGAGAGTGGAGGGCCTGCTCTGACACAAAGGACTGCCACACCCCCTACTGGGACCCTGGCATACAGGATTGAACTGAAAGGGGACCTGGTGCACTTCTAAGCCACTCTTTGAAGTCTCCCCCACTTCAAAGGCACATTTGGGTATAAAACAGGGCCTCTGCCCTACCACCTCAGACACTTGCTGAAGAAGAAACCAGAACCTGCACCCTGACAAGAAGAACTGCCTGGCTGCCTAAAGGACTCACCTGACTGCTTTCTACAGAGGACTGCTGCCTTGCTGTTGCCCTGCTGCCTTGCTGAACTCTTGCCCTGCTGCAGAAGTGCTTTCCAAGGGCTTGGATAGAGCTTGCCTCCTGTTCCCTGAAGTCTCAGGACCAAAAGACTTCTCTCTTTCAACTAGACTCCTTGTGCGGTGAAAAATTTGACGCACAGCTTGCTCCGCAGTGAAAAATTCACCACACACCGACCCTGGACAACGCCGCTCGACTTTGCAAGGAAAAGATCGACGTGGCGCCTGCGGTGCGACCGGAACTTCGACGCACGGCCCGCCTGGACAACGGTGTCCAACTTCCAGAGAGGAACTCGACGCAGCGGCTGCCGTGAGGGAGAAAATTCCACGCACAGCCCACCAGAACAACGCGCATCCGGACAACAAGCCCAGGATTCCACGCACAGACCCCGTGGTGTCTGAAAACCCCGCAACCCATAGAGGAGACTGTCCGCACGCCGGAAATCAACGCAACGTCTTCCCCGTGTGAAAAATAACGACGCAAGTCCATATGTGAAGGGGCGAAACCGACGCACACACCATTTTCCACACATCTCCTCCTCTGCGGGCCTTTGCGGAGATTTTTCACTCCAAACCAGGTACTTTGTGCATGAAAGAGACTTTGTTTGCTTTTTAAAGACTTAAGACACTTTGGGGGTGATTCTGCCGCCCGCCAAGCGGGAACCGCCAGAAGACCGTACCGCGGTCAAAAGACCGCGGCGGTCATTCTGGGTTTCCCACTGGGCTGGCGGGCGACCGCCAAAAGGCCGCCCACCAGCCCAGCGGGAAACACCCTTCCACGAGGAAGCCGGCTCCGAATGGAGCCGGCGGAGTGGAAGGGGTGCGACGGGTGCAGTAGCACCCGTCGCGAATTTCAGTGTCTGCTAAGCAGACACTGAAATTCTAAGTGAGGCCCTCTTACGGGGGCCCCTGCAGTGCCCATGCCATTGGCATGGGCACTGCAGGGGCCCCCAGGGGCCCCACGACACCCCATACCGCCATCCTGTTCCTGGCGGCTGGAACCGCCAGGAACAGGATGGCGGTATGGGGGTCGGAATCCCCATGGCGGCGCAGCAAGCTGCGCCGCCATGGAGGATTCCCCTGGGTGGCGGAAAGCCGGCGGGAGACCTCCGACTTTCCGTTTCTGGCCGCGGCTGTACCGCCACGGTCAGAATGCCCAAAGGAGCACCGCCAGCCTGTTGGCGGTGCTCCTGCGGACCACGGCCCTGGCGGTTTTTACCGCCAGGGTCAGAATGACCGCCTTTATATCACTTTTCAGTGATATCTCTACAATTTCTTATTGCATCTTTTATCGTTTTGACCTGCAAATATCCAGATAAATATTATATATTTTTCTAAACACTGTGTGGTGTATTTTTGTGGTGCTATATTGTGTTATTGTATGATTTATTGCACAAATACTTTACACATTGCCTTCTAAGTTAAGCCTGACTGCTCAGTGCCAAGCTACCAGAGGGTGGGCACAGGATAGTTTGGATTGTGTGTGACTTACCCTGACTAGAGTGAGGGTCCTTGCTTGGATGGGGGTAACCTGACTGCCAACCAAAGACCCCATTTCTAACAGTCACTCATAAGGTAGGCCCTAGGTAGTCAATAGGGCAAGGTGCTGTGTACGTAAAAGCTAAGGCATGTATATTTAAGTTTTTCATGTCCTGGTAGTGAAAAACTCCAAGATTCCTTTTTCACTACTGTGAGGCCTACCCCTCTCTTAGGTTAACATTGGAAATTCCGTATTACACATTTAAACTGTAATTCCTATTTGAGAAGGAGTAGCCATGTCATGTTTCATATCATTGGAATGGTAGTGATAAATCCTTTTGACTGGTAAAGTTGAACTTAACATTACTGTTGGATGTGGTCGTTTTTGCAGGGTCATCCACAAACCTTTTTGCCTCATTCCTCCTATTTTTTCTGGCCTGTTTTTGTTGGCTTTAGGACTCTGGGTACTCTACCACTGCTAACCAGTGCTAAAGTGCATATGCTATCTGTGTAAATTGTATTGTTGATTGGTTTATTCCTCATTGGCATATTTGATTTAGTAGTAAGTCCCTTGTAAAGTGTATTAAAGGTGCCTAGGGCCTGTAAATCAAATGCTACTAGTGGGCCTGCAGCACTGATTGTGCCACCTACATACGTAGCCCTGTAAACATGCCTCAGACCTGCCACTGCGGTGTCTGTGTGCAGTCTGTTTTTGTATATCTAGGCAGTGCAGTGATGCTGGACGTTTTGTTTGCCAATTACTACACCAACACGTGAAGGACCTTCTGCACACATGGCAGAAATCACAGGGCTTACTTTCTCAGCCGAAGAAGTAGAGATACTTTTAGCTTTAGTATCCCCATTTGGTGACACATCACAATCAGAGAATGTGGGAGACAGTTAGGACTGGGACAAACTCATGTATGGGTACATACTGCCGCGCTCAAAATACACACACACAAACAAAACAGCACCACATTGGACAATTCAAACTACACACACCTGACAGCCATATACACACCACACCACTACAAAACACACACCCACATTATCCACAACCCCTTACGACAAGAAATAACTGCCAGCAGAGAGACAGCAAGAGCATCCACACAACCAGAGCCACATACCACCATCACCTTATACACCACCCATGCACCTTACATCACACACTCCAACACAGCACCCTACACATCCGAAGCCCACACCACTCACACTACACCCAAGGCACCACAACGACACCCCAGATTATCTGAGGAGGAGCTAAGGGTCATGGTGGAGGAAATCATCCGGGTAGAGCCATAGCTATTTGGATCACAGGTGTAGCAGATATCCATTGCTAGGAAGATGGAGCTAAGGCGGAGAATCATGGGACAGCACCCAAAACAAGGGATGACATCAGGAAGTGGTGCAACGACCTACGAGGGAAGGTCTGTTCCATTGCAGCAAGACACCAACTAGCTGTACAGAGGACTGGCGGTGACCCCCACTTCCTCCCCCACAACTAACAACATGGGAGAAACAAGTCTTGGCAATCGTGCATCCTGAGGGCCTGGCAGGAGTAGCAGGAGGACTGGACCCTGGTAAGTTAACTCCATATTACTATCACTGCCCTACCTGCATGCCATCACATACCCCACCCTCACTCCCATCACTCCACCATTACCCACACACCCCACCATCACAACCCACTCATCCCAATGCCAAGCCCTGCATGCCATACCAATGCATGGACACCACTCACAGACCTGCATGGACACCTATCACTACAGCATGCACACTAGAGAGAATCAGCTAGCCCACCAAATAACAACTCACACAAGGCAAAGCTACCAGGGTAATAACATTCATAGAGGGCAACACACCCATGCACAATATGTCACACACAGAAACAATAACACTACATTTACATCCCCACAGGTACCCCACCCAATGTCAGTGGAGAAGAGGTGCCAGCAACTTCCAGTCCCCCCACAGAAGAGGCCCAAAGTGATGACAGCAGCTCTGGTTGCCTGGATCTGGATGACCAACCTGGCCCATCAGGGACCTCCGGACAGTCGGTTACCCAGGCACACCCTAACACCACCACGGAGCCTCCCCCTCAGGAAACACCACCACAGCACCCACATAGCGTGCCCATACATCTGTTCCCAGGACACATGAATCAGCAGTGTGTCCACCACTACAGGGACCCAGGGCACACCACAAACCCAAGATAATCAGGGCAGTGGCCACACAGTTCAGGGGACTGAGGCACAGGACAACAGGGAAGATGGGAGGACTGCTGTGAACCAGGGGGAGGACAGGCCAAGGGAACCGACTCACCAGGAGGCACTCACCGTGATCCTGGGAGCATACCAACATTCCCAGGATACGCTGAGCTAGATCCTGGACAAGATGCAGGAGAACATGTGGCTGCAGGAGGGATAGTACCTGGGGATTAGGGAGGACTTGAAGTCCATTAATACCACCCTGGTCTCCATTGCAGGGGTGTTGGCAGACATGGCCAACAGTATGAGGGAGGCAGTGGCATAACGGCGGGTCCCTGACACTAGCCAGACTACTGAACAGCCCTCCACCTCTGCTGCCCCTAGTGGACAGTAGGCACCGCCACAGGACCAACTGGTCACCAGCACCCCTCCCCCTGCAGATGGAGAACCACCATGCAAACGTACCCTGTGATCCAGGCAGAAACCATAGACTATTGCCAAGACCTCCACCAGGAAATAAGACTCTCCTGATTGTCACCCTTCTGTCCCACTCTGTCACCCTGTCCACCGTGAACTGCCATTGCTCCCCTTACTATGACCCCTTGGATATTGCACTTGTGCTACAAATAGACTGGACTCTAACCTGGACTTTCCTCCATCATCCCCCCAGCCCATTGCACTTCCTCCTTTTCGTCAGAGCACTGAAATAAATAGAAAGTATGGAGTATGTCAAATTATTTCTAAATGTATTTGTCTAACAAGGTTCAAACATTGCAATTCAACTGTACAGTAATGTTTACATAGGGAGGACCTGTAGCTGGCTGCACTGAACACACCAGGAGCAATAGTGGGGCACCAACATCTGCAAAAGTGATGCCAATGGGTACAGTAAGTGGCCATAGCAGTAGGAATTCACAGCCTGCCTGTGACAATGTGATTTATTATAACAATTAATTTGATACCAAACTCTTGGTATCCATTACTTAAGGGGACTTTTAAAATTAAAATAAAGTCTCCCCAATCTAGCCTATGGAGGCCATTCACTACAATGAGGGAAAAACAAAT
Organism: Pleurodeles waltl; assembly: GCF_031143425.1. Lineage (NCBI taxonomy): Eukaryota > Metazoa > Chordata > Amphibia > Caudata > Salamandridae > Pleurodeles > Pleurodeles waltl. Next base: position 110,718,746 of record NC_090440.1, on the reverse strand, counting down.
TTGGCTGTTTTTACCTCACCAGGGCTTATAAAAACTATTTTTATAAGGTTCCTGCTCATAGTTACATGGCGCCCAGCCCTAGGGGCACATAGGGCACACCTTAGGGGTGACTTATATGTAAAAATAAAGTAGCTTAAGACTTTGGAACTACTTTTAATTCCAAAGTCAAATTTGCATATTACTTTAATTTAAAAGCAGCCAGCAAGGCAGGCCTGCCTTTAAAAGGACACTGGGCACCTCAGCAGAGCACCTATGGGTGCACTACCTATGCTGTGGTCCCTAAACCTACATGCCCTACCATATACTAGGGACTTATAGGTAGGTTAACTTAGCCAATTATAATTAGCCTAATCTGCATATTGATTTTACACAGAGCACAGGCCCAGGGACTGGTTAGCAGTACCCAGGGCACCATCAGAGTCAGGAAAACACCAGCAAAATGTGGAAAGTGGGGAAAAAAAGTTAGGGGGCCTCTGCAATCAGCTCTGTTTTCTCACACAAGCCCCCACCCCCCAGCCCACACGCCCAACCCTGGGAGAGTCTTCCTGGCTTGTCAGGAGAGTAAGACAGTGAAGAGAACAGGCTGTCCCTTTGCAGGGCCTACTCTGCCTTACATCCTCCTGCCATGGTCACTCCCTCTGTGCAGTGAATCCATCCGAACAGTGAAAGGACCCATCTCAAACTGAAACTTCCCTCTAGGGGGGGTCTTCCTCCTCTCTCTCTGCCAACTTGGGTACTGAGGTGCCCACCTCCCCTACTCCTAACTTTGCTAGGGCAACACCTAGCTTACCCAAAGAGGTCACCCAACACTTGAGCAACCCCACCATGACCAACAGGGTCAGGGGGCCTACTTTGCTTTTGGCCCTGGGGTCTGCCTCCCAGGCAAAGTGCAGTGCTGCCAGGAAGGCTAGCACCCAGCAGATGCTACTGCCAGCTGTCAGTACCCAGAACCACACCCTAAGCTCTCCACTGACAGGTGGCTGAGCTGCTTTAGGGGCAACTGTGGGGTCCTGGCACCCCTCTTGCTGTCTAGAGTGGGGGCTACCACCTCCTGTGACAGACACCCTCCATCCACCCTCACTTCTGTCAGTTCAGGGGCAACACCCTGCATCTGAACAGCTGCCTGACTACTCAGGACTTCCTTGGGGTCAGGTGAGGCCTCACCAGTGCCAACTCTGGGCTCCCCCCCCTACTGGGGCAGAAGGCCTTTGGCTCCCTGGAACTCTCTTTAAGAGTGGCCCACCCTTTCTTTTCTTCTTTCCTTTTCTTGGGGACCCGAGTCTCCTAACTGTAGGGACTGATTCCCCAGGACTTTGGGTTGGGGGGGCGCCCTGTGTGACCGCCCCATCTGGGACCAGACTCACCTCTGGGAGGTCATTGCCCAGGATACAATCTAGGGGGAGGTCAGTACCTAAACCAGCCAAGGATACCCTCCCTCTCTAGGGGCACTATGGCTACAGGTTTGGAGGTGACCTCCCCTGTGGCTATCCTGACTTTTCTGGTCTCTACTGGGACATACATGTCTGGGATCACTAACCGGTCACTCACTATAGTGTGACTGGCACAGGTGTCTCTCAGCCCAGTGGTAGGGATCCCATTCACCTGAATGGGGTGAAAGTGCCTACTCCCACCCTCAGGGATCACCAGCTTGCCATCTGGTCCTGTCTCCCAGCTCAATGCTAGGAGGACTTAATCATCTGAGGAGTCCTCCTCCATAGCTACACTGGACAGCCCAGTGCTAACCACCTTCTTTGGACAGGCTGCATCTCCTGTGAAATGACCTGTCTGCTGACAGTCAAAGCATGCCTTACTGTCCAAGAGCTTTTTTAACCCTGTGTCTCCCTGTCTCTGCTTGTCAGAGTGGGAGTGGGATTTGCTCTCCTCCTTCTTAGGGTTCTGGGATACAGAGGGAGTCTCTGTGGTGGGCTGACCACCTCCCTCCTTAAGTTTTTGGGGACCTGACCCCCCCTTCTTGGAGTCTCCCCCCTGGGACTTGACAACCACCCTGGCTCTCAACCACTCATCAGCTGCCTCCACCAGCTCTCTAGGGTTGGTCAGCTTAGAGTCCACTAGATGCTGGCATAATATTTCTTGGGTATAATTGGTCAAGATGTGCTCTCTCATGATCAGATTATATAACCCCTTAAAAGTATTTACTTTGTCACCATGAATCCAGCCCTCTAGTGCCTTAAGTGAGGTGTCTACAAAGTAAACCCAAGACTGGGTATTGACCTTCTGGGTGTCCCTGAACTTCATCCTATACTGCTCTGGGGTCAGACCAAACTTCTTGGTTAAGCACCTCATCATACTAGGGTATGAATCTGCCTCCTCCCCACTTAAGGTCAGAAGCCTATCCCTCCCTGAGTTGGGGACCAACTCCCACAAAAGTGAACCCCAGTATTGAGGCCTAACCCTTCTCATTTGGTGTGCCCTCTCAAAGGCCTCCAACCACTTGTCTATGTCATCCCCCTCTACATAAGCAGGAACCACCCCCTTGGGTAATCTGCGGCAAAACCCTCCACCCATGGACACCTCAGCTTCTCTGTCGCTGCCACCATCTTATTTCTCTTTCTTTGCCCACTTTTTCTCTTCTAAGGCCAGCTTCTGTCCCTCCAAAGCTATAAATGCTAGCTGGGCCTCCAGCTCTTCTTCCCTGAGGGACAGGTTCTCAGGTTCTCTCCTCCTGAAGGGACCCCCTTCCCCCAACTAGCTTTGGTCTGCCCCTAGTGACTGTATGTAATGAGGACCGGTCTTCCTCATCCTCACTTAGACTCAGATGCCCTCCCTCCCCTGAGTGGTTAGAGCTAGCATCCTCCCCTACTTCTCCCTCCTCTGGAGCTTTCTCTGGTTGTACCTCTTGGGCCTCAGCCCATGCTGTCAGGGATTTGATCAGGGCATGCTTCCTGAGGTCAGTGGTTGCAGGCAACCCTCTTTCAGTACATAACCCCCTAAGCTGGACTACTGTCAGTGTGGGTAGGCTAGCCAGATCAAGCTCCATGGTTCCCTAGATTTGTGTCAACAAAAACTTTTTGCAAAAACTGGAAACAAGAATTTAGAAAAAACACAAAAATTCAATAATTGAAATTAATCCAAATTAAAAATGAAAAACAATTTTTGCACTAGGACAATTTAAAGGATTTTTAATTTGTTCTACTTAAAACTGTAATGTGATACTGAACACAAGTACAGGATCCCACCACTGCGCACCAAAAATGTTGGAAAATGGGTTATTGGTAAGGGCAGGTAGGTACCTACACTTAGCAATAGACCACTAACCCCCATTTAGGTCCAGTTAGGTCTCAGTAAATTAAACCCAGCTCAACCCTTGGTAGCTTGGCAACGAGCGAAAAGGCTTAACTTAGGAGACAGAGTGTAAAGCATTCAAATATCACAAAACAGTAATTAAATAAAACACAGGAAACAGTTTAAAAATTCAAAAACAATTCATAAAAATAGATTATATTTTTATCTTTAAAATGACACAAAAACGAATAAAATCGGATAAGGGGAACCGGAGATCTACATTTTTAAAGAATTATTGTTTTTTAACGCCTAGAAACACAAAGCACCAATCGGGTCATCTGGTTGCACCTCGACCGGGGCAAAGTCAAAGTTTAAGGCTGGTCGCGATGGAGCTCTGCTCGGCTACAGCTCACAGGAGGCCTCGGTCAAAAGTTTACCTTCGGACTTAGGGGGTCATTCTGAGACCGCCGGGGCCAGGGTCGGCGGGAGCACCGCCGACAGACCGGCGGTGCCCCGCAGGGCATTTTGACCGCGGCGGTTCGGCCGCGGTCAGATGCGGGAAACCGGCGGTCTCCCGCCGGTTTCCCGCCGCCCTGCAGAATCCCCCAGGGCGGCGGAGCATGGGGATTCTGACACCCCCTACCGCCATCCTGTTCCTGGCGGGTCTCCCGCCAGGAACAGGATGGCGGTAGGGGGTGCCGCGGGGCCCCCGTAAGAGGGCCCCACAAAGTATTTCAGTGTCTGCCATGCAGACACTGAAATACGCGACGGGTGCAAACTGCACCCGTCGCACATACCCACTCCGCCGGCTCCATTCGGAGCCGGCTTCCTCGTGGGGAGGGGTTTCCCGCTGGGCTGGCGGGTGGCCTCCTGGCGGTCGCCCGCCAGCCCAGCGGGAAAGCCTGAATGGCCTCCGCGGTCTTTCGACCGCGGAGCGGCCATTTGGCGGTTCCCGCGGGGCGGGCGGCTACCGCCGCCCGCCCCAGTCGGAATCACCCCCTTAGTCTCTTTTCTGAAGATTTTCTTCAGCGGGACGAACCTGCCAGCCTATCCGACCTCCTGGAAATGTTCTCTGGATATTCGACGCAGGAGCCCTCGGTGGAGATTTTTACCTTTGGACTTAGTCGTTTTTTCGAGGTGAATATCCTTTGGCCGGGGTAAACCTGGATCTTGATCCGACGTCCTTGGAGCCCTCCTCGGGTACGCTGGCTGGGAGGTCCCAGTCAACTTTTTACCTTCGGACTTAGTCTCTTTTTTGGAGATTTTCTTTACCGGGACGAACCTGCAACTCAGGCCGGGTCGCGGTTGATGCAAGCTGGCTACAGTTGCCGCGGCGGGTCGGTCCCTCTATGGAGCTTTTTTTCAAAAGTACTCCAAACTTCTCCCAACTTCTGGGGCTTCTTCCAGATGTTCTTTTAAGGTGTTTTTGGGATCCACAGCTCACCCCAAGGGTCCAGAAGCTCTGAGATGATCCTTGGGGTGCGGACTACAACTCCCAGAAAGCACCTAGAGCAAAGTCCTTTTTGGCCACTAAACACTGGTCAGCTAGTTGATTTCTTCAGGAGTTGGTGCAGGGGACTCTGGTTAGCAATTTTTCACCTGTAGAAAACAGGGAGTCCCTCCTTGAACCAGTTGAAGCCAGGCAAAGTCCTTCTTGTGGTGGAGCCTAAGTGTGCAGCTGGTGCAGTCTTTCTGAGTGCAGGTTCCAGGTGCAGGCCAGGGGTCCAGCAGGGCAGTCCTTCTTATTCTGTAGTTCTTCCTGGTAGGGATGTGGTAGGGAACTGAGGTGTGGGTGCAGGTCTGCCAGTTTTATCCTTGCTCCTGGGTGAAAAACAGGGGGGGTCCTGATTCTCCAATCAGGTGTAGGGTCCTTCCCCCTGTGATGACCACTTCCTGGGAAGTGTGGCAAAAATCAATCCCAGGAGGCAACATTCTTTAAAAATCCATCATGGCTGAATCTGATTTTTGGAGGTTACATCTGGCTTAGCCCACCCACTGGTGTGGCTAAAAATCATAAACACACCCCTCTCCTGCACTCTCCTAATCTAATCAAGGGGGCAACTTGTTGTCTGGGGTTGCAGGATGTGGGGGTGTTGCTGGGGTGCTCCAAATGTCCTTCTCTGCCTTTGAAGACCAGTTTGGCAGCCCTCCCCATTCCTGCCTCACCATCTGCTGAGGGGAAATTCCCTCCCGCAGGCACATCTCTTTGTGTGAAGCCAGGCCACTTCACACCTCATCAAGGCAGCCTGGCCAGGCTGCCAGAGGCTGGCCAATCAGAGCACAGCAGCAAAAACAGTGCAGGGCTGAAATTGGCAACTTTTCAGGTAAAGTTTAAAACTCTTTACCTGAATAAGTTATATTAAATCCCACAACTGGAAGTTGTGGGATTTATTATAACACTTAATTTGATACCAAACTCCTGGTATCCATTACTTAAGGGGACTTTTAAAATTAAAATAAAGTCTCCCCATTCTAGCCTATGGAGGCCATTCACTACAATGAGGGGAAAACGAATTTGGCTATTTTTACCTCACCAGGGCTTATAAAACTATTTTTATAAGGTCCCTGCTTATAGTTACATGGCACCCAGCCCTAGGGGCACATAGGGTACATCTTAGGGGTGACATATATGTACAAATAAGGTAGTTTAAGACTTTGGAACTACTTTTAATTCCAAAGTCGAATTTGCATATAATTTAATTTAAAAGACGCCAGCAAAGCAGGCCTGCCTTTAAAATGACACTGGGCACCTCAGCAGTACCTATGGGTGAACTACCTATGCTGTGATCCCTAAACCTACATGCCCTATCATATACTAGGGACTTATAGGTAAGTTAACTCAGCCAATTATAATTAGCCTAATTTGCATATTGATTTTACACAGAGCACAGGCCCTGGGACTGGTTAGCAGTACCAGGGCACCATCAGAGTCAGGAAAACACCAGCAAAAAGTAGAAAATGGGGGCAAACGTTAGGGGGCCTCTGCAATCAGCCCTATTTTCTCACACATGCACACATCCCCTGTGTCCTCTCCCACTGTGTCTGTGCCCCCTCCTTCCGAATTACACCAACGCAAGCACTCAAACACCCAACAGCCATCCACCTAACAACAGCATCCAGCCCATGCATCTGCACCCAAACACAGCAAACTGAACACCTCCTACAACCATTCCCTCTTCCTCCACTCCCAAACCTCCTGCCTCTTTCCGCCTCAATGTCTCTAAGAAGCTTTTCCACTCCACCATTGACCTCTTCCCTACCCCTCCACCCATCCGCCACGTCAGGTCAGGGTGGTCAAAACCCAGGCAAGCACCTCAACCACCCAGACCACGGGCACAGTAGTGTCCCTAGCAACTCCATGTGTGAAAGGATCCCAGCCACCAGACAGCCAGACGGAAAAGGGTGCCTGCCCCAAGTGCTGTAGGAAGGAAGGGCAAGTGCTGCAGGAAGGAAGGGCAAGGAGCCTGGTTCTGGGACTCAGTCGGAGCCCCCATCACCAACTATGGTGGTATAGCCGTCCAAGCCTGAAGGGGATGGGCAGGAGCTTCCTCCGACTACCACCAGCACCGCCACTAGCACCATTGGGCAGCCATCCAGACTGTAGGGGATTGGCAGGCGCTTACCCCCACCACCATCAGCACCGCCACCAGCACCATTGGGCAGCCGTCCGAGGCTGCAGTGGATGTGCAGGAGCTTCCAACCACTACCACCAGCACCGCCACCAGCACCATTGGGCAGCCATCCAAGGCTGCAGGGGGTGGGCTGGAGCCTCCCCCACCACCAACAGCAGCACCAGTGGGCAGCCATCCGAGGCTGCAGGGGATGGGCTGGAGCTTCCCCCCACCACAACCAGCAGCAGCAGCAGCACCACTGCCACCACTGAACAGCCGTCACCTCCGACAGACATTCATTAGACCTGCGTTCATGGGCTGTCGTGCGGCCTCACCCCTGCAAATCCAGTGGGTATGACACCCAACTGAGAGACTGCGACCTTGCAGTCCCCAACAGCTGCATCACAGGGCACGATGCCCTTCCAGAACCAGTGGAGATGCCATCCACTCACCGTATCCTCCCCAGGATGAAATTCACAGGGCACAATGCCCCCTCCAGAGCCAGTGGAGATGCCATCCACTCACCCTATCATCCTCAGGATGAAGCTCACAGGGCACAATGCCCCCTCTAGAACCAGTGAGAAAGATTCCCACTTGAGAGACTGTGGCCCTGCACTCCCCAGGACCAAGCACAGGGCATGTTACCCCCTCCATTGCCAGTGGGCAAGTCACCCACTTGAGAAACTGTGGCCTTGCACTCCCCAGGACCAAGCACAGGGCATGTTGCCCCCTCCATTGCCATTTGGCAAGTCATCCACTTGAGAGACTGTGGCCTTGCACTCCCCAAGACCAAGCACAGGGCATGTTGCCCCCTCTGGAGCATGTGGGCAACTCACTCACTTGAGAGACTGTGGCCTTGCAATCCCCAGGACAGATTAATGGGCATGTTGCCCCCTCCAGGACCAGTGGTGTTGTTCCATCTTCGGGCTGAGGTGCCCCCCTATCCCCCTGAGGTGCCTGCCTATTTTCGACCTGATGCCCCTGCAGAGTTCTTTCTGTGTTATTGGAAGAGTAAAGTGGGGCCTTGGACTTTGTAATGTGGCCCTGTGGCCCATGAACATTAAGGACTGGGCAGTGTCCCTACATTTGTAAATATGTATTTACTTTGTGATTTAGATGCACATATTTCTACTTTTTTATCTTATTACACTCACTTTCATCAATTCATTTTGTCCTTGTGTTATTCCTGAGGGGTACGGAGTAAATATGTTATATTGCTGCATCTGCTTGTGTGTATGGTGTTGGGGGTGGGGGTGTTGCGTGTATGAGTCACTCTCTTTTTCCTCCTCCCATCCCCTGTGTGCTATGCGGCTGTACTCACCGTGGTCATATTCGCCGTCATTGGTGCTTGTAGTGGAGCATCACGTAGAAGAGCATTGGGAAGATATGCACCTCGGGCTCCATGGCGGCGTGGTTCTTCCCAGAGTCTGGCTTATGATGTTGTTGGTACCACCCCGGAAAAGGTGGAGTGTGTCATAACACAGTGGGTGGAACATTGTCTTCTGCCTGGCTGTAGGCGGTTACCACCGTGGTGCTTGTTGATTCCGCCCTGGCGGTCGGTGTGTTAAAGTGTCTGTCTGTCTGAGCGGTTTCCGCCATGGTCATAATTTGGTGGTATTTACTGCTGGCTTGTTGGCAGTATTACCGCTGCTTTATCACCAACCGCCAGGGTTGTAATGAGGTCTTCTGACTTCAACACGAAAGGACAGTTTCAGTGGAGGTGGAATAACAGAAGAAACAGGAGAGCTGGTTTCAGAACAGGGAGAGGGTGGGGCACCTACTCTATGTATCCAGCCCCCTATGCACTAGGCTCCCACCACCCCAAATGTATCCTCCTCATTTTGAACATTGGGAACCCCAGGGTGACCAATTTCCACAGTACCGCCCCCCCGTTTTTTTGGGAAGAGGTCAGAGACGCACATAGGGCAAATCAAAGAGACAACCCCAGGTCCAATGGGCACCCGACCAATATCCAGGCAGTATGACAACATGGAGTATGACAACAGAGAGTACACCGTGTCTGGACAATCAAGCAGGCCCAAGCAGCCACACAGTCTAGTAGTAAATCTCAGTGACGTGCCATTGACTGATGCACAGATAGACGTCCTTGAGAAGTGTGTGGGTTTTGTCCCAAAGGCCCTCCTGGACAAATACAGATTGTGCATTGAAGTAAATGATTCAGGAAGATCATGTTAAGATCCTTTTTTGAAGGTTAGCAACCAGCATTCAATTTAACACTGGGGGACACAGGTCTACGCAAAAAATAATCTTTCACACCTCCAAACACTTCTATCCCAATAGAAATTCTCACCTTTAAAAAAGCGGTTCTGAAGGATATCAGTGAGATGAAACCTACAAATTTGAAGGTGTTCCATAACCCAACCAAGAACAAGAAGAAAACCTTACTGGAACTAGCTAACAACCACAACATGATAGCAAAACCAGCAGAGAAGGTAGGTTCTATCGTAATCCAGACCTTAGAAAACTATTGTAAAGAATGTTCGAGGCTATTGGGTGATACACGTAACTACAAAAAACTTAGGGAGGACCCTACCGATTTTCCAAAGACGAAGATCCGCAGTATAGTGGAGCAAGCTTTAGTGCACAACTGGATCTCCCAGAAAGAAGAAGATTTCCTAATTAATAAAAATCCAGTAACTCCTTATTTCTACACTATCCCCAAAAAACCTTGAATCCACTTCTGGTAGACCTATCATATCAGGTATCAATCCTATTTTAGAGAATGGGTACCATAGTGCAAAACACAGATACCCATCTTAAAGATACAAAGGCGTACTGTCTTTTGCAAGACAGACGTTTTGATCCAGAAAATTAGATACTAATAGGACTGGATGTGGGAAGCCTGTACACAAGTCTTCCTCACCCTGACACATTACACATAATTGAGGAGGTTATCTTTGACTTAGATTGGGACTACCAAACACCATGGAATATCGAAGTGGAATGTTGTTTCTGGGCCCTAACCCAAAAATGCTTTGAGTTTGAGAAAGATTTGTACTTTGAGAAACACAGGACCAGTAGGGGAAGCACCTCCGCTCCGAGTCTGGCCGGTCTCTATGTCCATCATCTAGAGAAAGAGAGAATCCTAAACCCCACTAATCCATACATAGACAACATAGTAGTGTGGAAAATATACATTGATAACATATTGGTTATCTGGAAAGGGGATGAGACACAATTGGTGACATTTTTAGAGTGGTTACACAGATAGGACCAGTTCTTGAAATTCACTCACACAATGAGCCAGGAACATTTGGTCTTCCTGGATTTAAACATTATAACCACCAATGGTGCTCTTAAAACAACCACTCATGAAAAACCAACAGCCAAAAACTGTTTACTCCTGTTTGATAATGCTCACCCCAGAGAGAACCTAGCATTTGGACAATTTCTCAGATTGAGAAGGAATTGCTCAGAGATATCAGATTACAAAAAACAAGCCCAGAGTCTAGCATCTAAACTGGAGGCTAGGAAATACCCCCTTAGAATAATCAACAGAGCCATGAAGCGAGCTCACAATAATAACAGAGAAGCCGTTCTGGACACCCCTCCTCAAAAAGAGAAGGAGGAAAGACCGATATGTATCACAACATTCAACAGAGCCTCCCATCAAGTAAGCAAGATCATCAACAAACATTGGTGCATCCTCAATAGTGGCTCATTAAATATTCCCAAACCCATGTTTTCGCATAAATGGGGAAAGTCATAGAGAAATGCTTGTGCACACCTGCCCACGCCATCTTCTTGATAAACCAGAAAATATCAACTACCTACCACTACCTAATGGACATTATCCATGTGGGAACTGTAGTTTGTGCCATCTAACAAAGGTCAATAAACTGGTCACCTTTAACGACAACACAACATGGGACATTAGAGACTTCTCCAATTGTAACACTCAGCGAGCAGTATACATGATCACTTGTCCATGCGACCTATATTATGTGGGGATGACCACCGCAAGGTTAAGACTTGCATCTGTGAACAGCATAGTATTCTGAGATGTGGACGGGCTATGACTAAAATGTCCACTCATTTCGAAGAGCAAGCAGACACAGTGGAGGATTACCAGTGAGTTATCCTAGAAGACCATTAAGAGATTAACTACACTGTTCTAAAAAGAACAACAATGGGTCTATAAATTACACACACACCAAATTGGCCTGTATGAGAACATACCTTGGAGCCAGCTGACGAAGTATTAACATCACATTAATCATTAGTCTGATACACATCTCCTAAAATGAATGGTACACCTAGGCAGCGCAAAAGGTCCTATGTCCATCTCATTCCTTTACATTCCATATTGTCACAAAGAGCAAACCCTCATCAATAAGGATTAGCCACTCACATATACACCACCATCACTGTAAGAAGGGAACGAGTAAAACTTTGTTAAACACAAGAAAGAAAGTCCCAAATAATTATCAAAACAATATGGGAATCCCCAGTTCTGCCTCTGTAAGCCCATGAAGTCCCAATGCCCTCCGTGCAATTACAGGCACTCACAAGGGATACCTACTTTTAGGGTCCTCGCTGACCCTCCTACGTTCCATGGGAGGTGGCGATCTTGGGGAAGTTAGTAGTCTAATGCTGCACACTTTAGCGTGCCGAGATGGAACGGCTGCTGCACAGTTAAATGCAGCTCCCATGTGAGATTTCAAGATTCAGACCCCGGGGAGGAGAGAATTAGGTACAGAGTGGGAGTGTCGTTTTGAGGAAGTAAGTGTCATTTGAACATTGATTACATCACGCTACAGATAGGGTAAGATGAATCGAATCTAAAACTTTGCCAAATCTTTAGATTGTGACTACAAGCACACACACCCTCCCGGAGGAGCCATGATATGAGATTCAAAATATTACCAAGTAGGTTACGAATGCACCACGTGTGTGCTGTTTGGTGTGTTTCACATGTTTACATGTTTAAAGTTGTAAATGTAATAAGTCTTGTATTGTTGATTGTGAGAGTACTGTGGTCTCTCATTCCTGATATTCACAAGTGCCGTTTCCCACAAGTGGGGTGCAGTTGCAAATAGGTGGCACCACACCCACAAACAACATATTTAATTGCCCATTACAAATGGGGGCAATGATCACTATGGGGGTCATTCTAACATGACGGGAGCACCGCCAACAGGCTGGCGGTGCTCCCATGGGCATTCTAACCGCGGCGGTACAGCCGCGGTCAGAAACAGGAAACCGGCGGACCCGCTGCCCTAGGGAATCCTCCACGGCGAGCAGCGCCGCCATGGGGATTCCGACCCCCTTACCGCCATCCTGTTCCTGGCGGTTTTCACGGTAACGGGTGTCGTGGGGCCCCTGGCCAATGGCATGGGCACTGCAGGGGCCCCCTAACAGGGCCCCACTAAGATTTTCAGTGTCTGCATAGCAGACACTGAAAATCGTGACGGGTGCAACTGCACCCGTCGCACCCTTCCGAATCCGCCGGCTCCATTCAGAGCCGGCATCCTCGTGGGAGGGGGTTTCCCGCTGGGCGGGCGGGCGGCCTTCTGGCGGTCGCACACCCGCCCAGCGGGAAACTCAGAATAACCGCGGCGGTCTTTTGACTGCGCAGCGGTATTCTGACGGTTCCCACTTGGCGGGCAGAATGACCCCCTATGTCTCTCTTGTATTTCCACAGGTATTAATGATGGACACCATAAACGATAGGTATCATCTTTTGACAACACATTAGTTAGGTGAATTGCACCACATCACCGAGCATTTATTATTTATGTTTTCATTAGAGGTAGTCAAACAACGAGTGGCACAAGGGAGTCCACCTTGGTCCAGAAGAGGAGCCTAGGGGTAAGGCTCCAAAACATGTAGCCTAGGAAGACGGGTACATTATACCCCCATTTCTGCAGCCCCCTTTTTAATCATACCACCTCCAAGAGATCTATTACATTTTTGGGAATTACTAGGAGGCAGGTATTTTTAACTCACCCAAACCACACCACTCCTATCCCTTCTGTGATTCACATTGGCAAGACTACATCAGTGCTCCCACATGTCCCGTAGGATGTAGCATGCCCCACTCCGTAGCGTTACAGGAAGAAACCCAATGATGAAGCATACCACCAAGGAGTAACCCTGGTGGGTGAGGATTTTTCTAAAAGGAAAATCCCTTTTCCTATCCATCCTATAGTAGTTCTTTTAGCTGGGCCTCTTGTGTAATGTAATACAGGCTATAAGGAGCACAGACCCAGCCCCACAACCTCCTTCTCCCTCTTTGTTTTTGCAGTCTTGCACTGCCAAATTGACTTGGCAAGTGTACCAGGTAGGCCCTAGGTAGCCCCATGGGCAGGATGCAGTGTGCGTTAAAGGTGGGACATGTACCTATGTGTTTTACATATCCTAACAGTGAAATACTGTCAAACTCGTTTTTCACTGTTGCAAGGCCTATCTCTCTCAAAGGTTAACATGGGGGCTGCCTTTAAATGTTATTAAAGCGTAGATTCCCTTTGGGAGCAGATAGAAATGTGGAGTTTAGGGTCTCTGAACTCACAATTTAAAAATACATCTTTTGGTAAAGTTTGTTTTTAGGCTGTGTGTTTGAAAATGGCACTTTTAAAAAGTAGGCATTTTCTTGCTTAAACCATTTCTTTGACTCTGCCTGTTTGTGGATTCCCTTTCTTGGTCAGTTTGGCAGCTGGGCTGTTTGAACCTCTCCTCTAGATAGTGACACAAAGGGAGCTGGGATGTAGTCTGCACATCCTAATGAACCATTGCGCTGGGAGAGAGGGAAGGAGTGGTCACTGACACTTGAAATGGCTGTGCCTGACCTCACACAATGCAGTCTCCAACCCCCTGGTGTGTGTCTTGAGCCTGACTTGGGCAAGCTAGGATCTTACAAACAAGAGAGACTTTCCTTTGAAGTTTGCCTACTTCAAAGGCAGAAAGGGGAATAAAAAGAGCACCCAAAACCACAGCATTCAGAACACTTCTGGAAACCAAGAGGAACCTCTACCTGGAGAAAAGCTGAAGAGTTGAGGAAGAAGAGCTACCCTGCCTGTGACTGTGTTTTGTGGAGCTATCCTGCAGTTGCTGCTTCTGCCTGTGCTAGAGGACAAAGACTGGACTGTGTGTTGCCTTCCTTCTTGTGAAGAACTCTCCAAGGGCTTGATTTAGAGCTTGTCTCGTGTTGTTTGAAGTCTCAGGGACATCAAAGACTTCTCTCTGCCAGCACCTGGAGCCTCTGCTGAGACTCCTACTCTGCCAAGTGGTGCCCATCCAGTTCTTGGGACCCTGAAAGGAGAAGCTGCAGGCCAAGAGTGAGAAATCCACTCACCAACCGCCGTGCGGGAAAACGATGGACGCAACTTTGGTCTGTGCCTGAAAAATCAATGTGCAGCAGGCTTTGCGTCTGAAAATCAACACTAGCCTGCAGCACAGATGGAAGATCGACGCACGCGGCTGGAGAAATGACACGCAGCATCGCTGAAGGAGGCTGGTGAGATTGCAGACCGCGCCGCGTGGTTTTCAGATCATCGTGAAGCAGGATTTCTGATGCAAACATCGTTGGGCTTGCAAAAATGACCCAAGGCCTGCCTGGACCTTAGAGTGTGGCTCGAATTGATGCATTGCTCCCCTGTGTAGATAAGAAACAACGCACGGCAATTCGACTGAAGGAGAAACGACATGCGGTCTCGTTCGTGAGTGATATCGACACATCGCACGCCCTTTTTTGGCGCACACTCGCCAGTGCGGGGTTATTTGTGACACACCCAGGTACATTTCCATGCTAACAGCATTAGCATTGTGTTTAAAATTAAATTAATACTCTTTTTGGTTTTTAATTGATGACTTGTGTATTGTGGATTTTTGTCATTTTGGTCTTGTTTTGTTTAGATAAATATTTTCTATTTTTCTAAACCTATGTTGTGTTATTTTGTAGTGCTTTCATTAAGTAACTGTGTGTGTTGGTACAAATACTTTACACCTAGCACTCTAAAGTTAAGCCTGCCTGCTCGTGCCGAGCTACCAAGGGGGTGAGCGGATGTTAGCTGAGGGTGATTCTCTTTTACCCTGACTAGAGTGACGGTCCTTGCTTGGACAGGTTGTAACCTGACTGCTAACCAAAGACCCCATTTCTAACAGTCACTTTGAAGAAAGGTAGGAGAAGAATCAAGAGTTGTAATTCAATGTCATTTTTGTATGTAGAGTTTTAGGAATACAGTGAAGCTTTCTGACATAGCATGCAATTTGAAGGTGTAAAGCTGTAGAAAGGGACAACATTATGCAGTGTTCTATGTTTAGAGAAGATTGATTTTACATGAGTCTGAGTATCCAGATGATTTACACTTTAACAAGCCCAACCCTGCTATGTCCCAAGCTGATGAATCTGACTTCAGCAATGAATTGGGCTTTTACTAACTACAACGAAGTGTCAGAGAATTAATTTTCTATTTGTTTCCGAGCCAGAGATAGCATTGTCATATTTAATATTGCATCCATATGTCCTATTTTTAAATACTATGCACCCTACTTTAAGAGTCTGAAGGTCTACACAAGGGTGACATTAATATTTAAAAGAACAGTTTTGACCACTAAAAAGGTTCTATTATGACAGGAGAAATTGCAGTTTAAAAGCTGCTTTAGTCAGGCTGCAATCATAGGCCTGAAGCTATGTTTTCCCTATCACTGCAAAGGATGACAATGGGTGCTGCTGTCCACTAGTGACCTTTATCTTACAGGCCTCAGATAGAGCTTGTACCATATAAAACAGACTTATAGGTAAGTTAAATATTCCAGTGAGGGGTATACCAAGTTCATCATGTTGAAAGAAGGAGCATAGGCAATTTACCACTTCTTAGCAGGGGTAAGTGCATAGAGTTCCACAGCTAGCTAAACATTTAAGGCGCAACTGTTGGGGGATACACCTCTCACAACATGGTCATTTCCTACAGTTTTGAGGGGTCGGTGCATAGAGTTATGCAGCCAGCTAAACACCTAAGGCAAATTTTGAGGTAAATACTACTCACAAGATTGTCATTACCTACAGTTTTGACAAAAAATATAATATTTGGTTCATAAGTGCTCCGAAGTCAAATCTGTTAATTAACAGCCAGCTCCAATTGCCATAATCATCATTTTAAGGGCCATTATTAGACCAAAATATTTCTCGTGAAGCGAGAGACAATTTATGTGAATGGGAAAAATGTAGAAAAGATCATTTTATATTTGCCGGAATACCAAGGCATTCATTCCAATGTTTGCCTCCGAAAATAAAATTAAATAAAAAACGAAATGTTGTTTTAAAGTGCATAGGTGGAGACTGAGTAAAAAGTGAACTAAAATGACTTGCAATACTGGAGAAGCAAGTGTTGGATTAATCACCTGTTGTGGAATAATAACACTACCAACATTATCCACACTTAAATAATTAAGATGGATTCAATCAACAACCAGTATCAACAAATGTTAAGGAGATACCTGCATAGGAGCCTGAGTTGCTCTACGATGTTTGACAGCCAGTGCCCTTAGAAAATTATGGGATCACCTAAGGAAGGAATTCAAAATAAGAATCAAAGGTGAACATGAGGGCACAGGAAATCCTTGAATGACCGCCATTATGCTTACTAAGAAAAGCTGTAAAAGGCATCAGTAAGGCTGAAAGTTTGCCATACTGATCGGCACGCCGGCTTCAGAGTACATACATTAGATGTGTGTATATGGAACAGACAAGACATCCAAGATAGCCACAAGTGTGTAGTGTGTAAGAGATGAAAGAAAGCATTGTGAGAATATTTTATCTTCGAGTGTTAGGATCAAGATGACCATTTACAAACTAGAAAAATGGTTCCAAGGGCTGATTGTCAATAGTAAAACAAATTACTGATTGTGCAGCAAAAAATAAGTACAAGGATTGAAAAATCAGTCATAACATCATACACAGGTAAGGGCACTTGAGTACCCATGTTGCTAATAAACCAGGTTTGGCAGTTTCTCAACTGTGATGGTATTAGATGTTACAGTCAGAAAAATAAATGGATCATATGATTAAATATTGACCAATGGGATAATTAAACATTCTTGAAAAGACAATTAGAGTCCACGGGTGACATTTAACTTTCCATGCCATTGGTGTATTTCATCCACAATATTTTATGGTCATACTGTAAAGGTAAATATGTCAATTTAGGTGTGAGAGTGCATACACTGGGGCGTACATATCAGTGCCCCAGTTTACAGCTTTCAAAATCCAGCAATGCCAGTCAGCAAAAAATGGGAGTGACTGTGTGAAAAGAGGCACTTTCTCTCAAGTAATATGAATTTAACTAAAGATAGCTAAATTGTAGTATCTTGGAGAAATTGAGGCATACTGCACCAGGACCTAACCTATACAAGGGTACCAGAGTGCATCACCCATGAAAATGGTATGCAAGTAACATGGTCTATTCATTGGTTGTGCTGACATAGAAAACATTAACAACAAATGTCAAACATATGTAAAGATATTTAATTCAAATACAAGGTCTGGAATTTGGTGCTTCCATATGAATCTAAAATAGAAAATGGATCTCTTTGAGAAAAAAAAAATCAAATTTGAATTGGTATAGTGGAGAGCAACAGAGCCTTGTGCATTAATGGTGGTACATGGGTAGAAGATATGTGTAGAAAACTGGGTTATTAGTTGTGGGGCCTGCACAGGTAATAGGTCCACAATTACCCTTACTGGGAACCAAGCACCCCATTGTTGCGCTTGACTCTCTCAGGGTAGTCAGGTAGAGCAGTCCAAGACCTACTCAGGGGAGATGGTGTCAGCTAGTAATCACTGTTTACTGGCACACAACAGTAACACTCAAAAAAAGATTGCCCAGTCAGTACTTTTTCTTTAGAACAGTAGTTCCCAACCTATGGTCGGGGGACAGTTGGGGGTCCCCAAAGCCTCCTCAGGGGGCCTGTGACTGTTTAGCAAATTACATAATACATAATTACATAATATTAACAGAATAATAAAGTGCATATCAATAAAGAGGCAAAATGTCCAGTTCGTCATTTTAAAACATATTGTAAATGTCAGGGAACTTGAAATTGGAGCCTAAATATTAAATTAGTATCCTCAGACTGATTTGTGGAGCAGCGCAGGTGCATCAAACAGAGTATGGTATGGGTGATGTGTGGTTTCAATTGAATTTAGAAAAGCTCCAAGCTTCCTATTGATTTTTTTTTATTTTATTCATTTTATTCATTTTTACTTATAGTTGTTTGCAAATATGCTATTATGTGTGTATTTGTTTGATGAATACTTGTTTCTGTGTATTGTTTTGCATTTCAAATCATCAACAATGTTTAGGCCGGGATCCCCGGCTTCCGGTAATGGCTCAGTAGGTGTACCCTGATTCCAATAATATACAGCAGGGTCCACAGGTTCCCGTAATGATAAAGTGGGGGTCCTCAGAAGTCAAAAGATTGGGAATCACTGCTTTAAATAAAGAAGAAGTACATTTATTACACACAATACTAAATACTAGGCATTAATTTACAAATGTGTACATTGGTAGATGGAAAATACCATAGATGGAGTGGCATATTTACCACTGACCCCCTAAAAGTTCATACACACATATCAAGTATGTCTATTGACTTGGTCAACGCTCGAAAGCATCAAACCACATGTTGAACTCATCACTTCATGCTTAAATGCTATAATCAAAAATAATAGTTCTGTGTGAAAGTGCTTATTAATGCTAATAAAGCGTTTTCACTTTAATCACTAATCACTGACAGTATTATTAAATCAATAAAGCATTTAAAATAAGCAAGGCATGCATTTGTGTATCTTTGTATATATTTTCCTGTCATAAACGTAAAATTATAAAAGCAGCCCCTAGAGAGCATCACACTGTAATTACATTTCATTGGACCCATAAACTTGGCCTCTAGAAGGCGCTTCAATGCATGTGTTTCCTTAAGCCTCTTTCAAGCCCTTCAGGCCACATCAGCTGCAACTATAAACATAAACCTTAGAGAGCGCAGCACTCCCAGCTGTAAAACAAAAGCTCCAGTCTAGGGAATGCTTAGAAATAATGAGGAAATCCTAGAAACCGCGCAGTCCATTTGCCATGTAATTACTATTGGTTAGACACATATAGTGAGACTCAACCTCAGTAAAAAGTCCAAAACTGGATGATCCAAAAAGCAAAACAATCTGGGTGTACTGAATGGGCTTAACCCAATTGGAACAATATGTGATTATACATATCAATTGTGGTTTTACACATTTAAATTACATATATGTGCATTCGCAGACACAGTGACATTAGGTGATTTGATCAGAACCACACTATTTCCATGCTCCTTACTCAGCTGTTTAGACTTTAAAACACATTTCCCCTCTACCACACCACTTCTCCCACAGAATTTATAATTATGTATAACAGAGAATGACAGATGAAAAGGGTGCATGAAAGTGAAAGATATATATGACAATGATATTTTTAAAAAGTTTGTTCTTATGTGAAGATAAACTAAAATAAAGTTTTAAATAAAATGCCAAAAAAGTAATACTTCGGCATACAAATGAGAATATACGTTCTTGTGGCTACAGATAGTTTATATAGTTGTCAAAGGCTCATGTTGACACACATTATAAACACAAAGCACAAAACCAGGGACACTTGTGCAATTCTGAAGCTGTAGTTTTGTTCACATAATTTGGATTTCACCAAAGGGATCACATTAGTTCCTTTTTGGACCTCATAATGGGCCTCATCATGTAATATTCTCACAAAACCCCAAAGATGGTCCTTGGATTCATAATAGTAAATCGTTAGCTCAGTCCGGGTAGTGTGGCAAAGAGCAGCACGGCTTTACTTAGTGGAACATGTATTAAGCATTTCAGAGCAGCAACATGGATAATAAGAGCTTGAAATAATAGAGCTTTTTATCTCAGTTTAGACAACAAAATGAACAGAATTGCATAAGAAAAACCAGAGCTATGAATTTTAGCAAAATTAAATCACAGCAAAAATGGCATTTAAATGCTGCATTGAAGTCTTAGGAGTAAATACCACTGGATGCAAACCAATGCATAAAGAATGAGTTACGTGGAACCATTGCAGGATTAAGGTTGTGTAGTCCCTAGGACCAGATCATGACAGTCAGTTCAGTTTTACCTGGTCAGTGGCATCTGGGTGCAGAGTTTTCCTGGCCGTCCGTGGTGGTGGTGGTTTTATCACTTACAAGAAAGTGCTGACAAAGAGATGCAAAATCTCAGCTGTGGCTGGATTGCAGATGTTGGATGCAGGCTGCATGATGTGCACTGCACTTGCCCTGCACTTCCAGAGTCCAGTGTGGGGGTTAGTTACCAAACTGGCAACCAAATGTCCTGGCAGCTGTAAAGGTGCAGAAAAGCTTTGAGAACTTCACAGGGTCCAGGGGAACAATGCAGCAGCATGAAACTTGGAGGCAGGGAAGACTACAACTCCCAGAAGACACTGACCACCTGGCTTGTATCAACTCCACGGCAGGCCCGATGGCTGGTGGATCTTCAGATCCTGCGAGCATTTTTACCTGCCATTGGCAGGGGACTAGTGTCACTAGTCCAAGGTAAACTGAGGTTGTTTCTGGCTTCCACAGGGATCCCTTTGGTTGGGAGTGTCGAGTTTCAGACAAGATTTCTGCCAAGGATGAGGGGCCTTCACACAGTTCCCAGTCTGTTGCCTCAGGGATAGAGGGGCATATTTATACTCCGTTTGCGCCGAATGTGCGTCAAAAATTTTTACGCACAATCAGCGCAAACGTTGCCCCATATTTAAACCCTGACGCCCGAGCCCGCGCAAGGGCAACCCGCCCTGCGTTAATGATATGCAGGGTACGCGTTCCCGTCCAAAAAAACGACGCACACAGCCGTGCGCCGTATTTATGCTTCCGGGCAAAAATGACTCTCGGCCGGGAGGCGGAGCAAAAAAATGACACAAAGCCCGATTTGCGTCAAAATTTAACGCCTGGGTCAGGGCAGGCGTTAAAATGGGGCAAACACACCTGTATTTAATCAGAACACACAGAACAAACAACAGAGCAGCAGCGCAGCAGAGCAGCAACAGGGAGACATGGAGGTGATTTTTATTCAGCGTGCATGTCGACGCAGAGCCCTGCAGCAAACAACAGCAGCTACAACAACAACAGCAGGGACCCCAAAGGCAGCGCAGAAGGCAGGAGAGGATATTCCGCCCAAGAACAACCCTGCATGGCCTCAGGGAACATGACATCATCCAGAGGTACCGGTTGAACTGGCAGGCCATTCAGCAGCTGCTGAGAAATATTGAACAGCAGTTGGCCCCCACTTTGGTGACACCCCACACCATACCAACAGAAACAAAGCTGCTTGCCGTACTTCACCTGCTGGCAAGTGGCTCGTTTCAGACAACTGGTGCCCTGGTTGGTGGAATATCACAACCATCATTCTCCGCATTCCTGCCAAAAGTACTGGATGCCATCATTTGCCTGACACCCCTCCACATCTGCTTCCCTAACACACTGCAGAAGCAGCAGGAAACAAAACAGTGGTTCTACGCCATCAGTGGCTTCCCACACGTCCTTGGTGCAATCGACTGCACACACGTACGCCTTGTGCCACCTGCTGCAACAGAACACCTCTACCGCAACAGGAAGCACACACATTCAATCAATGTGCAGGCCATAGTCGATCACCAAGGATTGATCAGCAACATTGTGGCAAAATATCCTGGGAGTGTACATGACGCATTCATCTTCCGTCACTCTACCATCAACCAACACTTCCAGGATGGACGGTATGGCAATGGACTACTTGTTGGTAAGTACAAAAATCCAACTTATATACACACTGCACAGCAACCCTGTAGGACACACAACACATACACCACAATAGCAACACCTAGCCAGGAACACACTGAGGTCCTGACATCACTAGCCATGTTTCTGAAGTCACCATTGAACCTGTCGCACATTGGAATGTACTCCACAGCTTAATGTGAAGACATTAATGAGTGTGGTTGCCTAAAAGTCACCTTGCAAATTGGAAGTGTCACAATAACCTGTACATTAATACATTGCATAAGTCTTAAGGTATGGGATGTCCAGGGTACTTTCATATGAACGTATTAACTACACTTTCATGTGTTAACTCTGCATGGAACTATCATCTCACCCCCAGTGAAGACACACGGACACCTGTACCACAAGTCACAATGCAAGGGAGGGCACACTGTTATGAAAATAAAAATACAGACTGCTGACAAACGGCTAGCTAACAAACACTTGCTCAGCCAAGGAAAAAACTCAATGCAAAACGTTTACCCTACAAGTATAGGTTGTCACATTAGTACACAAAAGAGTCACAGACAACACAAGACAACTACTGCAATCAAAGGTCTGTACAAGAGTGCTTTCTACAGCTAATTGATCCCATTCTGTGTTTCTATTTCAGCTGATCAGGGGTATGGCATCCAGCCTTGGTTAATGACACCATTTGGGAACCCCACTACTGCTGCAGAGCGGGCATACAACAACGCCCATAAGAGGACACGCAGCATTGTTGAGCGGACCTTTGGGATCCTAAAGTCAAGGTTCCGCTGCCTTGACATCACTGGCGGTAGCCTACTCTATTCCCCAGAGATGTTCTGTAAGATCATGCTCACTTGTGCCATATTGCACAACATTTGTGTAAAAAGGAACATTCCCCTCCTTGAACCAAACCCAGACATGCCTGAAGATGACGAAGAGGAGGATGCTGGCCTGCAACAGGAGGGGGAACAACCAAACACGGCAGCAGGAGTGCGTAGGCGCCAACAGCTTGTAAATAATTTTTTTTCATAATTTCTTATATCAACACTTATTGCACAATTGTAAATAAACACAGATAACAAACACCACATCATGCTTTGGCCTATTCATTTCTGCCCACCTTTAGTTCGAAATTGCTGAAGAAGAATGTCGTCTTATTGAGCAATAATGATATAACAATCATGACACAAAAAAAAAACATCACAAATGTATGCACAGAGGGTATGATGTTACATGATACATTACCATCCACAGAGGCCAACAGGAGTACAAATGTGGCAATTACACATGCCTGATCCAGACACCTGAGACAGTCTCTCACTCAGCCCAAAAATGTAGATCATTTGAAAGTCTCATTACACATGTTCAGTGACAGGGTGGGACCATCCATGTGTACGTGACCATGTCCTCAATGGCTTCTCTCAAGTTTTTGATATAAACAATACCCAATTGGAACAACATTAGCTGCCACTAACTCATGAGGAGACCTTGAAGTTACAGTGACAACATATACCCAGACAGGTGATAGTGGATCCACATTCGCACACACATATAAACATATGTCATCCAATCAACCAAATATTTGCAAGCTGCCCATCACAGTAGTGTCCCAGTTCGAACCTAGCAGGAAGAATGTAACATGCCACTAAACCAGGTAATGCATAAAGGGCCACATACATCAACAATCTATTTGTCATCAGCACATGAGGAACGCTGAGATTTTGCAAACATAGTCATTGCAAAATGGTATGTCAGATTGCTCCAAATCATTAATAGTGCAAACGTCAAATGGGCACATGAGATGAATGAATGGCTAACAGTGATTCATACCCAATGGCCTTACATTAGCCTGCTGCTGCAGGTTTTGCATAACAGAATAAATGAAAGCCATGGATAAATTCGCAAATCTGGATGGGCAAACCCTAGGGTGCTGGGGGCCTAAGTCCACCTCTACCGCCCCCCAAATATACAAGAATCATGTACTTGTGAACTAAACACATGCATAAGGCGCATGTGTGGCCTACATGTCAAAAGTCAAACACAAATCAGATACACAAAATCATAATAGGACATGGTTAGCCCCATAAAAACTGTAAGTGACTATTGCACTCCCGGTTTGGACTATAGATAAATGCATTACCATGATAATTGTGGACACATTTTTGAGAAGGAATACATCATGGTATCCCATCCATCATTTCAAAATAGCCATCAGCAATTACCCAAAATATGTGTACAAATATGGTTAATACATTTTTTTAAGGTATCATAAATATTACAGTGTGAATGCCTTCTATACATCCAATAAGGGACATGTGTCATAGCTAACCACAAATGTGTATCACATAGCACCGTTTGGCCATGACAAATTTCCTTCCCCAACTTAAAAAAATGAAGACATAATTTAAAAATGCGTCAAATTTCCACGCATACAGCATGAGCATCATAATTTTTTCACGTACAGGAGTGCACAGAATACTGAGTCAAAAAATATGATATGAAAATTAATAAATTAATAAGGTACATGACATGTCCACCATATTGTCCATGTTGCTTCACATTTCCACGCATACAGCATGGGTGTCATAATTTTTTCACGTACAGGAGTGCACAGAATGCAGAGTCAAAAAATATGATATGAAAATTAATAAATTGATAAGGTACATGTCCACCATATTGTCCATGTTGCGTCAAATTTCCACGCATACAGCATGGGCGTCATCATTTTTTCACGTACAGGAGTGCACAGGATGCAGAGTCAAATATACATTTTCATAAATGTTTCTCATATTTTGCCATGAAATTATAATTTTCAGATCATATTTTTTTACTCTAACATGGACAATATGGTGGACATGCATGTACCTTATTAATTTATTTATTCTACACTAGAACTGTAAACTCAGCCTCACAATAATGTAAGGGAACAATGAAGAAATTAATTTTGACTCTGCATTATGTGCAATGTTATGCGTCAAAAAATATGACGCACAATGTGTATGCGTGAAAATATGATGCATAACGGGAAATTAAAAACGGCAGCCATTTTATGCAGGAAGTGATGTAATAGGATATCCTGTTTACAAAATCTGTATTGGGAGTTAACTTTCACTTTCACTTTGCAGTCTCAGATTTATCTAGACTGTGTGGTTGTGTGAAAAGTGTAGTCCTGTGTTTAACTGCTTTTGTGTCCTGTGTACCTTGTATTTTGTCTTTTTGTGATCCTTGTCTTGTTGTCTAATATTGTCTTAGTCTGTTCAGTGTACTTTTGTCCAATCCTGTTTTTGTTTGTATTGTCTCTGGGAGTCTGTTCTGGGTAGTTTAACTTTGGGGTTAGTTGGGCTATTTTTCTTAAGTTTTCTTTTTCCTTCACTACTCTACCTTTCCCCATTTCCCACTTTTACTTGTTTATCTCATTTTTCTCCTTTAAATTAGTTATTATGTCAGGTAGGCCTCGGCTTGCCAGGATGGTTGAGGAGGAATTGGGGGGATTCATTTGGCTCGTTTGCCATTTCCTCCCACTCATGCTGGAGGCTGGGGGCCGTGTGATACAGGGGTATCACACGGAGGCACGTAAAGTCCGGTGGGGGAAGTTGCGCCATCACCTGGTCCGGGTGTACGGGAGCATGAGGAATGAGCATCAACTAAAGCACCGCTGGGCTGATCTCATATCCAGGGAGCAGGACCTGCTGGACCACCTGGGAATCAGGATTGGTGGCCATGTTGGTGAGTACAAATCAATTACATGTGAATAAAAGAAATCTGTGTGGGGACATGTGATGATTGTTACCCAATCTGCTAGATAAGTAGCTAACTGTGTGTAATGCTAGGGAAACCTAGGCCAATATTTATACTTTTTTAGCACCGAATTTGCGCCGCTTTTTGACGCAAAAACGGCGCTAACTTATGAAATACAATTGTATTTTGCAAGTGTGCTCCGTTTCTGCGTCAAAAAATGACGCAAATGCGGCGCAAAAAATATATAAATATGGGCCCTAATGTGTATTTGTTGCACAATGTGTAGGAAGACCAATGCTAGCAGTCAGATGGCTCATGTTTTCAACACATACCGGATGCCTGTAGCTGTATGTAATGTAGAAACAACATACCTACATATGTTGACGCCATAGCTAGACAGAAAATTGTAAACCCATGATGATGCTATAAATGTGTGGTGCCTTCACGTCACATGAAGTTAGCTATGTTGTCCACACATATGTCACATGTGTGTCTGGTTGCTGTGTGTTGAATATGTCCACCTAGCCTGTTTGATTGTGAGGGGTCATGCAGTCCTCAAGTAACCAGCTTTTGGATGTCTCTCTGGGATGCACATGATGAGATGTATGCAAGCCATTATTGTTGGGGCATACTAATGGAGGGGTATCTTTGACAACACCTGACTGTCCTGGCCACTGCATGTGTGTAGTAGGGTGTGTAACTGTAGCAGGAGACTCATCCAATGTTAATGTTGAATAAAAATTCATCCATGCAGTATGAGCATGTGGGAAAGTGTATCATTACCATGTCATATTCACACAGTGTCATAGTAACTGCAATTATTTGTCAGTGCACCGAGTCTGAGTATATTCTTCCTTTCATGTTTTACAGGTGGACCAGCACCGTACACCGTGGGAGAGGTGGCACATTTTGAGGACCCCGATATCTACAGTGAGTGTGGCCTGAGTGCTATATTTATTGTTTGCTAGTGATGCATGATGGACTACTGTGTGTTCAACAGAATTCATGATCACACGGAGGCACGTAAAGTCCGGTGGGGGAAGGTGCGCCATCACCTGGTCCGGGTGTACGGGAGCATGAGGAATGAGCATCAACTAAAGCACCGCTGGGCTGATCTCATATCCAGGGAGCAGGACCTGCTGGACCACCTGGAAATCAGGATTGGTGGCCATGTTGGTGAGTACAAATCAATTACATGTGAATAAAAGAAATCTGTGTGGGGACATGTGATGATTGTTACCCAATCTGCTAGATAAGTAGCTGACTGTGTGTAATGCTAGGGAAACCTAGGCCCATATTTATACTTTTTTAGCACCGAATTTGCGCCGCTTTTTGACGCAAAAACGGCGCTAACTTATGAAATACAATTGTATTTTGCAAGTGTGCGCCGTTTCTGCGTCAAAAAATTACGCAAATGCGGCGCAAAAAAAATATAAATATGGGCCCTAATGTGTATTTGTTGCACAATGTGTAGGAAGACCAATGCTAGCAGTCAGATGGCTCATGTTTTCAACACATACCGGATGCCTGTAGCTGTATGTAATGTAGAAACAACATACCTACATATGTTGACGCCATAGCTAGACAGAAAATTGTAAACCCATGATGATGCTATAAATGTGTGGTGCCTTCATGTCACATGAAGTTAGCTATGTTGTCCACACATATGTCACATGTGTGTCTGGTTGCTGTGTGTTGAAAATGTCCACCTAGCCTGTTTGATTGTGAGGGGTCATGCAGTCCTCAAGTAACCAGCTTTTGGATGTCTCTCTGGGATGCACATGATGAGATGTATGCAAGCCATTATTGTTGGGGCATACTAATGGAGGGGTATCTTTGACAACACCTGACTGTCCTGGCCACTGCATGTGTGTAGTAGGGTGTGTAACTGTAGCAGGAGACTCATCCAATGTTAATGTTGAATAACAATTCATCCATGCAGTATGAGCATGTGGGAAAGTGTATCATTACCATGTCATATTCACACAGTGTCATAGTAACTGCAATTATTTGTCAGTGCACCGAGTCTGAGTATATTCTTCCTTTCATGTTTTACAGGTGGACCAGCACCGTACACCGTGGGAGAGGTGGCACATTTTGAGGACCCCGATACCTACAGTGAGTGTGGCCTGAGTGCTATATTTATTGTTTGCTAGTGATGCATGATGGACTACTGTGTGTTCAACAGAATTCATGATCACACGGAGGCACGTAAAGTCCGGTGGGGGAAGGTGCGCCATCACCTGGTCCGGGTGTACGGGAGCATGAGGAATGAGCATCAACTAAAGCACCGCTGGGCTGATCTCATATCCAGGGAGCAGGACCTGCTGGACCACCTGGGAATCAGGATTGGTGGCCATGTTGGTGAGTACAAATCAATTACATGTGAATAAAATAAATCTGTGTGGGGACATGTGATGATTGTTACCCAATCTGCTAGATAAGTAGCTGACTGTGTGTAATGCTAGGGAAACCTAGGCCCATATTTATACTTTTTTAGCACTGAATTTGCGCCGCTTTTTGACGCAAAAACGGCGCTAACTTATGAAATACAATTGTATTTTGCAAGTGTGCGCCGTTTCTGCATCAAAAAATGACGCAAATGCGGCGCAAAAAAAATATAAATATGGGCCCTAATGTGTATTTGTTGCACAATGTGTAGGAAGACCAATGCTAGCAGTCAGATGGCTCATGTTTTCAACACATACCGGATGCCTGTAGCTGTATGTAATGTAGAAACAACATACCTACATATGTTGGCGCCATAGCTAGACAGAAAATTGTAAACCCATGATGATGCTATAAATGTGTGGTGCCTTCACGTCACATGAAGTTAGCTATGTTGTCCACACATATGTCACATGTGTGTCTGGTTGCTGTGTGTTGAAAATGTCCACCTAGCCTGTTTGATTGTGAGGGGTCATGCAGTCCTCAAGTAACCAGCTTTTGGATGTCTCTCTGGGATGCACATGATGAGATGTATGCAAGCCATTATTGTTGGGGCATACTAATGGAGGGGTATCTTTGACAACACCTGACTGTCCTGGCCACTGCATGTGTGTAGTAGGGTGTGTAACTGTAGCAGGAGACTCATCCAATGTTAATGTTGAATAAAAATTCATCCATGCAGTATGAGCATGTGGGAAAGTGTATCATTACCATGTCATATTCACACAGTGTCATAGTAACTGCAATTATTTGTCAGTGCACCGAGTCTGAGTATATTCTTCCTTTCATGTTTTACAGGTGGACCAGCACCGTACACCGTGGGAGAGGTGGCACATTTTGAGGACCCCGATACCTACAGTGAGTGTGGCCTGAGTGCTATATTTATTGTTTGCTAGTGATGCATGATGGACTACTGTGTGTTCAACAGAATTCATGATCACACGGAGGCACGTAAAGTCCGGTGGGGGAAGGTGCGCCATCACCTGGTCCGGGTGTACGGGAGCATGAGGAATGAGCATCAACTAAAGCACCGCTGGGCTGATCTCATATCCAGGGAGCAGGACCTGCTGGACCACCTGGGAATCAGGATTGGTGGCCATGTTGGTGAGTACAAATCAATTACATGTGAATAAAAGAAATCTGTGTGGGGACATGTGATGATTGTTACCCAATCTGCTAGATAAGTAGCTGACTGTGTGTAATGCTAGGGAAACCTAGGCCCATATTTATACTTTTTTAGCACCGAATTTGCGCCGCTTTTTGACGCAAAAACGGCGCTAACTTATGAAATACAATTGTATTTTGCAAGTGTGCGCCGTTTCTGCGTCAAAAAATGACGCAAATGCGGCGCAAAAAAAATATAAATATGGGCCCTAATGTGTATTTGTTGCACAATGTGTAGGAAGACCAATGCTAGCAGTCAGATGGCTCATGTTTTCAACACATACCGGATGCCTGTAGCTGTATGTAATGTAGAAACAACATACCTACATATGTTGACGCCATAGCTAGACAGAAAATTGTAAACCCATGATGATGCTATAAATGTGTGGTGCCTTCACGTCACATGAAGTTAGCTATGTTGTCCACACATATGTCACATGTGTGTCTGGTTGCTGTGTGTTGAAAATGTCCACCTAGCCTGTTTGATTGTGAGGGGTCATGCAGTCCTCAAGTAACCAGCTTTTGGATGTCTCTCTGGGATGCACATGATGAGATGTATGCAAGCCATTATTGTTGGGGCATACTAATGGAGGGGTATCTTTGACAACACCTGACTGTCCTGGCCACTGCATGTGTGTAGTAGGGTGTGTAACTGTAGCAGGAGACTCATCCAATGTTAATGTTGAATAACAATTCATCCATGCAGTATGAGCATGTGGGAAAGTGTATCATTACCATGTCATATTCACACAGTGTCATAGTAACTGCAATTATTTGTCAGTGCACCGAGTCTGAGTATATTCTTCCTTTCATGTTTTACAGGTGGACCAGCACCGTACACCGTGGGAGAGGTGGCACATTTTGAGGACCCCGATACCTACAGTGAGTGTGGCCTGAGTGCTATATTTATTGTTTGCTAGTGATGCATGATGGACTACTGTGTGTTCAACAGAATTCATGATCACACGGAGGCACGTAAAGTCCGGTGGGGGAAGGTGCGCCATCACCTGGTCCGGGTGTACGGGAGCATGAGGAATGAGCATCAACTAAAGCACCGCTGGGCTGATCTCATATCCAGGGAGCAGGACCTGCTGGACCACCTGGGAATCAGGATTGGTGGCCATGTTGGTGAGTACAAATCAATTACATGTGAATAAAATAAATCTGTGTGGGGACATGTGATGATTGTTACCCAATCTGCTAGATAAGTAGCTGACTGTGTGTAATGCTAGGGAAACCTAGGCCCATATTTATACTTTTTTAGCACTGAATTTGCGCCGCTTTTTGACGCAAAAACGGCGCTAACTTATGAAATACAATTGTATTTTGCAAGTGTGCGCCGTTTCTGCATCAAAAAATGACGCAAATGCGGCGCAAAAAAAATATAAATATGGGCCCTAATGTGTATTTGTTGCACAATGTGTAGGAAGACCAATGCTAGCAGTCAGATGGCTCATGTTTTCAACACATACCGGATGCCTGTAGCTGTATGTAATGTAGAAACAACATACCTACATATGTTGGCGCCATAGCTAGACAGAAAATTGTAAACCCATGATGATGCTATAAATGTGTGGTGCCTTCACGTCACATGAAGTTAGCTATGTTGTCCACACATATGTCACATGTGTGTCTGGTTGCTGTGTGTTGAAAATGTCCACCTAGCCTGTTTGATTGTGAGGGGTCATGCAGTCCTCAAGTAACCAGCTTTTGGATGTCTCTCTGGGATGCACATGATGAGATGTATGCAAGCCATTATTGTTGGGGCATACTAATGGAGGGGTATCTTTGACAACACCTGACTGTCCTGGCCACTGCATGTGTGTAGTAGGGTGTGTAACTGTAGCAGGAGACTCATCCAATGTTAATGTTGAATAAAAATTCATCCATGCAGTATGAGCATGTGGGAAAGTGTATCATTACCATGTCATATTCACACAGTGTCATAGTAACTGCAATTATTTGTCAGTGCACCGAGTCTGAGTATATTCTTCCTTTCATGTTTTACAGGTGGACCAGCACCGTACACCGTGGGAGAGGTGGCACATTTTGAGGACCCCGATACCTACAGTGAGTGTGGCCTGAGTGCTATATTTATTGTTTGCTAGTGATGCATGATGGACTACTGTGTGTTCAACAGAATTCATGATTTGATGCGCTGGCCGTTCATTGGCATTGTTGCTTTAGTGGGATTTCAAATATCACTTCTGTTTCTGTAGACCAATACTTAGCCATCTCTCAGATTTAGGGGCTGTAGGTCATTCCAGTTGGGCCGCTATGGGGAATGGGATGGGTCATGTGGAATACACTGGTTAATGTAAGAGTTGCTCTGGGACTTGGCTTGAACTGAGTCTGCATATCAGACTGACATTCTCCCAGATAGCTTTGGCAAATGGCTTGTATGAAATGTGCAGCTTCCTAGTTGAGGATGCACTGTGTACACTGTCGGTTGGATCTTCCGGGGGCATGTACTTCCACTAGTTGAACTAGAAGTGTGTGTGACTAGAGTGCAATGGCCTAGGTGTTCAGTCGACTCATGATCATGGATGTTCTTGCTCCTCTGTGTGTGTTGTAAAACATGCCTCAATGATAGTATGTGATGTTGGCCTGAGTCAGAGCATTTTGACATATGTGGACCTTGGATATGACAATGTTTGGCTGACTCCAACGTGTTGCTAGCCCTTCATTGGTGTTGTGTGTGAAGGCACATACTTGTTGACCTTTCTATACACTCCTGGGTGTGCATTGAACCTGGGATTGTTGGTTGTTCTTCCCACCCCACCCTCAAAGACTGCCATGTGATTGGGAATAGGGTACCTAGGACTGTAGCAACCAGTATGTTACACGTACTTGTGACCTTTTGCAACTTTGTTTAGAACCTAGGGCCAGATGTAGCAAACAGTTTTCAAGTTGCAAACGGCAAAAATCGCCCTTTGCGAGTCGCAAACGTCTGTTTGCTATGCAGAAATGCATTTTGTGAGTCGGAACCGACTCGCAAAATGCATTTCCGACTCGCAAATAGGAAGGGGTGTTCCCTTCCTAATTGCGACTCGCAGTGGTATGCAATTCCATTTGCGACCGAGTTCGTGGTCGCAAAGGGAGTCGCAGTTACCATCCACTTGAAGTGGATGGTAACCCACTCACAAACTGGAAGGGGTCCCCATAGGACCCCTTCCCCTTTGTGAGTGGACCCAAAAATATTTTTGCAGAGCAGGCAGTGGTCCAAGGGACCCCTACCTGCCCTGAAAAAATCCAAAACTAAAGGTTTTTTTTTTTTTTTCTAAGTGCAGCTCGTTTTCCTTTAAGGAAAACGGGCTACACTTGGGAAAAAAAAACCTGCTTTATTTAAAAGCAGTCACGGACATGGAGGTCTGCTGTTCCCAGCAGGCCTCCATCCCCGTGAGTGCCCATAGTCGCTAAGTGGGCGCAAATTGGGACCCACCTCATTGATATTAATGAGGTGGGTCTTTGCGACCCCATAGCGACTCGCAGACGGTGTCGGAGACACCGTTCTGCATAGCAAATTGCAAGTCGCAATTTTCCGTCTTCCTACATCTGGCCCCTAGTGTACACATTCGGTTATGGCCCATGGGTTCAATATTAGCAAACAACAAATTACAAATGGCATTGAGTGAGGGTTGTGATAGTTAGCACATAGAGTGACATATGTAGTGAAGTCAGTATGCGGAAGAGGTTCAGCCATAATGTCAGATGCATTAGGCATTATTTGGATGAGTAGTTTAGCCTGATGTCATCCATCATGTAGAGACATGGATATGCTAGGTGTGAGATGCCCTTATGTATGCAGGCTTCACATGTACTTCCTCTGAGACTTTAAGTGAACTATGTTGTGACAATTGCAGCAACAAATACATTACAAGTAATGTACAAATAACCCATTGTGCTATTCCACCCAATGCAATTCCAAAGGTAAATATTTGCCATTTCTCTTCACAGCTGCAAACATGAGTGCCGCAGATAGACACCAATTTGAGAGGCGTGCCATGCGATACAGGCACATCCTGCAGGTGCAGTCGGGGTACCGGAGGATGGCCCGAAAATATCAATCAGATCGGGCCTCCGGGCATGGTGGGCCTCTCCACAGGGTGGGCCTACATTGCCCACAACAGCCACCAACACCACATCCACCAGGTCTCCCCAAGTGGCCCCAGCAACGTCGGGCACAGTTGACCCTGGCTCCTCATCCAGACCTGGACCCAGCCATGTTCAACAACTAGGACAGTCCAGTGGGCATTCAACTGCTGGCACAAGGTCCACCTCGGCTGGCACACAGACAGCATCAGCCCCTCCTGTGGAACCAGCCGCATTCCTGGCATTGAGCCGTAAATTGGACAAGGTGTTTAATAAGGTGGACAAGCTGAGCCAGGATGTGGCGTATATAAAAAAAAGGGTTCGCTCCATCAGGCGGACCCTACGGAGGGCCAACCTCTAGGACATTTGCCTTGTTTTACTTTTACCCCTCCCCTCTCTCCTCTTTCCTATTTTGTACTGATAGTTGGGTTTGGGGGATTAGTATTAGGTTAGTATAGGTAATTAGCTTAGTTAGTGTTAGGGAAGAGGGTGGGGGGTCCTTATTCTTTCTATCTTTATTTTTTGGGTGGGTGGGTGGGTTGGGGACCAATGTTGGGATTCCTGTGTGTTTAAAAAAAAAAAATACAAAAACCAAAAAAAAAAAAGAAAAAAAATAATATATATATATATGATTGTTTAGGATAGTATAGTATGTGTGTAGGTTAGTAAGTGTTGTCCTGCATGTGTCCTGTCTCATAATGGTGGGTGGGGGGTTGATGTTTAGATCGTTTCGTTATATGTGTAGAGTAAGTTTAGCTTAGGTTAGTTAGGGACAGTTGTGGGTTAGTAGTAGTCAGGTTAGATTAGTGTAGGTATTACTTTTCCCTTAGTTGCCTCTTGTGTGAATAAATAGTAATAAATATGTAGTTAACCCTTTACATGATGCGTTAGGTGCTACTTTATCATGGCCTTGACATCAGTGTAGGTGAATATTTTTGTATGACATTAGTGTCCTATGCTAGCCATCCCCAGAAAATGGAGGTTTAACATGCCAGCTACCCGTGTGATAACTTGGTAAGTATCCACCATTTGGGTGACCCACCATTGGTAGTTTGCATTGATCACCAAGGTTTTGTGTTGGTGAGTATGTATTCTACTTCACAAAGTGTGCTTCCAGACTTGTTATTGTGGGTAATTTCATAGGTCGGACTGCAGTGTGATGTTCAGGGAGATCGTTGTAGATGAGGTGTTGTTAACACTCTTGTCTTGTTGCCTTCATTGCTGACCTACATCATGTGTGTGCTAATTCTGCATGACTTTCCTTCATGGAAGTATACTCAGAAAGGGTGATTGATGCAGTGTTATTTGTTTATGTTTGCTTACATTTTGCTTCATAATTTCATGTTTTAGTATTGCATGGTGCCTACATATCTCAGCCACCATTAGTTGACTAGAATTGCTATAGATGGTGCATCATTCTGTCCAACACAGCATGATTGTGTGTGGTTAGTCCCTTCATCAGTTATTCTCCTCAGTATGGTAAGGCTATGATGCAATCCTGGCCACTGCACAGATGTATCAGACTACATGATGTCAGGACAGTTGTATTGACAAGCTACATGGTTGCCACACAGGCACTTTGGAGTTATGTACTGCACAGTTGAAGTGTGAAATAACACAGAGACATATTAGGTGTGCAAGTGCTATTTATTTATAGGTGCTGTAGTGCAAAACGTCCATTGTCCATGATTGCTGGGTCCGTTCTGGTGCATTCTTACATAGTGATCCTACAGAAGGGGTGTGGATGATGCTCCTGACATGCTGGAGTGATGTCACAGACAGTGCAGAGGGACAGGAATTGGCAAATAGTAGGAGAGAGACATTCACTGGCAATGCTGACAAGTCATACAGTGGATTGCAGAACAGTCATTGAGTGTAGTTGTAGTGAGACTGGCATTTGTCAAAACGTAGGACCTTGGTCAAAGTAGGCCATGGTGCAGGGACTAGTGCTTCCGGGTACTCTTCCGTGAGAATGTGATCTGTTCCATGTCTTCTTCTTCTGATGTGTGTGTTGCCTGGTTTGTTCTTGTTGTTGTTGGTTGTGAAGGGGCAACACACACCTCAGTGTTAGAAGACGTGGAGGCAGACATCCCGGGGGCTGCTCCTTGTGGAGTTATTAAGGGCAGTACTGCAGCAAGGAGGGCCTGCTGGTTTTTGAGAATGGCAGCCACATCACGATGGTAGGCAGCCAGGTCGGCCCTGAGGGGTTCAATGTTGCATTTGTGCACACGTTGACTGGATTGCAGTTGTAGGTGTTGTGTCAACTGGATTACAGCTGTGCTGATTTCCTTCAGTGTTTTGGCAAGTTCCTGCAAGAGAGATGTTCGAGCTTCCGTAGCAGCTGCCTGATCTGCAAATGACGTCATGCACGAACGCACCCCCTCAAGGCTGGCTGCCATGTTTTGCATCCCCACCCGCACCTCCTTGGCCAGCTCCCGCTGGACACCAACTACAGTTCTTTCAAAGCTGGTGCCAGTGTCGTCAGAGTCCTCAGCTGTGTTGGAGCTGGCAGGTCTCACAATTGGGGTGGTGGGTGGTTCTTCTGTGATGGCTGCTTCTTCTGTGCTCCTCCTTGTGACTGAAGGTGGGGTCTGGAGGCTTTCAAGGACCTTTTGGATGGTCTCCTGGGAAATATTTATGGGCTCGTCATCCATGTCATCAGGGAAATCAGGGACAGGCATATCGGCAGGAGATCCATGTTCCTCTGCAATGAAACAGGGTACAATTAGTGTGTCTGTGTTGTGACAATTTTGCCATAAGATGCAAGCCTTTGGATGACTTAACTTTGTGCTCTGGTTTGGTATTGGTATCTGCTGTCCTTCATATGGGCATTGTTATAGGCCTATGGCCCACCTGTGTGTCACATGTATGATATTGAGTTATCAGACTTGTCTGCCTAATTGCCTCTAGGTGTTGCTTTGTCCAAATTTGGGAATAGCCATCTTTTTGTCCTACTCGTCCCTCCGTGTATATCTATTCTTATGGAGAGACATTTTGTCGCGTGGGCTCTCATTATCCTACATGAGATTACTGGATTTCTAGGCAGCAGGATAGCTTATGGTGTGGGGGACTGAGTCTGACCCACTTGTAAATAACTCTGTCACCCTAATTCTTTCTTTTTGCTCTGGCTAACTAGCAGTGCCTCATGTCTCCCACGGCAAAGAAATAATTAGACAGCCGAGCGCATGACATCTTTGGAACTTCTCCGGGAAGTCATGGTCACTCAGATCCAAACCAATTCTCTCTTTTCCAGTATGATCTCATATACAAATGACAAAGACCATATTGGTTTTATATGATGTTTTCATAAAACAACTGACTATTAGATAATTAGGTGTGAGCCACAATAACCCAAACAATACAACATGGTAGAATTGAAATAGTCACCAGGAGTGTAAAACATTTGAACAAAGCTATCATGGTGCCTAACTGTTTCTACTCTCCCTCTGCTTGTTCTATTTAGAGCACAGCATGTTAAGCTTCGAGCTTGCCTGTCTGAATCACTGGGGAGACATCAGCCCTCATATCTGAGCAATGGCCTGTGATCTGGTTCAGCATCTGCAGCAAGGCAGGCAGCGTCTAGTTGTGGTTCTCTGTTCAGAAACTCCCTCTTGCGTGTATTGGGACAAGGAAGTGATTTTATAACTAACATGTCATCGTGATGACAAAGTGTCCCTACGCAGGAACGCCAAATCTGAACTCCTACCACGTCTATCGGCAATGTACCAGACTGTATCCTTGACTGGAGCACAGAGTGAATATGTTCTGGAGAACTGCAGTGCTGAAGTAGGCAAAACAGTGTGATATGACTAAAAAACAACACCGTAGAACTGGCTGTTTACAAAATTACTGATACAAAGCCTAATAAATAGCATTTAGTGCAAAGTGCACCGAGGCTCTAAGCTGTTAGCAAATGAGTAAAAGTACATTCAGGGCAAGGTGCACAAAGGCATAAAGCCTGAAGCTAATGCGCAAAGTATACGTAAAACTTACCACACTACACTTTGACTGGCTGTGGGTGTTGTGAATGCCCTGGCAGCACACTTGCCTCTCAGGACCTGCCCCAAACAATTTTTATTCACATTGACCTAAATGTACATGTTATGTGGCATATCCTATGCATGGCAATGTTAGGATGTGGTATGGATGTAAACATTGTTGATGTTTCGAGATGATGTTTGGTAATGTGTGTTCAATTGGATTGCCCTGTTTATCGTATCAAGGTCCTATTTGGTTCTCAGACTGTGCAGGTGTGTTTCAGTGACCAGTTGCATGTGTCCCCTCCTCAATGTTGTTGTCTGAGCAGTATGAAATTAGTGATGTTGCCTTGTTAGCCAGGCACGTGAGGGACCCTGACGTATGCAGCATGTGTGTGTCCTTAGTGCTGTGTGGCTCCTATTGCTATTTAATTTGGCTGATGTATGTGTCAAGTATGGACATTGGCATTTGAGTGTACTGGTGCCTTTGTCTTATTTCTATAAATAGTTGTAGATGTCATCCTCACCCCCTAATTTAGGTATGTATGTTCCATGGGGAGGTTCCTGCCATTTGCTACTATAGCTGCACAGAGATCAGAGGTGTTATTGTCAACTGTTGTCGCAGTTACATTGCAGTTGTTGTTTTGGCTACTGGATTACAGATGGGGACCTAATTTATGTAGGATACATTTTGACTGACGAGTGCCTGGATCTAAGTTTGACGTAGTGGCCTTCCCACCTGTCGCTGCCTTCCCTTGGCTCCATTGTTGTAATTACAGGATGGCCCCATGGGACTGTTGTTGGTGCTGTATTTTGTCAAGCCCCAGCTTCAGTCTGTGCTGGCCATGCCCCCCTGCCGTGCCCCTTTACCCATGCCACTTCATATATATGCTGAGTTACATGCATTGTGTAGTAGGTATTCCCCCCCCCGGTTGCAGTTATCGTTATTGTATTATGATTCCCCATGCGACTTACCCTGCATGTGCGTTGTGTCGTGGTAGTCTGTGCTGTCCTGTCCTTGAATCCCTGTGACAATCTCCTCAGGGATGACGGCTGTGACCATCTCCTCCATGTGGTCCAGGGCCTCCTGGTGTGTTGGACTCCCCCCTCCAGTCTGCAGTGCTGCCTTGCTGTTCCTGGCCATTTTTTCTTTTGTCCTACGTTTGCAGTCATGCCAGCGTTTCTTACA
Organism: Pleurodeles waltl; assembly: GCF_031143425.1. Taxonomy (NCBI): domain Eukaryota; kingdom Metazoa; phylum Chordata; class Amphibia; order Caudata; family Salamandridae; genus Pleurodeles; species Pleurodeles waltl. The sequence continues at coordinate 110,680,488 of NC_090440.1, read as the reverse complement.
CTCGGTGACTGTTCTGCGTTCTTCAGCCACACTGTTGATCTTGTCCACAATTTGTTTCCATATGGCCTCTCTCCTACTGATAGGCAATTTAGAGGTGATGAACAATTGGTGCTGGTGTTCCGTCACCTCTTTAACCAGGATTTCCTGCTCCTCTGCACTGAAGCAACACTTTCTTTTTTTTCTGAAAATGTCCTGGTTCCTGTATGGATCATCCTGGCTGGTTCCTGGTCTGCTGTCATCTTCCTGGGGTCTGTTGTGGCATCTGGGATCCATTTTGGCTCTCCTCTGCTGAAAGGGCAGTTTTCGCAGGTACATTTGACGCTATTGCGTCAAAATAAACAGCGCTTTCCGGGTTGCGCTGTCGTAAATCGACCCACCGTCATTTGCGTCGCGTTAACGTTGGTTTCCTTTACGACTTGACGCCGCTGTGTGCGTCATGAAATAATGACTTCCACCTGTTGGTTGCGCCGCCGTGCGTCAAAGTATAAATTTGACGCCCGCACGGCGCATCGAAATGGCGTTAGCCGGCGCAAATTTTTTTGACGCAAAACTGCGTTAGCGCAGTTTTGTGTCAAAAAGTATAAATATGGCCCAGAGTATCCCTCTTTCGCTTTGTTGCAGTGGGCAAAGTCTGGTTGCTGGTGCTACAGAGCTCCTCCTGGCCTTCTTCAAAGTTGGTTGATCAGATCTGAGGTTCCGGTGTCAGGGGTGTCCCTTAAATACTGGATTTAGGGGATTTAAGGGTGTGGAGACTAGTGACCAATGGGCAGCTACCTCCTACCCACAATCTGCTCCTAAGGTGACCACATCCAGTGGGGTGGGCCCCTTTAGCTACCCAGAACCCTCTATTCTGCCACTCCTAAAATGACAGAAATAAAAATTTAGGGGGTCATTCCAACTTTGGCGGGCGACGGAGGCCGCCCGCCAAAGTTCCGCCGCCAGAAGACCGCACCGCGGTCAAAAGACCGCGGCGGTCATTCTGGCTTTCCCGCTGGGCTGGCGGGCGACCGCCAAAAGGCCGCCCGCCCAGCGGGAAAGCACCAGCAACGAGGATGCCGGCTCCGAATGGAGCCGGCGGAGTTGCTGGTGTGCGACGGGTGCAGTTGCACCCGTCGCGATTTTCAGTGTCTGCCAAGCAGACACTGAAAATCAATGTGGGGCCCTGTTAGGGGGCCCCTGCAGTGCCCATGCCAGTGGCATGGGCACTGCAGGGGCCCCCAGGGGCCCCACGACACCCGTTCCCGCCAGCCTGGTTCTGGCGGTGAAAACCGCCAGAACCAGGCTGGCGGGAGGGGGTCGGAATACCCATGGCGGCGCTGCTTGCAGCGCCGCCGTGGAGGATTCACACGGGCAGCGGGAAACCGGCGGGAAACCGGCGGGAAACCGTCAGCTTCCCTTTTCTGACCGCGGCTTTACCGCCGCAGTCAGAATTGCCCTTGATGCACCGCCAGCCTGTTGGCGGTGCATCCTCCAACCCCGGCCCTGGCAGTCCATGACCGCCAGGGTCGGAATGACTCCCTTAGTGTACAGACTGGGCTGCTCACCCTAGGGGTGTGGTCACCCTGCTGGGGTTGTGCACTTTCCTGCATACCTAATTTCCCATCCGACCACAAACAAATGTGTCTAGGGCAGGGGGAGGGCTATTTCCTCTGCTGGAGGAGCAGTACAGATGGTGATCGGGGTGGTGAATCCTTTGAAACTCACTGCTCGGATGTCTCTTTTCACTAGCCCTGTTAGGGAGTGGGAGGTGTGACCTCCTTCCTGCCTCAGCCTTTGTCCCTGACTCGTGTAGAGTCCATACCACCTGGCAGGAGGGTAGAAACCTGTGGTGGCAGAAGGCAAACAGGTGAGCAACCTCTATTGTACCACTTGGGTGCATGCCAGCCATCCCCTGCCACCAGATTTGTGTTGGGAGAGAGAAAGCACATTGTTTGACACCAAACCTGACATGTGTAGGTAGTACAATAATGGAGCTAGCACCCTGGTCTGCCTAGGCATAAGTCCCATGTTATCCGATGGACCAGTGTGCGCTAATTGTGTACTTTAATGGAAAGCACACTATAGAGGCTTACAGCTCATGCTTACATGCCTGCACCTTAAATATAATAATGCACCCTGCCTCCTGGACTGCAGAGTCCTTCCTTAGGGGTGTCTAACATATATGTAAGGCAGTCCATGGGGCATGCAACTCATGTCCTGGCTACCCTGGGTACCATTTACTAAGGGATCCAAAGGGGGTAAAGTCTTTGCCAATCAGGGAATTACCAAGTTGACAAATCAATTTAGGACGAGAGCACAGGCACTGGGGCCTGATTAGCAGGCTTCCAGTGCATTTACAGAGTCATACACATCAGCATTAAGGCAAAACATGGGGGGTGACTATACACAAAAGGGCACTTTCCTACAGGGCCATTTAGCTTTTAACTGAACACCCACCCTGATACAGCCTGTTTAAACACCATCCAAGTGATTCCAGTCTAACATGTTGTGAGTCCCGTTTTGTCACTTCTTGACCTGCTGTAAAAAAAAACTGTCAGCCAAGAATATTTTCCTTTCCCAGGGCCTTGACATCTCTTTCCAAAAAGAAATATGCAATTGTTACAGTGAAAAGCTAAAAATCAAGAATACATGACTATATTATTTGTATGAAAGAGTTTAAAACTGTGTACACATCAGAAAAATCCTTTCTATAGTCACGGACCCATTTTCTTCTTTGCAGTTTCATGTGAAAAGTGAAAGCAGGTGCTTACAAGAAGAAACAGACAAATGGTCGTCCTGTGAAAGTTCAGAGTGGAAGAAAAAGTATAGTCCTGCTTTCCAGACAACGCCATAAATCACAAACAATTGAAAATTATAAAAACCTGAAGCATTTCGAATTTTCTGAAAAAAGCACTTCTGAAAATAGCCCCTCTGCTCTAAACAAGACAGCAAACACACAGCCAAACTGTTTCCCACTGTTTACAGAGACATGCCAACATATATTGTATCGAGAAGCAAATAGCAAAATAAGGCCCATGCTTAAGAAAAAGCAGTGCATCAGCTTATGCGCCACTTTTCTGCACCCCCCCCTACTGGCAGCTAACGACATCGTGGTTGCACCGTATTTACAATAGGGCACACCATGGTGGTCGTTAGCACAATAGTGTCAACACTTTTTACACTATTGTGGCGCTTTGTTACACTTGAGTCAATAATTCTGATGCTAGTGTAGCACAGTGCAAGGAGGCCCATAGGTTTCTATGGGAGTGTCATTTTAATGCCTGCTCTGGTAAATTTCACTGTGCCATTTTTGCTGGCCTCCTAGCGCCGGAACACACCTTTGCATACATTATGCGTGGCGCAGGTATAATGTGGCACAAGGGTTTACAAAATGGTGCAATGCATGCATTGCGCAACCTTGTAAATATGGAGCATGGAAAAAGCCACTTCAGCGCAGCTTTAGCGTAAAAAAAATTATGCTATGGTGGCACTAAGGTGAGACTAGGGGCTCTTAAATATGCCGCTATGTCTTGTGTACAGCCTTGTGTAGACGACAATGAAATTAGACACATATTATCGTGAGTAGGAAAACACTTCGCAACATGTGAAGAGTCTGTTAGATGGCAATTAATTAAATGGAAATAACAAACATTTAGGGGGTCATTACAACATTGGTGGTAAAAGGCGCTTACCGCCGTGCAGAAGACCGCCAAAGCACCGCCGCGGCGGCGGTAGTCCGCCACAGCTATTATGACACACATCTCGGAATCCGCCGAAATACAGACACCCACACAACTCCGCCACACCAAAGGTCAGTGTTAAAGTGACGAAAACAAAATCTCCAGCTCCAAGCCAACAGAAACACGCCCATGCTATTACGACCCACGAATCCACGCTGCGGTCTTTCAACCGCGGTATTCCATTGGCGGTATACACCGCCGCGCTCAAAATACACACATATCTCCAAAACACCGCCACATTGGACAATTCGAAATACACACACCTGATACACATACAAACACCACTCCCACACACCCAATACAATATAAAACACACACCCACATCACCCACAAACCCCTATGACCAAAATTCACGGACGAAGGCTAAAGAGACAGCACAGCCAAGACAACACCACCATACAGAGGCACACAACACCATCACCCACACCACATCCACGCACAAAACACCACACACCACTACACATCACCACACAGATCAACACTCACACCGCCCCACACATCACACACACCACCCCATGTCATGCCAAAGACACCCCCGCTTCTCCGAGGAGGAGCTCAGGGTCATGGTGGAGGAAATTATTCGGGTAGAGCCACAGCTATTTGGCTCACAGGTACAGCACACCTCCATAGCCAGGAAGATGGAGCTATGGCACAGAATCATGGACAGGGTCAACGCTGTGGGACAGCACCCAAGAAATAGGGAGGACATCAGGAAGAGGTGGAACGACCTACGGGGGAAGGTGCGTTCAACGGTCTCCAGGCACAACATTGTGGTTCAGTGGACTGGCGGCGGACCCCCACCTCCTCCCCCACAACTAACAACATGGGAGGAGCAAGTCTTGACCATCATGCATCCAGAGGGCCTCGGAGGAGTCGGTGGAGGATGGGACACTGGTAAGTCAAATCTTAACTATCATATCCCCCACCCTACCTGCATGCTATCACACACCCCCACTCTCACCCCCATCACTCCAACTCCTCACTAATGTACTAATAACACAAACCACACATCCCAACACCAAGCCCTGCATGACACAACTAAGCATGGTCACCCCTCACTAAAGCATGCCCACTGCACATACCCATAACACCCCCTAACCATCATCACACAAGCCCCCACACAGGAATGACTGCACTGGGGTACACAGACACCCACCCATTGCACACCAACACACACACAAATGCATTAATAATGCTCTTATGCCCCTGCAGGAACCCGAAGGACCGTCACCACACCAGAGGTTCCAGACAAACACCACTCCACCCCTAGCAGAGGCCCACCGTGACGATAGCAGCTCTACCCTACTGGATCCTGATGACCAGCCCGGACCATCGTGGGCCTCGGGACAGTCGGTTCCCCTTGCACAGGCACAGCCCAACACTGACCTTCCACCCTCTGGTAACACCAGCACAGCACCCACCCAGCGGGCCCATACCTCCGTACCCAGGACAGGTCAATCAGCGGTGTGTCCACCAATACAGGGAACCCAGGATAACCCACCACCCCAACAACAACAGGGACCTGGGGGCAGTGGTAGTGGGCACATGGTCCAGGGGACGGAGGCACAGGAACACAGGGGAACTGGTAGGGCTGCTGTGCGACAGGGGGCGGACAGGCCAAGGGAACAGGCCAAGGGAACCAACTCTCCACGAGGCTCTCACCTCCATCATGGGAGCATACCACTACTCCCAAGAGACGATGGCGACGGTCCTGGCCAAGTTTCAGGAGACCCAGCACCTGCAGGAGGACCAGTATTTGGGGTTCAGGGAGGAGCTCAGGACCATCAGCTCCACCCTGGGCACCTTCGTAGGGGTCCTGAAGGACATACAGAACACCATGAGGGACACCGTGGCACTCCAAGGGGCCCCTGACACTAGCCAGGACGATGAACTGCCCACCACCTCCGCCGGCGCTAGTGGACAGGACGCCCTGCCACAGGACCACCACACCAGCACCCCACCCCCTGCAGATGGACAACCACCACGCAAGCGGTCCCTGAGAGCCAGGAACAGGACAGAGCAAGATGGCAAGATGGCAAGACCCCCGCCAGGAAATGAGACCACCCTGATTGTCCCCCCACTGACCCACTTTGTTACCCTGTCCATACTTGAACTACCCCAGCTCCACTTCCTATGCCCAGATAGGCTGTGCACCTGTGAGACTAATAGACTGGACTCTGCCATGGACATCACCCATCCTCATATTACAACCCCCTCCCATTTCTGAGCACTTCAATAAACACCCTTGAAACACAAAACAATCTGGAGGCAGTCTGTGATATTGTAAATATGTATTATCAATGACAGAGTCATAATGCGTTTCCCATTGTAAAGCCAACATACCTATGTCACACATCACAAGTCCTTGAAGGATGCAAGCAGATGACACACGTTGGAAACCACACCAGTGAAACCGTAAAGGAAAGGTACAACTCAGTTACCAAATACTGGTTGAAATCGACAGACAGGATAGAGGTAGACGTGTGAAAGTTAATGTAATGGTAAAAATGAAAATGTTCTCACCTGTGTCTCACTGGAAATATTGCTGTATGACTGACTCCCTGTTGTCGTTGACTTCTTCCTCAGATTCCTCCTCATCACTGTCCACAGGCTCCACAGGCTCCACAGCTGCCACAACACCGTCATCTGGACCATCCTCCTGCAGAAAAGGCACCTGGCGTCGCAAAGCCAAATTATGAAGCATCGAGCAGGCGATGATGATCTCGCACACCTTCTTCGGTGAGTAGAATAGGGAACCACCTGTCATATGGAGGCACCTGAACCTGGCCTTCAGGAGGCCGAAGGTGCGTTCGATCACCCTCCTAGTCCGCCCATGGGCCTCATTGTACCCTTCCTCTGCCCTGGTCATGGGATTCCTCACTGGGGTCACTAGCCATGACAGGTTGGGGTAACCAGAGTCCCCCAATAGCCATACACGGTGCCTCTGGAGTTGAGCCATCATATCAGGGATGCTGCTATTCCGCAGGATGTAGGCGTCATGCACTGAGCCAGGGAACATAGCATTTACCTGCGAGATGTACTGGTCTGCCAAACAGACCATCTGAACATTCATGGAATGATAACTCTTCCTGTTTCTGTGCACCTGTTCACTCCTGTGGGGGGGACCAGAGCTACATGGGTCCCATCAATGGCACCTATGACGTTGGGGATATGTCCAAGGGCATAGAAGTCACCTTTAACTGTAGGCAAATCTTCCACCTCAGGGAAAATGATGTATCTCCTTACGTGTTTCAGCAGGGCAGACAACACTCTGGACAAAACGTTGGAAAGCATAGGCTGGGACATCCCTGATGCCATGGCCACTGTTGTCTGGAATGACCCACTTGCAAGGAAATGGAGCACTGACAGCACCTGCACGTCAGGGGGGATTCCAGTCGGATGGCGGATTGGTGACATCAGGTCTGGCTCTAACTGGGTACATAGTTCCTGGATTGTGGCACGGTCAAACCTGTAGGTGACGATTACATGTCGCTCTTCCATTGTCAACAGGTCCACCAGCGGTCCGTACACCGGCGGATTCCACCGTCTTCTCACATGTCCCAGCTGACGGTGCCTACGAAGGACAACAGCGACGAATCAGTCATTTTTCATCCAGGTATGTACCCACAGTTACACACAAGACTACACCAATCACAAAACCTTTCCTGTATGTGTGTTGAGTGTAGGCCTAGCTATGTGTGACGCAGAGGTAAATGAAGCCATGTGGGCCCCTGCAGTGGCGGCTGCCTGACCTCTAAACTGGGACAATGGGATTGTGGGGTAACAGCGCTGGCGTTGCACACCGTCGCGGTAGGCAGTCGTAGACCGCGGCACAATGCTGCATTGGTTAACATTGGACCCTATGGGTCCCAGGAGCCAATGAACAGGTGCGCCGGCTGTGATGATGCGCACCGCCGCGGACGTCACCGCCGCGTACGTCACCGCCATTTTCTATCTGTTCAATCACTAGATACCTGACCTTCGACAGGAGAGGACTTACACTGCAACTGCTGCTGTGACCTCGGTCTGGAAGCAACGATGGCTACTGCGTCTGGGGAAAGGGCCCCTGCCTTCACTGCTCAGGAGTTGGAGAAACTGGTAGACGGGGTCCTCCCCCAGTACACGCTACTCTACGGTCCTCCAGACCAACAGGTTAGTACACAGGGAGCACGTTGTATGGGCTAGGCCTGGGTGGAGAGGGCTGGTTGGAAGAGGGAAGGGGGCAGAGTTCATAGAACATTAATGCATGTGAATGAATGGGCCACATGGCCAGAGTAGGGAGGGGGTCACTCACATCGACGGCACAGTTGGTAATGTCTGTTCCTCTTCCCTTTGTGCATGTCATGTAGGTCAGCGCCCACCAGAAAAGGGACATGTGGCGTGCCATTGCCAAGGAGGTCCGAACCCTGGGGGCCCACCAGAGACGGGGCACCCACTGCCGGAAAAGATGGGAGGACATTCGCCGCTGCAGCAAGAAGACGGAGTAGGCTCAGCTGGGGATGGCCTCCCAACGTGGGAGGGGTACCCATCTCACCATGACCCCCCTGATGTTCCGGATCCTGGCGGTGGCCTACCCGGAGTTGGATGGGCGCTTGAGGGCATCACAGCAGACACAAGGGGGTGAGTACAACCTCATTCTGCGGAGTTTGCGCGCAGTAGAGGGGTCTGGGTGGGGGAGGAGGCCTGTGGGTGTACTTAGGCCAGCCAGAAACACGAAGACTAGGCCCCTCTGTAATGCAGCCCATGTGGCACTCTACCCCACCTCAGTAGAATGCCAAGTCGAGGTATAGTTGCCCCTTTGGCATCCATGTGTGCAGATGTCCACCATTGCCATGTAGGCCATATCCCAGAAATTGCATATGCAGAGGGCAGGAGCACGGCGTAATGCAGGGAGCTGCTGTGTCTGTCTTGTCCGCCAACGGTAGCGGTATGCCATGCACTCAACCTGTCTTTCTTCTGTCCCCCCTCCCCTTTTTCTGCTCTCCCTGTTCTTTTGTACATCAGCATCATCAGGCGGAGATACAGTGGCACCGGAGCACGAGGGAGCTGCATCCCACATGGCCATGGAGGGCCACACCACGGACTCTGAATGCACCAGTGGGACGGAGGGCGAGGGGAGCTTCACGTCGGCCACCGGATCACCAACCAGCGACACTGACTCGTCCGCCGATGGGGGCTCCCTTGTGGTGGCGGCACCATCTGTGCGCCCCACTTCTACAGGTACAGCCGCCACCTCCCCTACCAGCACCGCCCTCCCAGCAGCCCCTCAGCGTTCGCCCTGTGCCCGCTCACCCAGGAGGGTGGGCATCACCTTCGCCCCAGGCACCTCAGGCCCTGCCCCAGTCACCCCTGCTGCCCTCAGTGAGGAGGCCATTGACCTCCTCAGGTCACTCACTGTTGGGCAGTCTACCATTGTGAATGCCATCCAGGGTGTAGAACGAGAGTTGCAACACAGTAATGCATTCCTGGAGGGCATTCATTCTGGTCAGGCTGTCCTTCAGCGAACCCTGCAATCTCTGGCCTCAGCACTGATGGCAGCCATTGTCCCTGTGTCTAGCCTCCCCCCTCCAACCTCCTCCACCCAGACCCAATCACCTGTACCCCAGCCCATCCCAAGCACACCTACAGACCACCATGCACATAAGTCAGCACACACAGGTAGCTCAAGCAAACATAGGCACCACACAACCCACAGGCACTCACTCAAGCCTTACCCACATACAGACACAGCAACATCCACTGCCTCCACTGTGTCCCCCTCCTCCTCTTCTCCCTCCTCCCTCCCAGTCTCGTCTACACACACACCTGCATGCACCACATCTACAGGCACCATGAATCGCACAAGGACACCCAGCACCCCAAGCCGCTCACCTGCACTCACCACCTACACTGCCATTTACACGTCCCCTGTGTCCTCTCCCAGTGTGTCTGTGACGCCCC